>NW_026542594.1:31785591-32385591 GCF_028750875.1 Macrosteles quadrilineatus | reverse complement strand
GGATAAATTTATGTCGATATCCTGGATTTAATTTTATCTGACGTAAGCAATTGTTAACAGTTCTAGCCTGGGATACATAATCAGATGAAGTGTGTCAACATTGATGATCATCTTGAGACTGTCATAGCGACAACTGTGCGTTTGCATATTCCGGGTGATCATTTATGAGATGTTTTCATTCTATTAAACGCTTCAATGGATGAAACTGTTTGTAGTGCCAATGCTACTTTGTGCAAATTTGTAAACCCGTTTACAGGATATTGCAATTAGACTAACCGTCCTTTTATGAAATCTAAAAAGTTGTTTGGCGTGGGTTTAGTTGTGGTTACTTTTGGAGGCGCTGAATATTTTATAGTTTAAATAAATGAATATGGGGAATTACGATGTACATGGATTCAATGAGGGTGGTTTAGTTACCAAGGATATTAGAAGTGATAACGGAATGGATAATAAACATAGACAATTAATTACGTCACTAGCTTTACTAGCGTGTCTACGTTTTAAATTCCTTCAACATGTGACCAGTTCTTTTGTTCAAATGAATATTATTTTATTTTTGACTCAGCTGTTTATAAAACAAACTATATGTTTTTGTGTTTACTTTTCTTTGTTTACACTTATTTATTTAGCAATTTTTTGTATCACAATTTTATTTACAATCTGTTCATTTTTTGAACATTCAGCAAATACAATAACAATTATTAATAAAACGTTAGTTGATGCAGTGAAATTGACATAAAGGATATGTGTGGACGATTCGTTTAATGATGTCAGGACACCAACGTTATAATTATGTGTACTGTGAATTTTATTAGATGTTTTCGTTTTATTATAGATAGTTCCAATTCAGACCTACTGGAAATTGTGTATAGTATGAGTAATTGTATTGTGGTGATATTGATTATGGAAGAGGCAGGTATGCGATGGAAGGTGATATCATTGAATAGGCATATATACACTTCTCTATTGATAGTTAGTCTTTCTACTGTAGGCTGCAATAAAATTTTTCTTTATACGTGTAAACTAGCTGTTCTGAACAGGGGCGTCGCCTTGGGGGGGGGGTAGGGGGGGGAGCCTCCCCCCCCCTAGAATCTGGGAAAGAGAAAAGTTGGGAATTTCTCTGCCATGAGTTGGGACAGTTGGGAAGTCAGATACAAGAAAATATATTTTTAAACTAAACAAAATTTAAATATTTGCGAAAATCCATCAAAGATAAAAACTTCTTTGTCTTGGAAAAATAAACTTGACGCTTCTTTGATTTCATTTAATTTTGATTAAACAAGGCTAAACCATGGCTAAACACGCCTTATTTTAAGAAATCAATAATCAATTAGCGGTATAGCTTGTTGGAATTTCGTTTACGAGAAATTTTGTTCCTTATTGGACGTATGTTGGCTACCTTGATCCTGTCCTGTGTTGATGATTCTGAATGATTCGTCTGCGAGACTGCGATTTTGAATTTTGAAAATGCAAGCAATGTAGCTCTTCTGTTCAATTATGTTGTTTGTTAGTGTTTACAAGAAATTCAAAAATATTTTTCACGTCGGTCACATGAAATATATTTTATACCTTTTTTTTGTGGTATTTGGAGCAGGCTAACAGACCGGAGTACTTGCTAATAAGCAGAACGTTGGGTGCATGCAATTAATTGATAATAATACATTAGTTCAATAGGTGAAGGTAATTGTAAATTATCTATTGCATGCACCCCACGTTTTTCGTTTTAAATCTTACAAGTATTTGTACTCTCCACATATTTATAAATTATTTTCTACTTTTTAGTACCGGTACGTTTAAAAACGTTTTGTTTTAAAAAAGTTTTTTATTTATAAATTACTAGCAGAGTACCCAGCCTTCGTACGGGGTTGGAATATAAGTATAAAATGCTTATTGCAGTTATACTTAAGCTTTGCGATTGCAATGGGTGGAGGACACAGTTTGATAAAATTTGCTTTTTTAAATTTACAGTATTCTATAGTATTACACATCTACCATAGCCATAATGTTCTACTATTTCACCAAACAATAGAGAAAAATAAATTATCAATTCGCAAAATATCACAAATTATTCATGCAATGAAAAACATAAACATAACTGTAAACAATCCTACTTTGACAGTTCTCATTGCGAATCACAGTTTTTTGTTGCTGCTTAGTTCAAATTAGCTGTTTTCATAAATGCAAAAAAAATATAGTGCTGCACCCTGTTGGTAAATCTTATAACTTTTTAATGCTTTTCCATATCATAGAACCAACTTTTTTAGTTGAAACAGCTGACTAAATTCTTTAATTCCCTTTAAATATGAATACTTATAAGGTTAACATGGGGAATTACAGAGCCACTGGGGCGGAGCCCGAAAGGATTTTTGAGATAAGAATATGCCTATATGTTAATCGGGAATGTAAGCTATCACCATGCCAAATTTCAGCCCAATCCGTCCAGTGGTTTATGCGTGATTGAACTTCAAACAAACAAACAAACAAACAAACAAACAAACACACAAACTTTCACATTTATAATATTAGTAAGATTTGTTTGATCTTTTCTTTACTTCATTGCATCAGCTGATGCGTTGTTGCATAGTATTATCAAAAGTGTTATTGGGAATTCATTGTAAATAAGACACAACATGCCGTTGATTTTACAATAAAATCTCAACAACACTAAACCGCATTGATGATATGCGAATGCGACAACGCATATCAGCCGATCGGCAATGAAGTACCTATAATGAAAACATGGATACCGAAATATAAGGTTGTTTTGTCATTACAATGTCTCTCACAGTACTTTTAATTTGGGCTGCACAAGAAAACCCCCTCTGTACAATAGCCTGATGTAGCCTGTTTGAAAAATGTAGAAAACTCTCTCTCCTATAAAAAAAAAACTGCAAGCTTCTCTCAGTATTTACCGATATTGGTCTACTTACCAGTGTCCGCCTAGGGTGGTGATCCACAGCAGACAGCCCGCTGTGGTGGAGGACAGAAACATCGTATCCACACTACTGAAGACTGCGCTACTGTACTAAGGTAACAGTAACATTTAGCGCAACTTTAGACCCGCGAACATCTCACATCGCTCTGCTTCTATCCCACCTACACCAAGGCCACCTTGTCTGCCATCACATTGTAGGCTATATGAGCGGCGACTGTGGACCTACAATGTATGTGCATTAGATGTTGTCATGTTTCAGTAATTGTTAAATGAGAGCGTGGTTCAAACGTGGTAAATTTTAATTTTATAAGTTGGACAGAATCGCTGATGAAAAATCGGCGTTTGAAGAACTGTATCAGTTTGATAATATCGCTGTCATTACATTACAAATATTTTGAAACTTAAAGCCGTATCGGAAAAGCTGAAACGAAACAGCTTTCTTTAATATTTTTTACTGCAATAAAAATAGAAAAAACTAGTTTATCCGGTTTTACTGCAGAAATGAACGAGTTTAATTTTTAATTTCACTCACAATTACTTTTAGAGCAAGTTGTTAGGTATATAGTTTATTCAATATTGGAGTAAATCTGAAAGGTTTCAGTAATCTGAGCCTTTAAATACACACCCTGATATATTGGTTATAAATGCAATCTAGGTCAGTAGTACTGTAATTTATTTGAACTGGTCAGTAAATATCAAACAATTTAAACATTTTAAATTACAATCCGTGTATAATAGGTTTAAGTTGATATAAGTGTAAATAACAGTTGTATAAGTGTTAAATAACAGTCACTAATTAGAAAAGGTAGTATATAGTTTTGCGTACAGCCAAACAATATCCATTTGTAATCAAGTGTCAATTTGTTAAAGTTAGTGTTGTAAGACGAGACTTGTTAAGAAATGAATTGACGTATCATTAATTACAAAAGTTAAGTACCTATTAAAATGCATTTACGCCACACTACACTGTTTTAACAAACTTCCCACGCAAGGATTTTAGTCCAGAAAACAGCTGTTTGCCGCCAGCTTAAACGATCACGATGGTACTACTGTACTGTAATGATTTTTACCGGACACCAACCAGCTGATTATATTATATTTGGAAATGAGTGGTTATATACAAAAACATAACCTCTAGTATGAGTAGCGATTGTTAGTCCTTTAGTCGGCGTGAATACATAAGGATTTGTACAGATTGTTCATTGTTTAGTTAGCTTAGAGTAGTATGGCGTAAAATATCGTACGTCACTCGTTCAAAATGTGTTTACCGGATTCGTATGATAATCCCGCACTCGACTTCATCTCGCACGGGAACGACCACACTCGTCCGGTAAACACCCTACGTTACTAGGAGGCCAGGACTAGTAACGTAATATAGGTACTATTAAATTATTTTAATACATATTTTTACGAGATTTATGGACAAGGACTAAGAAAAATGTCAATTCGTTAAAACATTAAAAAAATAAAATAGGTCTATCTTGGTGCTTATAACAAATTTTTCAGCCATCTTCCCGATTAAAGAAATAAGGAAACACTATAAGCTGCATCTCAGCATATCGTATTCGAATGTTCGCAATAACTACTACTACTAACCAGGTTTTGGCTCAACTTCAATTACTAAGAATAATGAAGAATAACACAAATTACTATAGGAAAATGTGTAGCAACAGGTTTACATTGAATTGTTGCTCGGCTCCCCCCCCCCCTAATCCTATGAAACGATCCGATATGTATTTTACTACAACGCCAAAGCGTTAGCGATTATTTCCCCTTTTGAGAATGGACCTAAGCTATTATTTTAATGCGTCATTTGAGATATAATGTAATTTTAGACTGACATCCCTGTCAAAGTAAAGAGTTGTGTTTTGAAGAGCAGAGCTTAGGTCGGTTTTGAAAAATGTAAAAAACATTCATCCCTGAGAGGAGAGCTAACACAGCTGTTCTCAAAGTTTGAGACCTACTTAGGCCAATTAGGACAGCACTGTAGGAACAACGCAATGTAGAATTCTACAACAGCTGGTCTAGTGATCTTGGTAACACTGGATGGCGACAAAGTCATTTGATCGTCATACCTGACTGTGGTAATTTTAATCAGGTTTAAAATCAAGTAGTAGCATAGATCAAACATACTTCCTTAGTAGATTTCTCATACTTATGGAAGAGCTGAAGCCAATTTTATTGATAGTTCTGTCCGGTACACTGTAGAGGTCGTGTTTTGTTTACAATTTGTTTCTTGTTATTTCAGTCATTTAAAACCTCACTTGACCAAATAAAACTATATGAACAATAACTCGTACCCTAGTTATAAAACCAAACAGTGAAGCATAAATCATAAAATAACCCTAAAATAATAGAACAAAGTTTCGTCGACACTAACGCCCAGTGTCCCCAGACATGTACTAGACACAAAAAACGAGCTTCAAAATCTTCTTATCAATGTATTAAAATGCAATGTGGATACAATTCAACGTAAATCTTTCGTCAGTATTCTTTTAGGACAGAAAGGCTCGGAAAGAATTATGCCTTGGCAGTTGTTTGCTACTGGATCAAGAGATAAGAGTCATTCAACTACTTTAAAGATAAGAAATAATTGTCTTGTTTTTGTTAACATATATTTAATTACCTCGAGTCGCCCTCTACTTACAATTAACAATGATTTAATTATATAATGGTTTGGCAGTGAGGGAGAGCTCATCGATGGCAGCAACCTATTTTGCTACTGAATATTTTTTAGAGTGGGATCAGCGTAGCGATTTTTCATTATTTCGTTGCGCTATTTTCCCAAGTAGTTTGTAGTATAGTGTTGAGTGTAACGCGTAACATTTTGCCGTTTATGTGTAACGCAGTCATTTTAATAAATTTCGATGGATTCAAAACTCATTACGATATGCTTTATGCTCATATATGATTGTTTTGTTTAAGAAAGAAATCCTGATTTTTTCAGCCATTATGTATACGGAAACGAGTTGTAGCCATGTTGATGGATTGATACCAAATTATCTGCTACAGTTTTGTTGAATAGAAATTAGTTACTGTATAGGGGTTTACCATAGACTAGCCAACACAACGATCCTAGTGGCACCAGACGGAACTAACAATAAAATTGTCTTTAGCTGAAGCTGATCCATTTGGATGACAAAAATCTACTACGGGGGTATGTTTTATTTATGGTTCTACCATAGACTAACCAACCACATATTTTATCTAAGGTTTTACACCTACACCGGTACTTAAGGTATTAACAACAAGATTTTTGATGGTTTTAGTTTTGACTGTTGTTTGAGCAGCTGTTTGAGACACGTCACCGCTATGTCAATGTTTTTTTACCCAGATAAAGCGCGTATCCATTTTGTTTTTAACACTATCATATATACTTAGTTAATTCATACATGTAGTTAGAGCAACATTATGCTAATTTAATATAATTAGTAATTTGTTTTAAAGCTCGTCTCGTGGATATACTGTACAGGATAATTTAGTTACGGTATAACATAATACTGAAGACTGTATTATGTGATAATAAGTAGACCTAGGAATTTTACGTTAACAGTTAAAATAAGAATGAGTTTTGATTGTTGTGGTGCATTGCTGGAACAAATCAGATACCTGCTTACAACCATTATAGTGCATTTACTACACACTAGTGTGCCTGTCGCTCGAATTCGAGCGATTGCTAAGATTACAGGCGCCATTTTAAAACGATTAACAGTCATAATTTCTGATGACTTTAAAATATTCGACTCAAGATGTACGTAACAGATCGATATAATCAACATTTCTTGTAAATATCTTATCATTTTTCAAAAGCTCTTGTTTTTCAGACAAAGTAGTTTGTAGTCATTCTCAAAAAATAGTCTTACTCAAGGTTGTCCATAATAACGATTATGAATTAAAATTCCCCCGCTGCAGCAAACCTGCCGACTAACAAACAAATAACTAATAAACAAGCCAACTACAACATTTTACAATATTCTCCATAAGAATAACATAGGAATTATAAATTAACAATTTTTTGAATTTTCTCCGTAATCAATCACCATACAAAACACTTTGATATAATAAATTATTTGTTTTTTTAAGCTCTTTAAAAAGGTCTGGAGAAAAATTGAAAATTTTGTGTTTTAAGGGTTAAAAAATGAGAAAACCCCATTTTTTACCCCATAAAATCCCCCTTAAAACCTCATTCCCGTGGTCTGATCATGCTGGTTCGCGAACTCATTCAAGTTTATCCCGCCTTTACAACTTTAAACCAAATTTTATCAAAATCGAACAAAATTTACTCAAGTTATCGTATGGACACACACACACACACACACCCACACACACACACATATATATATATACATATATAAAAATTTGAACAAATGGTGTTTTTGGCCTCTGGGGACATCAAAATGAAAATGAAAATCGGTCCCGGGCCTAGGTCTTATACCGCATGAGACTTACGGTAATAGCTACTTCCCTATAGGGAAATTCGCTAAAAAAACATTATTTATATTTCATCTCCTTGGTGGTGTTCTATGACTTCCTATGTTTCCATAGTTTGCAAATCGGCTCTTTCAATGATTACTAAGAAATGCAGCACAGTGTTGATTCAATTTTCTGTTTAGTATATCAAACTATCCAAACTCTCTCGCTTTTTTCCATTGTAATATTTACGGAAAGTAAAAAGAGATACGCCTTATAACACTTAAAACATATGTTTACGCTTAAACTGTTACTCACAAGACGGTAAATATATAAAAAAAATATGGTAAGTGGTGATCGATTTCGATTGGACACTCCAATCATCATCAGACCCAATAGGCGCCTGATGATGAAATCGATCACCACTTACCATCTTTTAGCGAATTTCCCAGATAGGGAATAAGCTATTACCTTAGTACTCATGGTAAGACCTGGGCCCGGGACCAATTTACTTTTTCGTTTTGAGGTCCCTATAGGCAAAAACACCATCCGTTCAAATTCATATAAAATATGATCAATATATATATATTATATATATTGCGAGTCCCATGCCACACTTTAAATTAAAGATTCCTAAAGGTTTCACTCGCTTAGCTTAGTCAAGAGGTGGTTGAATATTTCAGTTTAGTTCTTAGAATAGAAACGATTCACTAAATCGATATATATTTATATATGTGTCCGTTAGCGCGATAACTCGAGCGAAATTTGTCAGATTTTGATGAAATTTGGTACAAACGGTAAATTTGGGTAAAAATAGGTTTTTCCCATTTTTGACCATAAAATGACAAAATTTCACAACTTCTTTCCAAACTATTTTGTAGAGCTTAGGGGACTGTTTATGGCGATAAGATTAGGGTATCTGCAATCCTAAAATGCTATGGGAAGGGAGGGAAACAGGTCCGCGACGTAGGAAGTGGTGAAGGAAGTAGTCAAGGCGAGTAGTCCGGAGTGTGGGAACTGTTAATGTTGATTAGATTAAGGTATCTGCAATCCTAAAATGCTATGGGAAGGAAGGAAAACAGGTCCGTGACGTAGGAAGTGGTGAAGGAAGTAGTCAAAGCGAGCTGTCCGGAGTGTGGGAACTGTTTATGGCGATTAGATAAGGGTATGGGCAATCCTAAAATGCTATGGGAAGGAAGGGAAACAGGTCCGTGACGTAGAAAGTGGTGAAGGAAGTAGTCAAGGCGAGTAGTCCGGAGTGTGGGAACTGTTTATGAGGATTAGATTAAGGTATCTGCAATCTTTAAATGCAATGGGAAGGGAGGGAAACAGGTTTGCGACGTAGGAAGTGGTGAAGGAAGTAGTAAAGGCAAGTAGTGTGGAGCGTGGGAACTGTTTATGACGATTAGATTAAGGTGTCTGCAATTCTGAAATGCTATGTGAAGGGAGGAAAACAGGTCCACTACGTTGGAAGTGGTGGAGGAAGTAGTCAAGGCGAGCTGTCCGGAGTGTGGGATCTGTTAATAACGATTAAATTAAGGTACCTATCTACAATCCTAAAGTGCCATGGGATGCAGGGAAACAGGTCCATGACGTAGGAAATGGTGTAGGACGTAGTAAAGGCGAACCGTGTGGAGTTTGGGAATGGATTTATGTATCTCCAATAATAAGACTGCTTTCAGAGTGAACTAATGATTTTCCCCGAGCAAAGCTCGGTCCCCAGGTACTTCTATTTAAATAGGGAATAAATGTGATATTTTAGGGAGGCATTTTAGTGTAAATCCAATCAGGACAATGGAAATTCGCTTAGTCTGCAGATTTGCTGCGGCGTGGGTATTTTGTATATTTCCGTCTTGTGAGTAACAGTATAAGCGTAAATATATGTTTTAAGTGTTATAAGGCGTATCTTTTATTTACTTTTCGTAAATTTAATAACACGTACAATGTTGATAATTCAAATAGTAAATATTTCATTTCAACCAAGTCAGTAAATGTTTGTAGCAAACTGTTAAATTAGCAAACTTATTGACTGTTTACAATTAACATAGCCTATGTTCTTCTTCTCACTTTTAATTTCTGACAATAGCTGGAGTTTCATAACAATGTTTGTTTCCCATGTTCATCTTATGGAGAAATACGAAACTTTAAAGGGTCCCAGGGCCCCACTCTCTAATGTTATTTCCCTATACATCATTATGCCTTGGCAGTTGTTTGCTACTGGATCAAGAGATAAGAGTCATTCAACTACTTATTGTATAAAAGTTTCCTGCACAACTTCACGTTACGCTCTTTCCAATGACACCAAAAACATGGCAATCGGTTCAGTAGTTTCGGAGGAGTAATTGCCACAAAAACCCTGCTTGATTAATTGACTTGGTTGCGTAGCCTATTAAATAAGTATATATTACACACTTCTATTTGTTTATATATTTTCGCTAATAATCACGCCTAACAGTGACGAAGGCCAGCTTAAGATTGGAATACGATCATCGTTATCATAGGCCATAATTAAATCTCGGGTCTCGCAGTGGCAGCAAATTGTTACGCAACTTGGAGACGCTCGTAACCTTGCCTTCTTTGTAATGGGGCATTGGCTTACTTCTAACAGTTTATGTACCGTGCAGTTTGTGCTATCGGGGTTATCACGAAATTCTAAGAACAGAACTGAAACGACTACTTTAAAAACGGATGTAGGTAAATAATTTTACCTACGACCGTTTTTTAAACTAGCCGTTTCAGTTCAGTTCTTAGAATAGAACCGATTCACTAAACACTGAACAGCATTGTTTACTTGATTTACCTACGACCGTTTTTTAAAGTAGCCGTTTCAGTTCAGTTCTTAGAATTGAAAAGTTTCTCATAACAGCATTGTTTACTTTCATAACAGTATAGTTTTTCATAACAACACGGGTAACGGACCAATATAAGGTTCAAGGATTGATAGAGAAAACGTAAAATTGTAATGATTCTCTGATTGATTTGCGAGTAATCGAAAAGCTAATCAAATATTTAAAGATAAGGCAAAATTGAAGAAGATCGGAAAAGTTAAAAATACTTGGAACGTGAAAAATGTTTCACCAGGAGAATTTATCTTTGCAGAAAAAATTACTTTTGTGTTTAAAGCGCGTAGAGGTAGTTCTTCGTTTATTTCTGAATAAATAGGAAACTTCAACTAATCAGCTGTTCAGGCCAATTTAATAGTTGAGTAGTGCAATTAGTCATGTTCAAGGATTGAGAGAAAATGAGTAAAATTGCAATGCTTGGAAGTTCAACTTATCAGCTGTTTACTAATTTAGTTAATTGTTAATGATCGGTGCAATTATAGTTCGGCCGCTTGTAAAACGACCTGCGCGCTAATGCTAAACCAATGCTGGAGGAGGTCGCTTTCTAAGCGGCCGAACAATAGTGGTTGGTACAATGAATCGTTGCATCACAGTCAGTGGCAATGGCAATGAGAGGTTTATAAACGAAAACATAACCTCTCTTAGAAGTTATGAGTAGTGATTAAGTAAGTGTTAGTAATTAAAAACGGCCATAGGTAAATCATAGGTTATAGTAGTTTACGCAACTCGCGTAAATAGTCTTAACGACACTTGTATAAGTTTTTAAGGCACTCGCCAAGGCTTGTACCTTAAATCTTCTCTCGTGTCGTTAACACTATCTTTACGCGATCGTTGCGCATGATTATCTTTTTATTGTTATCTTGCAAAAGTAATGTCATGGCGACTAAGAAACCCATAAGGTCAATGTTAAATTTTTTGAAATGTAAATTCATGAAGATAAAAGCAATTTAGTCCGATTTGTACCATTTCAGATTTATACCTTCCTACAGCAGGTTTATAGGTAATGACTGTGCTAAATTTCGTGCGGATTGTTTCAGCCGTTCAGAAGGAGTATTTGTAAAACAAAAGCAGCAGTGTAGTCTATAGGATCTCCGCCCAAAAGACCTCAAAGTACAGTAGTGTAGCTGACAGGAATCGTTACTAAAGAAGGCAGAAACCGTGATTGCGTCAAAATTTTGAACGTCTCCTGCCGGTCCTGAGATCATGTGGATTTCATCATCGTCTTTTGCAGTCACAGAAACAATATAAATTCGTTTACCGTGATCGCGGAAAAATATTGAACATCTTCTGCGGTCTTGTTATCATCGTCTACCGAGGTCACGAAAAATCTCCATCGCCCGGCGCCATCGCGGGGAAAGATGGAATTGAGAAATCTTTGCAGATACGTTCTGCGATCGCGATAGTAAAAGCTCGGCTTGACTAGGCCTATCTATAACAAACCCCTAATTTTTTGTACAAATACAATCATCCGAATATTTGATTGTCTCAATGTGATGTGATAAGGTCCCAAAATCGATTCGGAGTCCTACTGTACGATCGCCCTGAGAGTACTAATAGTGACGAAACGAAGAGGTCCTTTATTAAGTACAACTCTTAGTACTCTTGTAGTAGTCACGGCAACGGGTTCATCCGTGATCCGGAGAATTATAAATTAACTCAGTCAAATAAAATCCCTATACCAAAGGCATTAAATATATATACCCTATAGTATATATATTCAATGCCTAAGGTCACATAAAACAATGTTTCGAAACGGTTACGCAAATGTCGGTTTACGGGTGTGGCGTTTCAGCTGTAACTTCTCAGTTAACTAATCTTTGGGAGCAAGATAAACTACCTTGCTCCGCAATACAAAGAATACTACGGCTTGCAGCTTGTTTATTTCTATTTCCTGTGGTATAGATGTATATTATTCTTCTCTTTCAACAAAAAATATTGTATTGTATACGGTTTTTCTACTATAAGTAGATTTCTTACTTATATTGATGTAAAATGCGGAGCTTGTTTTGATGTGTGTTAGTTAGTGTGCTGATGTCGACTTAATATTCCCACGTTATTTTAGGATGGATTTTACCATACATGTTTCTCTCTTCTTCATAACACTAGAGGAAAAGTAATATGTTACATAGCCTAAAGTCAGTAACATACAGTTGAATTAATTTATGGATGGGTTTATGGAGTTTTAAATCAGAAAAAATTACAACAATAGAGAAAATAAACGGCATTATCAAGCTGATATTTGCTACTTTCTCCCATTAGCTTCTCAACAACCCTTATCATGGGTAAGGGGTGGAGGTAACTATATTTTATGGGGAAAATCATAAAAGTTAAAATAACTTTTGAACCTAACTTTTACAGTATTGGGGGTTGTACCATTTTGTAGGGCGACAAGGACCATAACAAACCAAATTTTAATCAAATTTGGTTGAGTTGTAATCTGAAAATCAGATTTTCCGTTATTTGGTTGGTTCTATGGGAATATCCCAAAAGTTGCAATATCTTTTGAACCGTAATTTTTACAGCAATGGGGGTTGCACCGTTTTGTTAAGTGAAAATAGGGCTATTCTTACTAAAGTTGAGAATACCATAGATTGTTCAAAACAAAATATTCAAAACTTAATATAAAACATATGTATTAAAAGTAAAAGCATTAAAAGATTCTGAAGTATACAGGATGTCCCACGAGAGGTGTCTCAAATTGATTTCGGAAAAATGGCTTAACCTACAAGGATGAAATAAAATTATTTTCTACTAAATCAACCCCAAGGAATAATGTAAAAATATTTTTAACTTGCTTCCGATACAGGGTGTGCAAAAAACTGAGGGTCACTAGTTCGAATCTCGTAATTTTCTCAAATGTAAACATGAGTCATGTTATACATAATTACATTATACATCATGTTAAAGGTATTTGATAGACAAACATTTTGGCGAAATCAGAAATTAATTATCTTTTTCCGTTTCAAAATTGCAATTTTTTTAATACTCTGTATTTTTTATACCAATGCACTTAGCCCTTCTCTGGTTGAATTGTCTTACTTGTTTTGAAATTAGCTTTACTCTGATATGCTACAAGTAAAGGTTTTTTTGAAAAGACAAAAAATTAAAAAAAATATTTTTTTAAATTTGCAAATGCCCATTGTTCAAATTTTTTAAATAGAAACATAATATGTCAAAGGCACATAATTTTATAGGTTTTTAAATTCTGAACAACTTTATAATTCACACTTAATTTGTATCTCTTTTAGTTTTTGTGTAGTAAATAACAAAAAAACCTTCCAATATCAATTGAAATGGGGCCATCAGTGTTAATCCCAAATAACATGAATTTGATCAATTTCAGTGTTTAGGTGAGTCGGTGGCTCAGTTGGTAGCGTCACGGACATCGGGCCCAAGGCAGGGATGTCGTGGGTTCGGATCCTGGTCACTGCCACTACAATTTATCAGTCCAGTTCACATTCGTACTGTACCGGCTCACCCCTTGCTTTGCTGGATACGATCCACGCACAGATCTGTAGTCTATGTGGACGGGCAAATGCAAGGTTAAAAGAGGCCGCCGCCAACCTCTTTTTTGAAAAAAAAAATCTGTCTTGATCTGAAGATTTTGGATTATCTATCATTATATATAATACGTGAAGGAATTTTCTACAAAACACTACTCCTCTGTTAATAATGGACGGATTTTTACAAACGATGTGTCAAATTTAAGTATTTTTGTGTAGACCTGTGTTTTCCACCAATTCCTGGAATAAAAGTCCTCGGGCTTTGCCCAGGGTGTCCACCAGGCCAACCAGAAAAAATTCATGAGTAATTCGTGAGTAAAAAAAAATTCCAGGTAGTTCAGGTCGTACTTTTCATACTAAAATTTCCAACGTGTTTTGCGCCAACTCCCGCAATGCTGTTTTAGCGCTCTAACACAGCTCGCTATTTTAGTTATCGGAAAGAGCATTCTCAGTTAATGGGGAAAAAATATGATTGCTGTAATATTGCCTGACACAAGTATTCAATTTTTATATTTTACTGATTAAATAATCCAAAAATTAAAAACTAATCCTTAAACCTGCAATTTATTAATAACTTCCTAAAAATAGTGATATGTTGATACAAAAATTTATCGAATCTCTGTACAAACACCTGAAAAATAGATTCTTAATACTGATCATTTCTATTTTACCAAATTTATGTCAAATTACTATTATTTAGGTTATTTATTAATTATTTAGGTTTTATGTCAAATGTTCGTTCATTTTCAAGATGAGCTCGTTCGCATGGCTCAATCACGTCCTGGTTGAAGTTCGTTCGCTACGCTCACTCACCTTTAGGTTGGAGCTCGTTCGCATGGCTCAATCACGTCCTGGTTGAAGTTCGTTCGCTACGCTCACTCACCTTTGGGTTGGGGCTCGTTCGCTACTCTCACTCACCTTTTGGTTGCAAATTAGCTGTTGTCATAAATTAAAAAAATAATTTTGCTGCACCCTGTTGGTAAACCTATTAGCTTTGTAATGCTATTGAACATCACAGAATCAAATTCTTTAGTTGGTCAGCTGTTAAGATTCTTTAATTCCATTTAAATATGAATACTCATAAGATTAACATTGGAAACTCCAGAGCCACTGGGGCGGAGCCCTTTTGAAGGATCTGCACCAAACTTCACACAAACCATCCTTGAATAATGCTTAATAATACCTGAAAGTTTCATTACAATCTGTCGAGCGGTTTCGGAGTCCATAAAGGACAAACAAACAATCAAACAAACAAACATACAAACAAACATACATTGGATTTTATATATATAGATTGGGTATCAATTAAAAGCTCTTATCCTCTAGATGTGCCTATTGCGGATTTGGATGATATCCCGTGAAAGCCCTTCATCCTATAGGCTTTGAAATTTCATAGTTAATAGTTTTTCAAGTTTACATTTGTTTACATCTAGCCTATACGAAAATGGGGTTATCTGTAGTTGGTGATGTTTCAGTGAATTCAAGAGAAATGTTGTAATTTTATTTGTATAAAATGTAAAGAAGAAAATGACTTAGGCTTAGGTACCTAAGTTCTTGTGTTTAGTATTGTAGTCTTATAGCCACTTTTTATTTGGACTGTTTGATTTATACTTTCTCCCCCTATACGTAGTATATGGAGAAAGTATTGTTTTCGTCAAAATTTTCGTGTTTGAGTGGATATATCCGTTTTGGGTCCCCCTGCACCCAAAAAAGTGGCTTTCGAAGTGATGTCTGTCTGTGTGTGTGTGTGTGGGTGTGTGTGTGTGTGTGTGTGTGTGTGTGTCTGGATGTGTACAGAGGTACAGTATGGATGTAGCACACCTGTAGACCGATTTTGATTAAATTTGGTATGTAGGCACAAACCCATGCTATCTCCAGACATTTTCTTCATTTTTTTGAAATTTTTTTTAATGTTGATTTTTCCATAAAAACCCATCAAATAACGGAAAAATCGATTTTCTCAAAACTGGCCCGAACAATTTTCTAAAAAATTTAGCATGTTGTAGCCCTTTAAATTCTGAACAAAATGGTATGACTCCTATTTCCGTAAAAATTACGGTTCAAAAGTTATTGTAAATTATGTTATTTTCCCATAAAAAAACCCCATAAAATAACAAAAAATAGGAATTTAGGGAAAAATCCAGTTTTAATTGAACTTAGTATGTTATAGTTCTTTTTAGAACTATAACATACTAGTGAGAGTGGTTTTTTTTTTAGCGAATTTCCCATATAGGGAATAAGCTATTACCGTAGTACTCATGGTAAGACCTGGACGCGGGACCGATTTTTTTTTTCGTTTTGTGGTCCCTAGAGGCCAAAAACACCATCCGTTCAAATTCATATATATATATATATATTTATATATTTATATATATATATATATATATGTGTCCGTCAGCACGATAACTCAAGCAAAAATGATCCGATTTTGATGAAATTTGGTACAAACGTGTAAACCTACGTTTATTCGAACGAGTTCGCGATCCAGCATGATCGGACCATGGGAACGGGTGTTTACGGGGGGTTTTATGGGGTAAAAATAGGTTTTTCCCATTTTTGACCCAAAAAACTTAAAATTTTACAATTTATTTCCAAACCATTTTGTAGAGCTTAAAAAACAAATATAATTTAGTATATTGAAGCGTTATTATGCGCCTAACGGTTACGGAGAAAATTCAAAAAAATTGTAAATTTAAAATTCCCATGTTATTCTTATGGAGAATAAGTAAACTGTTGTAGTTTGCTTGTTTATGAACATATTTTGATCAAATTTGGAAAATGTTTTTATTTCTTACTAACTATTAACATTTTACAAAAAAAAAACAATTTTACCCTCCCTGATGCAGCAAACCTAAGTACTTGTTAAACTAATTCTATTTAAATCGGGAATAAATGTTATATTTTTAAGTAGACATTTCAGTGTAAATCCAATCAGTCAAATGGAAATTCGCTTAGTCTGCAGGTTTGCTGCGGCGGGGGTATTGTTATAGTTTCTTTCTAGTTAGTATTTGAAAGTTTTTTCATTTTTTTTAAATTTTGATTTTTTAATGGGGATTTTCCCATAAAACCCCATAAAATAGCAGAAAAATCAGATTTTCTCAAAAATGGCAAGAACGGTTTTCTTAAAAATTTAGTATGTTACAGTCCTTTAAATTCAGAACAAAACGGTACAAATCCCTTTTCCGTAAAAACTATGGTTCAAAAGTTATTGTGACTTTTATTTTCCCATAAAAACCCATAAAATAACAAAAAGTCTGATTTTTTTAGAAAACCTGGCTTTGATAAAAATTAACATATTATGGTCCTTATAAAAAAAAAAAAAAAAATAGTACAACACCCCATTGCTGTAACAATTACGGTTCAAAAGTTATTGCAACTTTTGTGATTTTTAACTATGAAATATATTTACTCTCACCGCTTACCCATAATAAAGGTTGTTGACAAGCTTATGGGAGAAAGTATGTGTCAGAATGCTGATACCGTTTATTTATAGCTGTTTCTTGAGAACAAATTTAAAGTTTCCCTACATTAAGAACAAGTTTAAACAAAAACTCAATAATGCAGATACTGGAAATTTGCTTAGACTGAAATATTTCAGATATAGATACGATGAGAATGGTGAGATATTTCATATTTGATTAGAAAAATTGCTAAGGCTAAATATTTATGTCTCAATAAACAAAAATGTGAGCTTATTCATTTTTCAATGTGTACTGTACTGTAATCAAATAGCAGTGTTGGGAAGTAGCGCGCTACAAGTAGCGACGCTACAGTAGCGCGCTACTTTTTTTGTAGCGTTAGCTGTAGCTACGCTACTTTTAAGATTTTGTAGCTTTAGCTGTAGCTAGCTACATTTTTAAAGTAGTTGTAGCGGAATTTTAGCTACTTTTCTCGCTACATTAACATTTGTTTGAGATAGTGATTTTTATCATAACCTCAACCTTACGTGAAACAACCTCTTTCAAACTGAGATTTTCAAAAAAATTAGGCCTACTTTCTTGGCTTCAAACAGCTGGTTGCAGCCGTTTCATTCCCTTTTACAACGTTGTGTGGACACAGAGGCCATTAAATGAGTGTTATCCACATTTTTGGCTCTCATTTCCTTAATTTACTACTCTATGATTACTGTCAGATAAAATAAAATCGCTAGATGCAGACGACGTTTAAACGGTACCGGTGACAAGAGAAAGCTATTGAATTGAATGCTTGCAAGTGATTGACAGGACAGGGGAATTAGTAATCAATTTAGTTTCTTTATTATATCGATAATGCTTCAACTTAGGGTTTAATGGAAACCAACACACCTTGAAATAATGAGAAAGCTGGTCTATCAACCTTTGCTTCAGCTGTTGATTGTGGTTTATCATCACAAGCCCTTCCTTGGTTAGATTACGAAGATTTTTCAAAGGTTTACTAAATTAGCAAAGAGGAAATTACCTGATGAGATTTAAGATATGCCTAGACTACATGATAATTGTAATGAAAAATCTCCATATAACATGAAACTTACATTGAAAAAATAGCATAGTTTGCTCCTGCTAACAGCTCTTGTATAAGGACTGAGGCTATGGTTTAAGACGAATACCAAGTTCAATTATTATGAATATATCTGTTTAGTCCTTGCAAGAACAAGCCTACTATAGCCAACTTGTTACATAGCCAAGTAGGCCTACATGTTATTTTTACTTTACAAATTTCATCATGTTTAAATTAAAAGCCGATTTCAGGATAAGTTGCTGAATACTGTTTTCTCTACCAACTAGGTTGAAGCACAATTTGCCCTCCTATGCATAATGACAATAAAGGACGATTTCTTGACATTGAAAAGTGTTATTCGTATAATAAGTAATTTATCACTTTAAAAGTTATAGCAATGTTGTTTTTAACATTAAAAGTAAAGAAAGGCAATAAACTCCAATTTCAGTAGGCTAGGCTCTGTAACACAAAAAGTATTTTTAAATAATCTTTTTGCAGTTTTATTGGTCTTAATTGTTGATCTGTAACACAAAAAGTATTTTTAAATAATCTTTTTGCAGTTTTATTGGTCTTAATTGTTGATAAAAAACATCTATAAATGAATCTACAGACTGTCCCAAAAGTCCCGGACCGGCTTAATATTTTCTAAACGACAACGGATAAATCAATAAGATTTGGTACATCAACACCACACCTAAAAGTCTACTTTTTTAAGGAAATATCAATTTTCTGTCACATCATGGGGACGTCCCGCAAGGAGTCAGAGGGAAATCTTAAATAGAAGCATAGGTTGACATGTACATAAAATTAAAGGTCTTTACTAGCAGAATATAATGCCGCAAATTTGAACTCAAACGGACAACCAAGTCAAGAATGACAGTGGTTCAAAGATTCATTTAATTTGCATTTGGGGGCACAGCCCTAGGATTCGGAAAAAAAAATTTACGTAAGCATAGGACGATATGCATATCAAATTAAAGGTCTTCACTAGTAGATTACAATGCCGTAAATTCAAGCTCAAAAGAATGCCTGAGTAAAAAATGGCAGTCGTTCAAAGATTCAAAATGGCAGGTTCAAGAAATCTTTGAACGGCTGTCATTTTTTACTCAGGCGTTCTTTTAAGCTTGAATTTACGGCATTGTAATCTACTATATCTCGGCCGCTTAGAAAACGACCTGCGCGCTAATGCTAAACCAATGCTGGAGGAGGTCGTTTTCTAAGCGGCCGAACTATAGTAAAGGTCTTTAATTTGATGTGCATATCAACCTATGCTTCTATTTAAAATTTCCTTCTGACTCCTTGCGGGACGTCCCCATGATATGACAGAAAATTGATAGTTCCTGAAAAAAGTAGATTTTTAAGTGTGGTGTTGATGTGCAAAATCTTATTGATTTATCTGTTGTCGTTTAGAAAATATTAAACCGGTCCGGGACTTTTGGGACAGTCTGTATATTAAATTAATAAAATTAGCTTTTAAAATATAGTTTGGTTGTCCTTTGAACTTAATGAAAATTACATTTTAAGATGCTTAAAAATAATGCAATATTTAAAAATAATTACTAAATATGATGGGACACCCAACTATTTGGTTCTGTTGTTGTAATGTTAGGTTTATAATGCCAACAAATTAAATACAATCTAGGAATAATTTGTTTTCCAAGTAATGTTAGATACAATACTGACATTTCTTTAAATGTTTGTTCAATAAAATTGTAGTTGCAATTAATTTTACATTTACCTAATGTGCGTGGAATAAAAATTAATGTCTTTGGAAAAGTAGCTAAAATTGTAGCTGTAGCTACATTTCATTGTAGTTGTAGTTGTAGCTATCTACTTATTCGGAACTGTAGCTGTAGCTGTAGCTAACCTACTTTTTTGGAAATGTAGCAGTAGTTGTAGCTAGCTACATTTTAAAAGTAGCTTCCCCAACACTGTCAAATAGATCATTTTGTTTAAAATACTAAGAAAAATATGTTTTAATTGCAGTCTTTATATTCTCTAAAATGATTAACCTGCATGAAATTTATAAGTAGGTACTGTATTAGTTTTGTAAACTTTCTTATTTCATACTCTCCTTTAGGGCATGATTTCTATTATGATTCCAGTTGATTTGATCATTGATTACTTTTGTTGCACAATAAATTAACTACAGCGTTTCAGAATAATTGTATAAAATAATAGCAACCATTCTGCATTAATAAGTAACTTGAACAAAACACCTACTAACACTCATGCGAAAATGATCGAGTCAAACAAACAATTTCACAGAATTTCCTGAGCTTTGTTGTTAAATATTGGAACAAACAATCAATAACAATCTCCAAGAAGGTTAAACAGGTTCTTACATAGACATGATAATCAGCATTTTATGGCTGAGAGTGATAATAGGGATGAATTTGAAAAATCAACTGATTGTAACCTCAAAACCATTATATTAGCACTCCAGGTTTCAACACCCTGCAGCCAGTTCACACAAACTATTTACAGCAGTTAGTGTACCTAAGGATTTGTGAAAATTGTGTATAATTTCTAAACAACACAATTAGTAATAGAATACAAATCTCCTAATGACCAAAGTCAACTGATATTTTGATGTACAGTATTTAAATATGTATGACTGACTATCTAAAAAGTCAAAATATTTAATTACAAAGACAAATATCCTCTGATTTCTCAGGCAAGGGAAGGAGCAACGG
Organism: Macrosteles quadrilineatus; assembly: GCF_028750875.1. Lineage (NCBI taxonomy): Eukaryota > Metazoa > Arthropoda > Insecta > Hemiptera > Cicadellidae > Macrosteles > Macrosteles quadrilineatus. The sequence continues at coordinate 32,364,728 of NW_026542594.1, read as the reverse complement.
ACATTCTCTGTATTCAAGAACTCAGTTTAGGTTGGGGTGTAGATATAGTTAAAACCTGCCAATTTGCTTGACAGGTGTTGTCAACATTATCATCATGCAATCAATATATTTCCATTCCTAATCTTGTTAACACTAACTCTGTACTAAACATATCTAAACGTAACCTCACAAGTGAAGAAATTTCCCTTTTGTCCAAAGGCCTATCTTTCACACCCACCTCAAAAAATGATAAATTTTCTCTAGGAAAAGATGTTTTTAACTTTGTACTTATCATGTAGCCATAGATTTTGAACTAATACAGAAACTATATATTACGCCGCTTGCAAGACGAAGAGGCGTAAGTGTGCTGTTTGGTATTTTTATAATTGTTATCATATGTTATATATTTGATGTTTGTTTTTATTGTATTGTTGTTTTTAGCTTGAGGATTTACTTTTGGGGATCTTGGCTAATAAAGTATCTATGTTTAACTGTGGTGTGAGTTTTACCTTTCACTTCATGGTGTCAGGTTGAATAAGCTTTTGTGGAAAAAGGGAAACACAGGAACCTAAGAATGGCTGAAGCAGTGAGTAGTACAGTTCAATACCAACTTGTCACACCAGAACCTTCCAATTTCAGGGAACCTTATAAATGGCCTAGATGGATAAGAAAATTTGAAAGGTTTGGATTAGCTTCAGGATTAGACAGTAAGAGTGGGTAAAATCAAGTTAATATGCTTTTATACTGTCTAGGAGATGAAGGAGAAGACCTTCTAACATCTTTCGGATTAAAAGATGAAGAATTACAGAGTTATGACACTGTCAAGGGTAGATTTGAGTCTTACTTAGGTTTCAAAATCAATATTGTATATGAGAGAGCTAAGTTTATAAAAATACGTCAGTCTGAGGGGGAACCTGTTGATTCTTTTAAAAATAGTTTACACAAACTGGCAGAGCAATGTAAACTTGGGGAATTTAAAAGATGAACTAATTAGAGATTTGATAGTAATTGGGGTAAATGATGATAAACTTAATTAACTTTAAGTACAGCAATTTTGAAAGCATGACAAGTAGAGAGTTTAAAACAATAACAAAAAGTAGTGAAGGAATCACCAGAAATTGAGTTTTTCAATAAGGGGATTAATCAATCCACTAAACATCGGTTTAGGGACAGTTCTTGCAATAAAAGTCAAGATCAAAGCAGTTCAAAGAAAGGTAAATGTAACAAATGTGGATTTGTTGGGCATCACAATAGCAATGATTGTCCTGCCAATCAGTCTACATGTTTCAGATGTGGAATAAAGGGACATTATGTGAGATGTTGTACCAAAGGATTTGAAGTGAGAGACATTAATAAAAGTGATGAACCATTAGAAAAACCTAAAACCTTAGGGGAATTGACCATAGAAGAGGTTGGAGGACAAAAACCTTGTAAAGTAAAACTTAATGTTAAGGGGCAATATATTTATTTAAGACACTGAAGCAGATGTTTTTCTATAATTGGATACTAGGTGAACCCCGTCGAAATCGACGGTTATTTTCAAGGCTTACGTTAATTCATCTAACTGCGATAAATTGGGTGAAATATACATATTTTGAGCATTTAGCATTGTTTAAAGAGAAATAGGTGTAAAAACAATAATGATATTAATTGAGTTCGTTGCCAAATTTGGTTGATCATTCAACGAATAAAATATTCCCCATACCGTACGTCATCGGAGTTATTATTACTATGTTATATGGTATCTCTTCCTTTGGAAGAACCTTTAATAGTATCAAAATCGTATTGGTTGATCTTTTGTAGCTAAATACTTCCGTGATTTCATCAGTGTTACATGATTTTATTTCAAAAGAAAATATTTTTGGGAAGACATATTCTAACTTCAAAGGGAGGTATATCCGTTACAGTGTAAGTTTTATTTTTCCTTCGTCACGTCGTGTCAGTTCATATCGTACTTCTGTGCCAATGAATGAACCCTCTAGCACAGTTTTGAGAAATTGGTTATGGGGTTACTGTTAAAGCTGGAATTCCTTTACATGGGGGATGTCAGTTAGTTGTCTCAGCCTTATCAATAACATAAAGTTGTCAATATAATCTCTCTACGGAATGTTAGGTGTAGTGGAATACTTGAAGTGAAGTTGGCTTTTATTCTTTAACTGTTAGGGGCCTCCTAGTTCATATGGTCTTAGGGCTTCATTGGCAACAAATAATGCAAATGACATAGCAATGGGGCATTTCCAAAATATTCAAAAGCAAAAATACTGTAAATTGGCTGTTACATAGGCCTATATATTGAAGTTTACATATTGTTCATCAACGTATCTTATAAAGGATTATGTGATCTATTTTAAAAGGAATATGACCTTTCTGTCATGACAGGAGCTGCTTAAATAGTATTTTCTCTTTATACCATATTTTACAGCCAAAATGTCGTGTTATTTTCATTAATGTTATAAATCCAGTGCGCCAAAGTCTGTAATATAGGCAGATGCAAATGATTTGTCAAGATGGGTACCATTTTAGGCAAGGTTTCTATGTTTGGATTTTATTAGACACGATAAGAGCAGATATTTCTAAATAAATATTTGGTAAGTGTAGAATAATATGATAAAACAAGCTGCTATACCCGTGCTTTGCAACGGGAAGAAAATGTGACCTAGAGAGCTATTAAAGAAATCCTGGTGTGTGTTTTAAAATATGATTGGCAACCCTTTTATTTAGTTTGAAAATATAAACTGATTTAAAAGTGTAAACCTACTTAGTTTCAAACCCCTACTTTTTGTTAATAGATCCAAAAGAATATGACAACATACCTTAGTGTAGCAACAGCATCAATTGCTTCATATTGATGCTTCACGAATGACATGTTTTACCATAATTCTTCAACTTTAGTCAAGCCTCTTAACATGTAGCTTACTATATAAATTGCAAAATGAAACTTTGAGCAATACTTTACAAAACGTATACAACCTTTCTTTAAAACCAAACATAACCCTCCTAAATCTACATAAAGCCCCACAAACATATTTTTCGAGTAAATAAACAAACACCAGTTAATTGTACTGACCAGCTGTTTCATTGATAAAATAAATTAAATCATGTAAACTTTGGTAGCATGCCAGGCGAAGCCCTTTGGAAATCAGCCTGTGGGGCAGAGCCCTTAGCAAAATCGTCCATATCAATACTTTTCGGCAAATCTACACACTCCAAGCTTCATTTTGATGTGACATATGCCTATATTTCTGTTTGGTAAATTGCCTTAACCGTTTACATAAAATTTGATTGTATCACTTTAATAATATAATAGATGATCTTTGCAAGGAGTTAAAACTGGAAACGAGTGAAACAAGTAAAATATTATTTGGTCCGGGGAAAACTAAGTTGAAAGTGGTTATTAAGATCATTACTACTTTAGTGTTTTTAAATAAATGTATTGTCGAACATATTTACGTAATTGAACAACAACCTACTCCACTTTTAAGTAGAAATGCAATGTTAAAATTAAACCTAATTAAGTTCAACATAGATTTGATTTTCTCTAACCAAATATTTTCTCAGTTTTCTGATGTTTTTTGTTCTATTGGTGAAATGAAAGGGGAGAACTACAGAATTTCACTAACACAAAATGCTCGTCCCTTTGCTGTGGCAGCCCCTCGTAGAGTGTTCGCTCCATTATAGAGCAGAGTCAAAGAAGAATTGGATCGACTGCATTCTGATGGAATAATTGAGCCAGTGGTAGAACCAAAAGACTGGTGTGCACCAATTGTTGTTGTACTTCGTAAGACAGGTGATAGAGTGAGGCTATGTGTTGATTATACCGAACTCAACAAAAGTATTCAGAGAGAAAGGTGGCAACGCCCAACTGTAGAAGAAAGTCTAAGTAAATTAGAAGGCGGACAAATATTTTCATTACTAGTCACTACAAATGGATTTCTTCAAGTTCCTTTACATCATGAAAGTTACAAGCTTACGACTTTTATAACTCCTTTTGGGCGATTCTTTTTCAAGAGGTTACCATTCCGTATTAATTCTGGTCCAGAGGTTTACCAGAAGAGGATATACCAAGTTTTGGATGGACTGGATGGGGTAGTAAATCAGACATACTTTTGGTCGGTAGAACACAGGAAGAACATGACCATCGACTAGCAAATGTACTACAAAGATTAAAAGAGCACAATGTTACACTTAATAAAGATAAATGTAACATTAATGTGAACAGAGTTAAATTTCTAGGACATTTGATTGAAAATGGATTGATAAAGCCTGATCCTGAGAAAGTGGAGGCCATTATGAAAATTCAAACCCCAAATAATGTTAAGGAACTTCGAAAATTTCTTGGCATGATTAATTATTTGATGAAGTTTATCCCTAACTTGGCTGAAATTACAGCTCCATTGCGAAGTTTACTAAAGAAAGGTTATAAGTGGGTTTGGTCTGACTTCCAAAAGAGTGCTTGGGATAAAATTAAATCTCTTAATTTCTTCAAATCCAGTTCTGGTGTCTTACAACAAAAATCGTAAAACTAGAGTAGCAGCTGATGCCTCGTCATTTGGCCTAGGAGAGGTGATTGAACAATTTGTGGATGGAAAGTGGAAACCAATCATCTATGCATCGAGATCTTTATCACCGACAGAGATGCGTTATGCGCAGATAGAAAAGGAGGCACTGGAACTAACTTGGGCATGTGAGAGGTTCTCACAGTACGTTTTAGGAACCGAGTTTGAACTTATGACTGACCATAAACCTTTAGTTCAGGTGCTTGGAAGTAAACAAATCGCTAGTTTATCGGCAAGACTTCAGCGGTTAAGAATGAGAATGTCTTGTTTTAGATATAGAGTAACATATGTGAAAGGAAAGGAGTTTTATGTACCAGATGTTTTGTCTAGGAACCCCATTAAGTCAAATGAAGAACATGAAGACATATTGGAACAAGATTTGTTTGTTCAGAGTATTTTAGATGCTATTCCTTGTTCTGACAAAAGACTCAAGGAAACCAAAGAAGCTCAGGATACTGATGAGGAATGCGGAAGAATTAAATCCTGGATTGTGAATAACAATTGGAATAAAAATTCAGTGTATAGGAAGTACAGGACTGATCTAAACATCAGTAAAGGATTCCTCTTTTTAGGCATAAGATTGTTTATTCCAAAATTGTTAAGAAAGAAAATACTGAATAAAATACATGAAGGTCACATGGGAATTGTCAAATGTCGAAGGCGGGTGTATGAATCTGTGTGGTGGCCTGGCTGTTCAACAGATATTGCTACACTTGTAACAAATTGTCCAGTTTGCTTGGAGCAAAGAAGTAACAAATCAGAGCCTCTACTGTTGACTGAACTACCGAAAAATCCCTAGGAGTCTTTAGGTATAGATCTTTTGAAATGTAATGGGTAATGGTATTTAGTCGTACAAGACTACTATTCTAGATTTCTTGAACTGGTTTATGTGCATGCATTGACTACCGGAGCTGTGGTTGCTAGATTGAAAAATATATTTGCTCGACATGGAGGGCCATATGTGGTAAGAGCTCATGGAGGTCCGCAATTTACTTCTCAGGATTTTAAAAATTTTGCTGAAGAATATGGTTTCCGTATACTGACATCAAGCCCAAGATATCCACAAACGGAGAAGCAGAAAAGGCAGTTGACATAGCGAATCGGATTCTAACGAAATGTAGTGATCCAAATATATTTACACCCTTAGAAATACACCCTTAGAGTCTGGTCTTTCACCTGCAGAGTTAATTTATTCACGGAAGCTCCGATCTAACATTACCGTCAATAAATAACTTCAGACAGGTAACAAAGGAAAGTTTGCAAAAGATTAAAGAGAAGGATTTGTCAATCAAGGAAATAAATAAGAGAAACTACGATGTAAGGAAAGGTGTAAGAGATCTCCTCTCTCAGCTTGATCAAAATGACAAAGTTTGGATTCCAGATTTAAAATGTTACAGACATATTGAGAATAAATCAAATTATCCTCGGTCCTACCTGATAAATACACAGATAGGGAAGATCAGAAGGAACAGGAGACATATTATACCTGTGTAGAGGCCTCTGGAAAATTATGAAAATAGATTTGAATACCAACACCACGAAGACCAAGGAACTGAAACTGATACTGGACATAATTACATTAGCAATGAAAATGACAGATCTAAAAGAAGTGTGTGTGTGTGTGTGTGTGTGTCCCAACTCTTAGATACAGCGATTCAGACTTTTATAAATACATTTAAAAAAAAGAAAAAGAGAAGTTGTGCTGTTTGGTATTTTTATAATTGTTATCATATGTTATATATTTGATGTCAATGCAAGACAGAAGATGACCTCAAACCAGCTTTGCATCAATGGCTCATTAATCGACCTTTTTACTCTTTAAAAGAATACTATCAACAGATCTTTGACTAAACAACACCTCAACCACATATTTAGAAAAAATTGTAAACTGACGCTACTACTATTCTTAATAAATGTGTAAATAAAGATTAATTGTCTATTGTCTATGTTTGTTTTCATTGTATTGTTGTTTTTAGCTTTTGGGGATCTTGGCTAAAAAAGTATCTATGTTTAACTGTGGTGTGAGTTTTACCTTTCACTTCAGTAAGGACATAGCATTTTCATATGTACTTATGCCCCTTCGTCTTGTAAGCGATCGAGTAATACGGCTTTCCGTGTTTTATAACAATATGACGGAGTTATGAGAAATTTTTTAAAAGTGTGTTAATTTAAAACAAAAGTTTATATCTAACTTTTTACAAGAGGTTTACACTGTGCTAATAAATCCTCAGACATCAAAAGTAGGGTAATAGTCATCAGTTCAACCTGAACTGAACATTCAATACCTATTATCAATTAAAATCCCTAAACCACAAAGTGTCAAAATCCATTTTGCTTAATTTAGTGAGAGGACTTATTTTCGTGCCAATCGAATCAATTTTGAGGGGACTATATGGATTCAATAGGATACATAACAATTCAAACAAAACATTTATAACAATTTATTAATAATCAACAGATAATAGTTGGTACATATGCTTGCCCTTCTTTATAAGGAATCCTTGAGTGTTAAGATTTGAGACAAATGTGTAAAAGTCTCCAATCTGAATTTTTGCGAGAGCAGCAACTTCTTTCATTTCTGTGACAGAGAAAACCGATTTTGTCTGAAGTTCAGCCCTTTTCTGCAAAGCAGTGATGAACTTCTTGGCCTGAAAATAAATAATTAATAAAAATGCCCATCCCACAGTAATTTTGGTATTAAGAGCATCTTGGTATTAAATCACCGGCTAAGCAAATTTCCATTTTCCTGGTCGGATTTCCAAAACAACATTTCCTTAAAATTGTCAGATCTATTCCCTGTTCAGATAACATTCAATTTAATGAATACTTAAGTTTGATGCTACAGGGACGGTGATAAAGTATGTATTTTATTGAAAATGAAATGCTAATAGCTAAGTATGAAATAAAGAAATTTGCCAAATTTGATTATAATATATCTATAAACAAGCAAACAACCGTTTTTTATCCATTCAAAACACAAAAATTTTATATATATATATATTATAGAAAGCATACTTACTCAGTACCCTGAAATTATTTTTTTTTTAAACTCTACATGTTTCGACCTTTAGGCCATTTACAAGAGTAACATATATAACCTCACTTTAAACACAACAAATTGACTAATAAATAAACATCATGTGATGATCTTGACATATGATTTTTCTTTTTCTTAAAATTTATGGTAGGATAATCTTTGGTCATGAAATTTTTGTCATATATATATAATTGATTATGGTTTTTTTTATTTTATCTTTCTCTTGACGTTTGTGTTATATATTCTTTAATTTTAAATTTTTTTCATATATTGAATTTTGTTTCTTTACTTGCATTGTATTGATTATATTCGTTCCAACGAATATCACCTAATCAAAAAAAAAATCACCCTTTGATCAACGCAGATCAGGTTAAGCTCCTCTAAACACCTCATACCCAATCAGATCGCACATCAAATTCCGGACATAATACGCCTCCCAGGTATGGGCTTGTTTGCCCACCCGGCCTGAAAGCTGGTACAAGGACCCCGCTTCACGGCTCGAACCATCAGCCATTCTCATTACTACACTAACGGTGGTGGGGTTCACACCCCTGTCGACCAGGAGTTTCTGAATTCGCGACCCTATGAGATTAACACTAGCCCCTGTGTCAACCAGTGCTCGAAAGGTTTCGCCAAACAATTCAACCTCCACTAAGGGTCTAACATCACTCCAGTCAACACCTTCCACGGCTCCCGTGAAACCCTTCACATATTCGAGCCACCGATGCCATGGAGGTCGTGATGCTGCCCCGGACTCGGCTGACCTCTGGGGCTTTGAGTCCGGCCACCGTTTCCCGCACGACATCCGCACCGGTACGTGGTAACGCCCTCCGTCTTGCAAAAATAGTAACGCACCCTCTTAGGTTTTGGGCAATGCCTAAAACGGTGGCCACGCTGATTACAATTCCATAGTAGTAAAATGTGTTTGTGATAAAGTTACGGTTATCGTATAATTTTCATATAAGATTTAAATTATCTCCCGGAATTTCTATTTTGTTGAATGGATTTAGTCAATAGATTCAGGTATTTTACTGATAACAATACTTTATCCAAGCGATAAGAAAACAAAGCGAACCAGTAGTCATATTTTAAAACGATCTATCAGTCACATGTGGACAGTGATCGGTCAACTATGTCTTTTTCGATTCGGGAGTATGTTGAAATGCATTTTATTTATGGTTTGTGTAACGGTAATGCGTCGGCTGCTCAGAGAGAGTACCAGAATCGGTATCCTGATCGCACCACCCCCAGTACTCAGGTGTTTACTAGAGTGCATCAACGTTTGCTGGAAACAGGATCGGTTGAGAAGAAGAAAGAAGTAGGACCTGTGCATGATGTTGCAGCTGAAGAGGGTGTAATTCAGAGAGTTATGGATAATCCTACTACTAGTGTTAGGCAGCTTGCCCTTGAAACTAGTATGTCCCGGTGGAAAGTACATAAAGTGTTGAAGGACAATAACTTCCATCCGTATCATTTTACAAAGGTCCAAGGATTGGAGCCTCGTGACTTCGAATCCAGAAAGGAGTTCTGCCGCTGGCTTCTTCAACGTGATATTGTTGAATATCACTTCCTTAAAAAAATACTATGGACTGACGAATCCCGTTTTACCAGAGAAGGTGTGATAAATATTCACAATATGCATCTTTGGAATAATGAAAATCCAAAAGCCTCCAGAGAAGCTTCTTTTCAAAAAAGGTTTGGGATCAACGTGTGGGCAGGTGTGATTGGAGATCGGTTAATTGGTCCTCATATCTTCGAAGGAAATCTGAACGGTGATTTATATCTAGATTTTCTTCAGCACTCTCTACCTCAGTTGTTGGATGAAATTGATCCTCAACAAAGAGCTGAAATCATATTTCAGCAGGATGGTGCTCCACCACATTTTACTGAAAGCGTTCGGTTGTGGCTATCCCAAAACTACCCGACATGGATTGGACGTGGAGGAAGTGTGACATGGCCTCCTCGATCTCCAGACTTGAGCCCGTTAGATTTTTTTGTTTGGGGTTACATGAAAAGTCTAGTTTACTCAACTGTTGTAAACTCTGAAGTTGAGTTACGGGAGAGAATCTTTGAGGCTGCTGCTGGGAAAGTAAGGGAAAAATTGACGTATGAGGTCACAGTTGGCGCAATCCGCAAAAGAGCTAGGGCCTGCTTGCGGGAAAACGGTGGGCACTTTACACCCAAACTGTGATTTGTGCTTCGGACAAAGTGTGTCATTGATTTGTTTAATGGGTTAACTATCATTTCATATTTAAATTGTAGTGTGTATTATGTTTTTTACTAATGTGTTGTGTTTTTTAATTACAAATTTTCCAAAGTCTTAAAAAAAAAACTCTTTAGTTTGATGGAAGTGTAGTCTGGTCAATCATAAATTATACATACCCTCATCATCAGTGGTCAGCTCATAAAATAGTAAGTAAAATTTTATTATTTGTTACAATATCTGTTTTGGCTTGACCGTGATTTTTCACAATAGTGCGTAAAATTCACCATGGATTTGACAGTAGGTAAATGTTGTTATACACCATTGTAAAGCCCTTTAAATAAGGAAGTTTTTAGTCATATTTGATAACCCCTCCGGTACTCAACAACCGAGAAATAAATGGCTGAATGTTATTTACATTTTTGTCGATATAAAAATAATTTGTTTAACGAAGAATTTTAAATAGAATATTTTTACGTACCCCAACGATTATGTGTTATATTTATTTAAAATTTTGTGAGGATTCTGAAAATGACATTGAAACTGACAGTAAGTGCATTTTTAACAGAGTAAAATAACCTTTTTCATAACAACTACAATATTTTTTGAAAAATCTTAATTTATTTGTTATTCTCTAACTGTTGAAGTTGGGAACCTCAAATTTGCGACATTCTGTCACCATTACCATGTAGTTTAATGCAAAATTTTATTTAACACTTATGACCGGACACCCTGTATACAACTTTTTTTTTAGCTACGTGGGCTAAATAAATTCACAGCCTCGATTTTAAATAATATTGGTCGTTAACTAGTTTTACTTGGCCGTTAGCTAGCCTAAAAACCAGCGCTAGTTCCCTCCAACTGATATAAACCCGCTCAAACTAGAGTTAGAATACACTAGGTATATGCTAACTAAAATTAAAACAACTCAAGTAAAACTAAATCCAAATCAATAAAAAAATGTCTACTTGTTCGGGCGCCAATGTAACGTGCCGTTTTTCCCGCTCGGAATATATACGCCATTCCTTGTTATAGCGGAAAAGACGTCACCAACTCTCGCCAGCGGATCGCTCAAGTCGGCGTGCTGGGAAGTTTCCAGGGTTTGTAAATTATCAATTAAATAACCTATCACCGGTACAGATTTGTATGGACGCAAAAATGTAGTGAGAATGAGGTGTGAACTCAGTACCAGTAACCAACAACGCTACTGTACCATCGTCATCGTTCACACCTGGGAATAGCTAATTAAATAAAATTTTAAAATAATGAAAAAACTGTTCAACGAAATTTTGAAACAAATTAATGTTGCAGTTTCGTCAACCTCAACACTGAATATTTCTTAGCTGAATACTGGCGTGCCCACCCGACCTCGTGTTTGCACGACCTGCAGAGACGGGTTCAACTTTGCCCGCAGCAGTTCAACACCAACTGAATATCTCGGCAAAATATTCGCTACCCGTCACCCTCAATATTTATTGTAAACACAATCCTAAACTATATGTTTATACGTATTAAATCTTTAACAAATCCCGTGCAAGCCCTAGCATACGGTGGTAACACAGTCTTCAACAGGTTCTAACACCCAATAAAGGATTTTATAGACAAACTAATAAAGTGAGGGTTAATCGCTAAGTAAAAACTCTGAACAATAGTAAACACTATTAAAAAACAAACGGTAAATTACCTGTACACTCCAGGGATCTTCACTGAAACGCTCTTAGCACAACGCCAAATCACAATTCGCAAAATCACTAATGACTGCACACGTCCTATCACCCGAAATTGCAGATCTCCTCTCTTTCCCCCTCCCTAATCCTCTAGGGATGGGGAATCAGCTGATTCAATTCCCAGCTGATCGATGACGTCACGAGTTCAAACTTGGCGCTGTGACGATTCACAACACAACGCCAAGACAGCCGACTAGTGGTACAGGTTATGTTGTTATTTACCTGCGCTGACTGTGAAATTATACGGGGGAACTTTAATATCGTCGCTGATTTAAACAAAAATGTATAATTTCCACCCGTGATGTGTAACTTAGTGTCCGACAAAGTGTATGCATGTTATGTACGTGATATTGTATTCGTGATTGCAGTTTACCACCCTAGCCTAAACAACAACTTTGACTATACTTCCCAAGGTTTTTAATAGGCACGGGTTAAATAAAAACAGTTTATCACCTGTTTTGTACATAACAATGCTATTCCGTGACTTGTATAGTTCTAAAACAGTGTCTTTAGTGATTTTGCCAAAAGTGAGGTTATCCCTACTTCAACCCTAGGATAGGCCTAAGACAGCCTATTTACCTTACCATGATAGGTTTACCACTATCACCAACCAGGTAAGGTATAGGCCTACTGATAATTAAATAATAAATATAAAATCTTAACCCCTCTATAATTTTGACCCCTTACACAGCTGTTAATATTTAAATATTGTATTTCAAACAGTGGTGTAGCCAGGTTTGGAGCGCCCTGGAGCAGGGATGGCTAAAGCCGCCCCCAGTACCGGGGGTGTAGGGGGTATGGTAAACTCCCCAGGGTTCGTGGGTTCCCCTCCGTAAAAATTTTTGAAAAATAATAACTGTAAACAAGCGTTTTATGCAATCAGTACAGAGTCTACAGTAATCACTTATTTGACTTATCAGTGATTTCATAATAAGTGTGTTGACAGATTATGTTTACAGGCCATGCTTCCCCTCTCCCCTTCATCTTCCTTCTACCCCTACCATGCTTGACAATAATAATTGGCGGGCGTATATGTTTTTATACTGTTGGAATAAGGATTCATTCATGAGTAGCGTGTGATTGCCATTGTTCGTGTAAATTCAACAGTGTGGGCAGGAAGAGTTTAAGCGTATATGCTCTTCTTTAGATCTGCCATATGGACTGTCAGCTATTAAGTCCATGAGCCAAACCTAAAAATGACCTTAATTGGTACCACCTGGGGTGACAAATGCAGACTATGTTTTTCTTGTATAGTTTTATGTGTAGACCAAGAATATATTATGTGATAGCAATGCATAAGTAGTAGCTTTATGTATAAAAGTAGGTTTTTATGTAACAAAAATGTATTTTTTTTATTGAATTTTGTCTCATATATTTGTAAAAAGTTACCAGTCAAGGTGGCACGTGCTATCGGGATCACATCATTTGTCCGAATTTTCAACTGTCCGAGTTTGTTAAAAATTACAAAATATTTGAAAAATCAGTTGTCCGAGTTTTGATAAATAACTAATAATATTTAGATAAATCAACTGTCCAAGTTTTCATTTGTCCGAGTTTATTAAATTATAAAAAAAAAATGTTGAATTATCAAGTGTCCTAGTTTTCAACTGTCCGAGTAGAGTCAACATCAAAAATGTGACACTGCGCTCCTAGACTGTTGTCTCAGGCGCCTGGTCAGAAGCCAATGTAAACCTCTTCTGCGAAGAAGTCGGGCATTGTGCGAGAGATCCTCATGTCAACTTAAGAAAAATTATATTATATCTTTTTTTATATCATCAACAAGTTTGGTTGGTTAGGTTAGGTTAAGACAATTTAATTTTATAAATTAAACATTTACAAATTAATTTTATAATTAAAAACCTATATATAAAGCCCAAAGTACCCATGCACTTTTGAGAAAACTACAAGTCACACCCCCATAAACCACTTAAAATGTTCGTCATGACGAGAAACCTTGCGCCCTTTAAGGTCGTAATTTCTTTCTAAAGGGAACTTTCCATATACCTAATGTTAAAAATACCTCAGCTAAACTTTTTTGTTTGTATTACTGTATTCTATTTTGTTTATTTCAGCTTATAACCAATCAATAATTTTATTAATACGCATGAAGTCAATTGGTGTGAAGCCCGTGGGTAACAGCTAGTTATAAATAAATTTTTATTCGATTTGTTATCTTTTATATCTTTTTTATATTATCAGTAAGTTTGGTTAGTTGTGTTAGGTGATGACAGTTCAATTTTATAATTAAAAATTATAAAATTAGTCCTATGATAAACAAATTTTTATAATTTTTCTTAAGGCGACGTGAGGGCCTCTAGCACAATGCCGGATTTCTTCGCAGAAGAGGTTTACATCGGCTTCTGACCAGGCGCCTGAGACGCCAGTCTAGGCGCACGGTGTCACATTTTTGATGTAGACTCTACTCGGACAGTTGAAAACTCGGACACTTGATATTTTGATATTTTTTCAAATAATTTAATAAACTCCGACAAATGAAAACTCGGACAGTTGATTTTACTAAATATTATTAATTAATTATTTATCAAAACTCGGACAACTGATTTTTCTAATATTTTGTAATTTTTAACAAACTTGGACAGTTGAAAACTCGGACAAATGAACCTCACCCGTGCTATCAATGTTTTTTTTCTTGTATAGTTTTATGTGTAGATTAAGAATATATGTGATAGCAATGCATAAGTAGTAGCTTTATGTAAAAAATTGGTTTTTATATTTTAAAAAAGAATTTGTGTCCAAAAAATTGAAATTTTCTGATAAATTTGTAAAAAGGTCCCAGTCAAGGTGGAGGCACGTGCTATCAATGTTTTTCTTGTATTGTTTTAGTGTAGATCAAGAATATGTGATAGTAATGCATAAGTAGTAGCTTTATATAAAAAAAGTAGGTTTTTATATAACAAAATAGATTTTTTTTTACTATTGAATTTTGTCTCATATTTTTGTAAGAAGGTACCAGTCAATGTGGCATGTGCTATCAATGTTTTTCTTGTATAGTTTCATGTGGAGATCAAGAATATATGTGATAGCAATGCATATGTAGTAACTTTATGGAAAAAATAGGTTTTATAAAAAAAGAATTGAATTTTTCCTCATCAATTTTGTAAAAAGGGTTTTATTGAGTTTTGTATGTAGATCATAAATTTACATTATAGCATTATCTATGTAGTAGCTTTTTTGTAAAAAAATAATTTTTAATTTGAATATATCAAACTTTTTGTTTGAACGACACGTTTTTCTAATGTAGATTTATAAAAAGCGCTCCAATGAAAAAATGTTTCAAATAAATGTTTTTCTTTTGTCCAATATCTAAAACAAAGTATATTTACTTTTTTCCGTATGTCTTACTGTTTAGGCTCTATATGGACTGGAATGCGTTCCGGCTCCATGCTTCAAAACATCAAGTGCGTCTCAAATGAGCACATCCAGTCTAGCACCAAATTCACATACCTAATGATATTTTCAAATTTAAAATTATTTTTTTGGAAAAAGCTACTATACATAGATAATGCTATATTGTTAATTTATGATCTACATACAAAACTCAATAAAAAAACATTGATAGCACGTGCCTCCTTGAATGGTACCTTTTTACAAATTTCTGAGGAAAATTCATTTTTTTTTAAACATATATTTTTCATAAAGCTACTACTTATCCATTGCTATCACATATATTCTTAATCTACACATAAAACTATACAAGAAAAACATCGAGAGCACGTGCCACCTTGACTGGTACCTTCTTACAAGTATATGAGACAAAGGTCAATTTTTTTGGAAAAAAAAATCAATTTTGTTATATAAAAACCTACTTTTTTTACATAAAGAAACATGTACAAGAAAAACATTGATAGCACGTGCCACATTGACTGGTACCTTCTTACAAATATATGAGACAAAGGTCAATTTTGGTAGAACTTATGCATTGCTATCACATATATTCTTGATCTACACATAAAACTATAGAAGAAAAACATAGTTTGCATTTGCCACCCCAGGTGGTACCAAAATATTAATTGGCTCATGGTTTATGGTGAGATACATTTTTCACACCACCACAATTTGTTATATAAATTTAGAACAAACTTAAACCTTGTTCTGTGGCGTGTGTTTCATTATAGACAAAGAGCACGTATGTGGTCCAGGATTAACAATGTATTTTTTAATTCTGAATGTTATAATCCGGATGACTTCAAACCCTAATTAGTTTGGATTTATGGATGGTTAAATTAGCTTAGCTATCATAATTTCATTTGCTTTACTTTACAATAAATAAATTATTTTTAAATGTATTACATACGATAATGGTTTGGCAATCACATTTTCTTAACATTTTCAGATTAAAACCTTGTAGAATATTTTCCAAGGCAAAATTTCCAAAATTCAGCTCAAGATGAGTAATTGAACTGACCTGATTTTTTGAGCTGGAGCCTGAGCCATGGATAGATCGGTGGAAGTCTAAAGCACCAAACTCATCAATGAAGGTGTCCACCATGCTCCAGCGCATCAACTCTACAACATCCACAGCATCTTGTTCTGTGGCCTCCTCTCTCAGCTCTGCTTTAGCTCTGGCCTGTACAAAAACAAGTCACAGTGCTTGTTTTGATGTTTGTAGCAAAAAATTTCATCGGGTGCTTCTTTGAGTGAATTTGTGACTAAACTAGATAATCCAAGAAGAGACACTTATCAATGTTACAACATCAACAAAAGTGGACTCAATTTCAACCGTTGGGAAAAATAACTTCCAAACTTTCACTGTTAGTGTTAAAGCTCATCCCCAGGTTTTAAAGAAGGAATGTATATTTGTTGCACTGGGTTCAAATGAATTTAGAGATCCTAAACTCCCACTTATAGTAATTGGAAAATCTAAGGAACTAAGAGGATTTAAAAACATCAATGATTTGTCTCTTACTGTGGTTGTGGTTTACTGTGCCTAGAAGTCAGCATAAATTGGCGAAAATACATCTGAATTGATCAGTGCACAAACAATTTTTATCCGGAAGTGAAGATTTTCCTTAAAGAGTGTACATTTCCAGAAAAGGCGGTTCTAATCATGACAGAAATTTGAGGGAGATTGGACTCTACAGGATTTGATCTATTATTTGCTCTAAAAGATATTAACATAAATTATGTCTGTCAGATGATCTCAAGAAATGCCAAGCATAATATTCAAGTCTGGAGGAAGACTGACTATTTATAGTAAGATTATTCCATAAGGCTAGGATTATACTAGGACGCTGGCGTCCGGGATGCTGGCATCTGAGAGCGTCCCACCTCGAGCCGAAAAATGACGTGATTTGTGTTGGGATGCTAGCCTCTCGGACTGCCATTTTATTTCAACGTTTAGTCACTTTTTGTAACATTAAATAAAATTTGGTTTAACGAGTACCAAGGTTTTATGCTTTAAGGGGGCTAATAAAGTGTGTTTTTAGTAAAATACTGTATTATTAGCTTAGTATAAAACAAATTGGCCAAGTTTAATCGAAATATATCCATACACAAGCAAATTCCAACACTTAACAACATTTTCTATAAGAATAACATGGCAATTTTTAATATACTCTTTTTTTAATTTTCTCCATAACTAATAACAGTACAAAAACACTTAAATATAGGTACTAAATTATTTGTTTTTAAGCTCATTAAAATTTTCTAGAGAGAAATTGTGAATTTTTTAGTTTTATGGGTAAAAAATGACAAACTCCCTTTTTTAGCACATAAAACCCCGTTCCCAAGGTATGTTCATGCTGGTTCGCGAACTCGTTCAAATTTATCCCACCCTTCGCCTTAAAACCAAATTTCTTCAAAATAGAACAAAAGTTACTCCAGTTATTGCGTTTACAGACATATATATATAATATTTAAATCTATACGAACGGATGGTGTTTTTGGCCTCTGGGGACATCAAAATGAAAAAGTAAATCGGTCCCAGGCCTAGGTTTTACCATGCCACCTACGGTAATAACTTCGAGCTTTCGGTGGCTTTTTTTTAGCATCCGACTCTAGCATCCATAGTATAATCACCCCCATTTGATTTAATGCACCGCTAGCGTCCCGGACGCTGGCCTCTCGGACGCCAGCGTCCTAGTATAATCCTAGCCTAACAAGGACAAAACTAATCGAGGTCACAGATTCGTCACTAAAACCAGCTCAACAATTAACAAATAACTTAATATGTGTTAATAGTCTCCTTTTAACCAGATTGATTTATTCGCTACGGTACATCTATTTATAATTAGAGAGTTGGTTAGTCTATTTAATCATTACTAACGCTCAACCCTGTATTGAAATAAACAAAAGTGAGTGGTTCTGCTCAATAAAATATATACCACTCAAAAATAAAATATATAATATAAATACCACTCACTCAGACAACAAACGTAAAAGAAAATATTTGTATCACCACCTCAATGTTTTGAACTGTGCTAGAAAACTATATGCAGTCTATCAATGTTTAAAACACAAAAGTGCTTTGTTTACAATAAAAATTAGATATAAGCTTGCACCTAGTATATCCAGAAACAGACCTCTATCACATTTACTTCCACATAAATGAGAGTCTACTACATTCTGCTATTGTTTATCAACGCTTACCTGTGTAAGCCTTATGAGAGACTCCAGCTGACGTGTCGTGACTGGTGTAGAGTCTAGGGTCTGATGTTGCTTCCTCAGCTCCAGATAGAAGTGCTGAAGAACCCGAGCTGCGTCCCCACTCAGTCTCACATTGGACACATACTTGCGGGCATATGCAATGTACTTCCTCAGTAACACATGCGGCAGCAAATCCACTTGCTCTCCATTCAACTTTAGCCTTTCACTGAAATAGACAACAGTGCATTCAGGAATGTCTCACTGAATCAGGCAATAGTAAGTTCAGGAATGTTCCAGTTTATTGATATTGAAGGAAGACACAATTATTAACAGAATAAGTGAATTAATAATTGTAATAAGTGTAATTAAATTACGAGGGGACCTGAGCGCAAATTCACATTTTAATAGGGTTTAAAATATAATTATATAGCTAAACAAATAATGCAAGACCCTTTTACCTTTCAAAGATTGTGTTTGTTTATTGCTTGAACAGCTAGCTCACCTGAGACCACGGGTTAATAGCTTCATAATAAAATACTCCCGCCACAGCAAACCTGGTTTGCCATTTCCAATTTTCTTTGCCGTTTCCAATTTTCATTTGTCTGATTGAATTTTCATCAAAATTAGGTTAACAAGTGCCTAGGTATGCTGCTACAGGGAGGGAAATAAATTGTTTTTTAGTAAAATATTAATAGCTTAGGCCTAGTATAAAATAAAAAAATCGCCATGTTTGATCAAAATATCTATCTATCTATATATTAATTACGTAAGCCAATTCTTTGCGTCAAAATTGTGGGCGACTGGGAAGTCGTAGAACGACGGGAGAGGGCATTAAAGGTCTCGATCCTGTGACGGCGGGAAAATAGTTAAATTCCCTAAATTTTAACACAAAATTGGATATAACGTAAAATGTTCTCCATAAGAAATGCATTAGAAGCCATTTACTGCTGATTTTTGTTTGCTTCAATACAGCTGATCGTGATTAATCATCAAACCAGTAATAAGCAATATTACATTTGGATTACTCATTTGCCAGTCAATTCTGCAATGTACTGTATACTACTGTATATAAAACCAGGGATAACTTTAGGCCTACCTATAATAATAAATATTTTTTAGTTACGTCTTAGAATGTTGAAATAAATTATTTTACCGTGCAATTGGCAAACTTGTTTATTTTTAAGTAAATTAGTTAAGCGTATGATAAGTAGTAGAACCATAGAAGATGGCTCAAATCAAAGGAATTGTAAGCTTTTTTGTAAAATTGGTAAGAAAAGATATTAAACTTAGAATGGCTGAAAAAAATTATGAAGTTTTTTTCTTCTAACTTAACGGTTATTGTTGTGTTGAAGGAATGTTCAACATGAAATAACTACATTGACTAAATAATAATCGATTCAAGATTGTTGAAAACTTCTGCTTTGTTTTGATTTCAAAACATTTGTTAAAGATTTATTCTACACTTTTTTGTATACTTACTAACATTTTTAATTTGAGATTTATTGTAGTGTTTACAAAAGGAGCATGCACTTAGAAATAATGACTGGGTTGGGGTGCTAATTTAGCGGTTTTAACTAAGAACTAAGCTTATCTCAACACACCTTAATTTGCCTTTTCATATATGACGAAGACAATTTCCAATATTTTAATCAGGAAAGCCTTTTTATTATCAAAAGACCAAAGCTACCTTAGTAAACTAATATTTATTCACAAACATGTTTGCTGCCTTTAGCAGAGTTAAACCTTTGGAGTAATTTAAATTATTTATTAAAAATAACATCAACAAAAGCAAACAAAGACAAACAACAAACTATTTTTTACACAAAAGATATGTTGTACTGGGATATATATCTGATATATGTATTAGATTAATTTAAGTTTGTTTATACTGTATTACAATAGTTTGTTTTACATTTGAGCTTTTCAGGGACTTATATCCCTTCAAGCCACTAGTCTATATATTAATTACGTAAGCCGATTCTTTGCGTCAAAATTGTGGGTGACTGGGAAGTCGTAGAAAGACGGGAGAGGGCTCAAATTAAAGGTCTCAATCCCGTGATGGCGGGAAAAATAGTGAAATTCCCTCAATTTTAACACAAAGCTAGATATAACGTAAAAAGTCCTCCATAAGAATAGCATTAGAAGCCATTTACTGCTGATTTTTTGTTTACTTCAATACAGCTGATCGTGATTTATCATCAAACCAGTAAGCAGTATTACATTTGGATTACTTATTTGCCAGTCAATTCTGAAGTGTGCTGTATACTATATAAAACCAGGGTTAATGTTACCTATAATAATTAAGAATTTTTTAGTTACGTCTTAGAAAGTTGAAATCAATCGTTTTACTGTGCAATTTGCAGACTTGTGTATTTTTAAGTAAATTAGTTAAGCGTATGATAAGTAGTAGAATAATAGGAGATGGCTCAAATCAAAGTAATTGAACTTAGAATGGCCGAATAATAATGAAGTTTTCTTCTAATTTTAAGGTTATTGTTGTGTTGAAGGAATGTTTAACATGAAATAACCACATTGACTAAATAATAAATTATTCAAGATTAAAAAGAAAACTTCTACTTTCTTTTGATTTCAAAACACATGTTAAAGATTTATTCTACACCTTTTTTGTAAATTTACTAACATTTATATTTGAGATTTATTGTAGGGTTTTAATCTATAAGAGGACAATTTTTGAATAAAGATGAAATAGGTTCGTACAGGTATTTGTTCATTAAGTAAATACTATGACGAGTTCCAGTGAGCGGAAAAATAATTTTGTTTGGAGAAGATTTTAAGCTTTTCTTTTGCTTCAAGCAAAAAATGTTCAAATAATATAGCCTAAGCCTAGCGGTAGTAAAGGGAGCATCCGTATCTACAGTAAAACCTAGAGGTAGTTTCCGTTTCTTAAAACTTACCAAAAATATGCATGTCAAAGATGCTGATGAAAATTAATTTCGTGATTGGCTTCGATAGCTGGGTAATGGAGCCCTAACTGGTCGCAAAATAGTTAGTAATCAGGCATTGATTAGGCACTTTTTTGAAAGAATGTGTAAAGTCAACCTCATTGGAGGAATACCACAACATAAACTTACACTAGGCTTATTTATTTAGTAGTTTTTTAAATGTTGATCAGAAACAAATTTAGGGTTAAGTTTGGTCAATGGGATGCCTTCTTTATACTAATTTTGTTAAACCTTTACAAAAGGAGCATAAACTTAGAAATAATAACTGGGTCGGGGTGTTAATTTAGTGGTTGAAAATAATGTCAACAAAAGAGCAAACAAAGACAAACAACAAACTGTTTTTTTTTTTTTTTTTTTTTACACAAAAGATATGTTGTACTGGTATCTATCCAGAAACATAGATAATTTGATTCTGAGTTTATTTATATACTAGCTGAGTACCCGTCCTTCGTACGGGGCTGGTATGCTTATTAACTACAATGCTTATTGTAGTTAAATACTCGTGCTTTTCATTTGCAATGAGAGAGGACACGTTTTGAGAAAATTCGGCTTCCTACTATAACCTACGGTATACTATAGTAAATAGAACATCTACCATAGCCATAGCCCATAATGTTCTACCACTTCACCTAAACAATAGAAATAAGTAAAGTTCTCACACTCAGGTTTTTGTTGCTGCTTGGTTCAAATTAGCTGTTGTCATAAATGTAAAAAGAACTAATGGTGCTGCACCCTGTTGGTAAACCGTATAACCTTTTAATGCTATTGAATATCATAGAAACAAATTGTGTAGTTGAAACAGCTGGCAAAATTATTTAATTCCTTTTAAATATGAATACTCATAAGGTTAACATGGAAAACTCCAGAGCCGCTGGGGCAGAGCCCGAAAGGATTTTTGAGGTAAGAATATGTCTATATGTTAATCGGGAATGTGAGCTATTATCATACCAAATTTCAACACAATCCGACCAGTAGTTAATGCGTGATTGAACTTCAAACAAACACACAAACTTTCACATTTATAATATTAGTATGATTACAACAATTTGTTTTACATTTAAGCTTTTTAGGGACTTATGTCGGTACTTTCCTGTTAAAGGGAACATTCATTATTATCGAAGATTTTTTCGATATATCGATATTTTTGTTTCCGATCAGATCTATTACAAATTGACAACAACAATTAACTGATCTTGTTTAGGCTAAAATAGTCTATATGGATTAAGAAATGAAACTGTTCTAAGCTAACCTAACATAACCAACCAAACTTGCTGTACCATTTAAAACTTCCGTTTGGGTTTGATAATAGAAAAGGCAATTTAAACACGGAATTTTTAAATGTTACAGCAAGTTTGGTTAGTTATGTTTGGTTATTTATTTAGAACAGTTTCATATACTGAACAATATTTATCGTAGTTGTCAGCTGATATGTTTCAATTTGTTAATATCAATATATCGAAACAAAATCATCGATAATAATAAATGTTCCCTTTAACAGGAAAGCACCCTTATGTCCCTTACAGGCCACTAGTCTATATATTAATAGGCTAGCATGTTTCTTTAAAACCTTTTTTCTCAGCTCGTGTGCATCACAGGGAAAATCTACTCATACCCAGACAGCACACTTTCTCCTCAGGACATCCCACGGATATTGCGACAGGATATGCAAGATATCCCATAGTGGTCCTATGGTCAACTTGGGATATCACAGGATATCCACAGGAATGCCTAATGTCCCCGCCCGGGAATGTCCTACGGATAAGCTCACACGCATATCCGTGAGACATCCGAGGTCATCCCAGGGTAGTCCTCAGGACATTCTCAGGACATATGGGACTACTATGGGATGTCCCTGGGATAAAGTGTGGTCTTGGCCTGAACATAAAAAACACAAAATAATATAGATTTAGTATGAAAAGCTTAATTATAAGTTTAGTAAATTGATTAAATAGTTAATAAACACAAATTTTGAAGAAAAAAACGAGAAAAAAGTTTTTGGCCCAGACGGTTTTCGAACCTGGTACCTTCGCCTTGTGAGCCTCTTACCTTACCTCCTGAGCTATCTGCGCTTGTTGATTATGGGTGTTTTCAAGTGGTTAAAGAGTAGCCGACAGTTGCAATGGTCGCAATACTTAAAATATTTTTGATACTACAGTATAGGCTATATATGATTCTGTTAATCTGTTTAGACCTCAAGTAGTTGAATTGTTTTTCTGGTAGTTGGAGAGGATACTGGTATTTGAATATAGATTATTTAATCACCATTAGATTAGCACTGTAATAATTGATTGTTATATGATTAAAATTAGTTTTTTGTTGTTTTATTAATTTAAAGTTAGAATTAAATTCACATTTCACACAACTATGATAGAACTCTAGTTTTCCTGAACTCAGTGGTAGTAATATGTCAGTAAAGTAAAGTCAACCCTTGCTAGCCATAGTATTAACAAGACATATTTTCAATCTGGGAAACCTTAAACTTTTAAAAATAAATTATAAAACCTCAACATCTTAATGCGTGGGAATCTTATTTTTAGAAAAAAAAACAGACCAAAATTATTTGTTAAATAATGAAGACGGCCCAATTATTAATTCGGAATTACTGAAAATAATTACATCAAGAACAACACTGTAACATATCCAAAATTCAAAAGATTAATTTTTCTAATATTATTTTTTATTTTTCCAATATCCTTTAAATCATTTGTTTTAACTTTGTTTAAAATTAATTTATTAAGTAAATATTTACTTTTTGTACTAGTGTAAACACAGCCTGAAGATGGAAACCAAGTTTCTGAAAGCACTAGTGAAAAAAACAAATTATTATATATTGGCCTTGTTCTTGTTGAACATTTAAATTTAGATATACTGTACATTTCATCAGTAATAGTATTTTTTTTCTTCAGTTTATTACCGGGACATTACGGGACATTACAGGATATCCAGTGGATTTTGTACATGTCCCGGGATGTCATGGGACATTCTGGGATATCCTATGGCATTCGTACATATCCCGGGACTTTACAGGATATCCTGAGGTTAACTTACAAATCCCGGGACATTACGGTATATTGTAGGATATCCTGTGGATTTCGTACTCGTCCCGGGATTTTGCGGGATATCCTGAGGATAGCGCACATATCCCGAGACATTCTCAGGACATATGGGACTACTATGGGATGTCCCTGGGATAAAGTGTGCTGTCTGGGTACTGTTGTAATGTTTCAATTTAGGTTATCTAGGCTATGTTATGCCTAGGCTAGGTTAGGTTTTTGTTAGATAAATTGTAATAAAAGTAGGCCTATTTAAAATTTTCATGTTTTAAATATTGCTTAATGTTCTATAAACTACCAATGTAATAATGTTTCTAATAGTTTATTTTGTAAATAAAGCTAACTAAGAATATTTCTACCCACTTACCGTACCTAGGTTAGCTTACCCACTTACTTACTGTATTTAGGTTAGGTTATCCATTGTAAATATTTCAGCAACACATTACCAGTTATAAATTAACAATACCATTTTATTTCACAAACAAAGGGATAAACCTGTAAATATAACAACTAACTAAATAATAAAAACATATTAATTTAGGTATTACATTTGTTTGAATGTTTGTTATTAGTCTACAATAGCTTCTCCCTGACAGCTCAAGCTCCAGCCGACAGCAGCTGATGGATCAACGACGATCAAGCGGGCAGCGATGACGTCAGGCTGCCGGAAAAGGAAGTTAACTTTTGGTGGAAACATCTGGGTTTAAAGTTCTAGAACATTCCATGGTCTTCATAGCAACCAAATCGGGTATAAATACAGCAGTCAGGTATAAATAAACCATTTGTCAGGCGCAAACAAAAACAATAATTGTAATTCAATTTGTATTTGTGAAAGGAAAATAAAAGAAAAAGGTCAGTCCCAATTGTGTACTCATTTGAAATATTAATAAGGTAATTAGATAAGTAAGTAGGATAGAAATTAGAATACACACAAGAATATTGACGCGTTTATGGAAGACGATAACTAATTATGTCTACAAGACCATGGGAAATAGTCTAATATTTTGCGGGATTGTGGCAAAGTTCTGCGAAATTCGCGACAAAAACGACTGTGGTAAATAATTAACATTTTGCCCCAATAGCGGGAAACGATTACAATGTTCACACAGCAGTGGGAGACGATAGTGATGTCTACATGGCCGCAAGGGATTAACAGAAGTTCACTGCAATCGCATGCAAATACAACCACCAAATATTTTTCATTTTCAAATTTTTTGGCGCCCCCCAAAATCGCCAATTGCCTTGCGCCCTAGGCAAGTGCCTACCGTGCTTATTCGGTAAATCGACCCTGCTTTGTATGAGGTTTTTTTAGGCATAAATTATAAAATCCTTATAAATTTCTTCTGAGTTTTGAAAACTGCTTTAGAATAAGAAGTTGCCCCCAATAATTCAATCCCGTATCGCAAGACAGAAAAGAACATTGCATAGTATACTATACTGAATAACTTCTTGATCAGCATCGTACATGTTATGAAATTGCCTGAAAAAACAATACCCCCGCCGCAGCAAACCTGTAGACCAAGCGAATTTTCATTTGCCTGATTGGATTTACACTAAAATGTCTACTTAAAAATATAACATTTATTTCCTTTTTAAAATAACGAGGTGTTAGCCCGTCCTACGTACGGGAATAGTCAGTTAAAACTTTGTATAATTCAGAATAGCTAGCTTACACGTATGAAGACAAATTTTATTGCAGCCAACAGTAGAAAAAGTTATCAATTGAGAAGTGCATAGGCCTAGTCAACGATATCACCTTCCAATTCCATCGTATACCTGCCTCTTCCATAATCAATATCACCACAAAACAATTACCCACACTCACGAAGTATTCGTGCTCACACTATACACAATTTCCAGTAGGTCTGAATAGAAACTCCCTTAAATAAAACGAAAACATCCAATAAAATTCACAGTACACATAATTATAACGTTGGTATCCTGACATCATTAAACGAATCGTCCACACACATCCTTTAAATATCAATTTCACTGCATCAATTGCTAAATAAATAAGTGTAAACAAAGAAAAGTAAAAACAACAACATATAGTTTGTTTTGTAAATAGCTGAGTCAAAAATAAAATAGTATTAATTTGAAAAAAAAACTGATCACATGGTGAAGGAATTTAAAATGTAAACACGCTAGTGACGTAATTAATTCTCTATGTTTATTATCCATTCCGTTGTCCGCTCTAATATCCTTGATAATTAAACCACCCTCATTGAATCAATGTACATCGTAATTCCCCATATTAATTTATTTAAACTATAAAATAGTCAGTGCCTCCAAACATGACCACAACTAAACACATGCCAAACAACTTTTTAGATTTCATAAAAAGATGGTTAGTGTAATTGCAGTATCCTAGGTCAATGATGACGTTGTGTTCAATCTATGTCATTCATCTGTATAGCTTTGGATAAAACCCGTCTGAGGTTGTGGTGGTAATTTAAAATCGTATTCCTGAGGATTCTTGATAACCTTCTTTATGACGTCAATATTTCCGGGCCTAATCCAAACAAAGTTTAAGCATTCAAAAACATTGATTGTAAACAAAACGCCACCAAGATGAATTAAAACATGTATAAATTGTGATTTTCCTACCCTTTCCTAAAACAATTGAGCAGTAAAATAATTTGCATATCCTTTTTTTAAGACTCGTGTACAGAGCCCCGACTAGGACTTGTATACATCGATGGTGTTACTTATCTCTGTGGTCTATTAATCTTACTTATTTCCTATAATCAATAAAAAAATCAGAGTAAATAAAATAACCTCATAGTTCTGTAGAGCATTTTCATATTTAACCAGCTGTTAGTTAAAA
Organism: Macrosteles quadrilineatus; assembly: GCF_028750875.1. Taxonomy (NCBI): domain Eukaryota; kingdom Metazoa; phylum Arthropoda; class Insecta; order Hemiptera; family Cicadellidae; genus Macrosteles; species Macrosteles quadrilineatus. Next base: position 32,337,777 of record NW_026542594.1, on the reverse strand, counting down.
CAAATTATATTGCTCTAAAACAAATCGAAGATTACAAAGATTGCTTTAAAAAATAATTTGAACATCCTAGTATTTTACTATGTTTATTTAATTAATCTGTCATCCTCGTACAGAAGAATTGTAGTATCAATGATTGGCATTACACATAGTATAAATAAGTCAACCCTAAGTATGTCTTTACATTTTTATCCAAATGCTGAATTTGTGACACAAAAGCTGAATGTTTACAGCTGTTATGTTAAGCAAATTATTTTATGCCAAAAGCTAGTTTAGAATCTTAGCGTCGGCTGCTAGACTTATTAAAAATTAAAACTTAATTTCTAAAAAACTGGGACCCTAAACTAAAATTATGGCTTCGACATTCCCTAGTTCTTAAAATTATCTTTCTTTCAACACAAAAATCATGAAAATCCGTCGAGTGGTTGATTCAGAATCGTGAAATAAAAAAACACTGTTTCGTTTTAATATTATAGATTAGTTAAACAAGTACTTAGGTTTGCTGCATCAGTGAGGGTAAAACAGTTTTTTTTTTTTGTAAAATGTTAATAGTTAGTAAGAAATAAAAACATTTTCCAAATTTGATCAAAATATGTTTTTATAAACAAGCAAACTACTACAAACAGTTTACTTGTTAGTTCTCCATAAGAATAACATGGGAATTTTAAATTTACATTTTTTGGGAATTTTCTCCGTAGCCATTAGGCGCATAATACCGCTTCAATATACCAAATTATTTGTTTTTTTAAGCTCTACAAAATGGTTTGGAAAGAAATTGCTAAATTTTATGTTTTTTGGATCAAAAATAGGAAAACCCAATTTTTACCCCATAAAACACCCTGTAAACCCCTGTTCCCATAGTCCGATCATGCTGGTTCGCGAACTCGTTTGAATAAATGTATGTTTACACGTTTATACCAAATTTCATTCAAATCGGATCATTTTTGCTCAAGTTATCGTGCTAACGGACACACACATAAATATATATATATATATATATATATATATATGAATTTGAACGGATGGTGTTTTTGGCCTCTAGGGACCTCAAAAAGAAAAAAAAAATCGGTCCCGCGTCCAGGTCTTACTATGAGTACTACGGTAATAGCTTATTCCCTTATTAGCTTATATGGGAAATTCGCGAAAAAGATGTAGTCTACTAACACTAGTAATAATATATTTACACTTATATTCTTATTATCTGAAGATGAAATGAAATAACTTTACAATTAAACATTTTTCTAGCCTTATCATAATCAGCTTATTTTTCAATATTTTTGTAATACTTTTGAAAATTAACATCTAGAACAGTTTTGGCAAAAGTGCTTAGCTCTCTTTTACATCAGTATTAGTGTTATGAGAAATACTGTGGAAAAGCCTTTATTATAAAGTATTGGAAGATTGTATGTATATCGTGCACAAAGTTAATGAATAAGTAAATAAAAAATAAAAAATACGCGGCAAAATAATGTAATTGAGTTAAGCCACCTAGGTGACTTACTGAGGCTGTTACAGTGGGAGTGTTGATGTTTTACCTGAGAGGCAGATCACATTCTGGCAGATTGGACTGAGTAGAGCCAGTCACTGATGACCTGTCATGGACTTGCTTCACTCCTGAGTGTAAAGCCATCACATGTTCAGACAACAAGCTGTCAAGTTGCTGAAACACATAAAATCCTGTTAACTGGTTCAACTTATCTTATCTCCCAAATAATAAAAATTTATGTTTCCTAGAGATGTGCGAGCACAGTTTTTTCAGGTTGAGTCGAGTTCGAGTCGAGTAGTTGGCAAAAGATTCAATTCTCGAGTTTGAGTCGAGTTTAAACCAAAAAGATCAAGGTAAGTTTAAGTAGCTCCTTAGGCCTAGAGCATGTAACTCGTAAAACAACCTTGTTACAAGCTGAAGTACGATTTTAAATTAATTAATTATTAGTATTTGTGCAGTAACATATCAATATAATGCATAGAAAATAATATTAAAACAACAACAATAGAGCTCATAAATGAACTTCTACTTCTGTGAAAAATAGCTAGGTGAGCATATATTTATTTATCTAAAAATTAACTACATTAATCCCTATTGATAAGTAATATTGCATAATACTTGGCTAAAATTACTTAATACTTGCATCTATTAGTTATTAAGGTTGCAATTACAATATAAAGTTTAATAGGTATAGAGATTTATTCTAAAACTTGAAATTTTATTCCCTACCTTTTCACCTTTAGTTTTGTAAGTTTATTACCATTATTCTTAGTTGGTGTGGTTTTTGTAACAGTATGCCTACAACATTTCCAATGGTTTGACAGTGTAAAGGAAGAATACATTTTTAAATTAAAGAAAAGAAAATTTTTTAATCTTGTATGTTAATTTTAAACAAACATTCTGTCAATATACTCAAAATGTATGTTAAAAAAAACGTACTTAAATAGGCCTACAAGTAGCCTACCTTACTGTTAAACAAAACAATTGTAGATTGAACATTGTACTGAATAATGTAATAGGCTCATACAATAGTAGTTATAGAAATCAAATGAAACCTAGACTCAGGCCTAACTCACTATAATCAATTGTATTTCATGTACATCATTTTTAGCAGCATTGGCATTGTCAGCATCAAAAGATTGAGGGGGACAAATGTAGGAAGGGGGGGTCCACCAGGGGGCTTGGGGGTGTGGAGCACCTCCCAATAAGGCGGGGGGGTCCGGGCATGGTACTTATCCGGGCTTAATCATTTTTAGCTGCCATTTTGTTATTAATGGTCCGATTTCTATTTTCTTTATATTAATAGTTATGTTTCGTCAATACCTGTAAAATGATACCAAACTCGACTATACTTGCTATTTAAAAATTTTGAGATACCCCCTACCCCCACTACCCCTAGGGGCAAAATTTTCGAAACTGACCATAATTATTGCAGTTCTTCATATCCAAACAAGTTGCTGCAAACCGATTTCAAATATCTCTAATAGTTAAAAAGTTAAAGGGGGTGCAAGTTAATATTCAGCCACCCTCATGGTTATTTGGATTTGAAACGTTTTAGGGCGCCATTTTGTGATTAGTGGGCCAATTATGGTTTTCTTTATGCCAATTTGTATGTTTCGTCAAGACCTGTAAAATGATACAAATCTCGACTATACTTGTCATTTGAAAATGTTGAGCTACCCCCTACCCCCACTACCCCTAAGGGCAAAATTTTCAAAATTGACCATAATTATTGTAGCCCCTTATAGCTAAGAAGGTTGCCACAAACAGATTTCAAATATCTCCCCAGATAGCATGCACGCTTTCTGTAAACATGCGTTTGGTGTGTTTTTCGTTCGTTATTGAAAGTATGCATTGGATGTTTGGCGAAAACTTGTTTTTGCTTCCCGTGAAAGTCTTCTGAAGCTTATTTGCTGTAGTTTGCGGTAACGTTGCCTGTTGCCGCCTAGCGCTACGACCAGTTGCGGGATAAAAGTGAAACGCTTCAAGTAGTTCACGATGGCTCCGCACCTGTTCGTGTAGCGCTATGTGGCAACAGGCATCGTTTCCGCAAACCTGTGGCAAATAAACTCCAGAAGACTTTCACGGGAAACAAAAAACGTCTTTACGCCAAACTTCCAATGCATATTTTCAATAACGATCGAAAAACCCACCAAACGCATGGATGCCGACGGGGATTTTTCTTTTATTTAACGGCTGCCTTTTGTGGAGAGACTAACCATCATTACTGACATTCGACTTTATTAGGCGCAGGATAGGAACAACTTTGGATATACTCATCGTTAAATGGTTGTTTTAGTTTAGAAGTGAAAACATTGTAAAAAAAATAAAATAAACAAATTCTGAATCATGTTTTGTATTTGGATCTTTACTATTTTACTTTCAAATGTATTGAACAAATAGTAAGACAATAGTATTATATATACCGGTACACTCCAATTAAATTAACTGAAGTTAATTTATATAATAAGTAATGGGACGTATTTTTTTAGTTTCGCCACTGAAAAGTGAAGGAGAAATTAGCGCTGCTTTTTTCAATAACTCTCTTAATTATTCCTTATATACAGTACAAGTAAATTGAATATCCACTATTATTGTTACAAAGACTTTTTCAAACTTGGAAGGGTTTCGTGGTTAGCAGAGCACGAACGATTAATTTCTCGGATTCACAGAATCTGGGAGAAACCCCTTTCCTGCCAAGGCTCCTAACGTCATTCTAAGAATGGACTGTGTATTGAGGTCACAGAGGGAACAATGCGCGCCCGTCCTTGTAGAAACGAGAATTAGGCAACCCACCCCAAAGTCGCCAATAATAGGGCCCACTTTCCTTATTCGTAACGTAACTAAGGTTATAACAAAATATATTTAATTTGTGTTATCATTTCGATGTGACCCGTTGCCCTTGCAACGTTTTTTTTTTACTTATTTAAATAATTAAGATATGGTTCAAAATTTAGAAACTGTTTTCCATTAAATTTTCATCAGTATACCTGCTAATTTTTAGAAGCTAATGGTAGAATAATACTGTAGTGGTTTTTAATAATTATGTAGGCTCATATCCGTGAGTTAATTTTTATAGGAATGATTGCATAATGCATTGAGGTAAAATGTAACTGGTTTTAACTTTTAGCAACTTGAAAACAACCTTTTCTTTCTATTCTGTATAGGCCCTACTCCTGCGAAAACAGACGTGTTCGATAATTGAAACCATTACAATCAGCGAAAAAAATTCAAATGTTATATTGTGCTCGTTGATTACAATACGGTACCGATAGCTCTGCTCGGTTGTGGTTAATTGCGTCTAATCGACATTATAAAAGACATTCTCGTGAATGTCAAGTAAAAACTTGAATGTTAGTTGTATTTTATAATTTATGAAAAAACATTTTTACTACAAACCATAGAAATTTGATCCCTGAAATAATAAGAACTCTGTAATGTAAAGTATGCAATTAAAGAAAAATAAGATACACTTTTATATGATTTTGCTCATAACTTTAATCTCAGAATTATTTGTAAACATCGACAGCAGATAATTTTGTAACATACTGTACAAACGAAACCACATTAGTTTCGAAACGGCTCGTGACAGCGATTTTCGCTTTTGCGCCACTATATAATATGTTAAAATGATATGGTCAAATCTATTTATGCCCTTGTAATTTTCCGAACTTAAACTTCATAAGTCAAGTGCTGACAATTTAAGTAACCAATTTAGTTTTTTTCACTCAATTTGGTTTTTTACTCAATTTTAAATCAACAATTTAGTGTTGTTTAGATGATCAAAGATCGAATATAAATATCGATTGCCGTTATTTCATATTTGAACAATCGTTGACTAAACTTAAGGTGTTGGTCTACCTTTAGTGGCCTATTTTTACTGCGAATCCCTGCCAACGAGGTTCACGCATGCCTAAAAGCATCTTATGGTACTACGGTTAAAAGTTACTCTTTTAACGAGCATGCGTAGATTTTGCCCGAAAGAAACGGTTGCAGAAACATTCTCTAAACTAAACAGCCTTTGGTCATTGGGAATGGCAAAACTGAAATTGAACCAGACTGATGGATAAAATTACACCAAACTTGATCGAAGCAACAATCATCAGTTCAAAGGTGAAATTTTCTTAATTCCAAGAATGCCGATAATTTAATCCGAATTACCCGTTGAATTTAAGCGACTAAAATTTTTTCTCGGTGTTTTGCTTGCGCAATCACAATTAATAAGGCACTAATGGTATTACCTCCGGTTTTAATTTCGAAAATGAATGATTTTCACTTGGCAAGCTGTATGTTGCGTGCTCACGTGTTGGGACGCCTAAAACTTATATTCTGTGTTAGAAATCGAATTAAAAAAAATTTTTTTTACCCACTAGCATTAAAGTAAAACAAAATATTCTGCAACTCCAAGAAAACTAGAGTGTACCGCTACCAATAATGATTCTAATTGTTTAATTGTATTCACAGGAATGGGAGTCTTTAGCCATCAACTAGTTTCAGCCTGCCTCTCTGATTTTGTAAATAGAATAACGGACAATCAAAATTCCAATTTTGTGTGATTTTCGTCCCGTTTTCTACCTATGTTTACTAAAAAGCAATACATCACCCCTCCAATTGCCCCAGCATATCTTAGAATACTATTCAAAGAAAACTACTTACGCAGAAGTGAAATTATTACAATATTCACCAATAAGCATCCGGCAGGAACAAAATTTCAAAAGAATCAAAAAACGTTTAAAATATTTCTTAATAAAAATAATTTTTATTCATTACACAAATTTGTAAATAAAAAGAAATATTTGATTTAAATTTTCATTTACTTTTCATAATAGACGTTTGCGTGGATTTATGTATTATTGTCTATGGTTTATAGAGATTTTGACTCTATTTTTGTATGTTATGTATTGAGTAAAGATACCCCCGCTTCAGCAAACCTAAGCTAAGCCAAAGACTAAGCGAATTTCAATTTGTTTCATTACATTTTTACTAAAACGTTTCCATAAATAAGACATATTTATTCCCAATTTAAATAACATTAGATTTAACGAGTGCTTAGGTTTGGTTTGCTGCTACAGGGAAGTCAAAAATGGGTTTTTACCAAAAGTCAATAGTATAAGATTAAATAAAAAATTTGCCTAGTTTTAACAACACAAGGAAAACTACAACAGTTTTACTTTTCTCCATAAGAATAACTTGGGAATTTTAAATTTACACTTTTTTGAATTTTTTCCGTAACCATTAGGCATACAACAATTATACTTCAATATACTATTTCTTTTTTTTTTAAGTTCTACAAAATGGTTCGGAAAGAAATTGCTAAATTTTATGTTTTTAGGGTCAAAAAAGGGAAAATCCCATTTGCGATAATCATCTGTTAAAAGAATACGTCATCTATAAAATTTCGAACAGCTGTTTGGATCAAGATTCTTGTTTCTAGCTGTCACTGATATGTTTAAACATTTAAAATGTTGTTTACTATTACATTACAGTACTGTGTAACCATTTCCGATCACGTTTGTATTCATATCCAAAACCAAGTGGGATTGATAACCGCGTGGCTTATATAACGGATTTGATTGATCGCAATATCATAATAAGTAGCTGCAAATTAAATTAAATATCTAGCCATCATCCAGGTCGGGAACCGGAGATTCTGTGTGTATCAAGTTGTACATGAGTTTTGATAACCGGGATCAGTGTTGTACAGGACTGGGAAACTTACATTTTTTTAATCATCGGTGCCAAAAACCTACAATCGATGCTTCCACTCATTAACGACATTTGAACATGTTTGATCAAGATTCGTCTAAACTTGATCATTTTGGTTCAAAGTAGACCAAATTTGATCAAGTTTGGTCAGCATATTAGAACAAGAATAATTTCTTGATCAAATGTTGACTTAGTTGACGAACTAACTAGTTGTTCAGGATTGATCAAAATTGAAGAATTTGGTCAGAGCTTGATCGAATATCACTCTGTAGTACAATGACAGTGTTTTAAGTCATTATAGCTTAAAGACTGATCAACTTTGATAAAAAGTGATCTCCACTCCACCCATGAGACTGGCACGGGCGGGGGTGAATAGTGTCTAGTCTAGTGTGTGTGTGTGTGTGTGTGTGTAGAGGACTAGAGAGGTCAGTCTTGCACCAGCGTCCAAACGTCTCTGTTGTGCATCACTCGGGCGTTCTTCATGTTAAAAAAAATTGTTATTCAAGTTGTTTATATTATTCTTTGAAACATTAATTTCATTTTTACCGAAACATCAGCGTTATTAACAGCATAGTCTTTTCAATAAGGTAATTACTCAGGGGAGGTATAGAAGAGGCTACGATGACAGCTGTGGGCTTCTTATTAGCTGAGGGAACGACATTACCGTAACAAAACGGTCGGTAGCCAACGGCCTCGGTGGTCTAATGGTTAGCGTGCCGGGCTGATATTCTGTAGGTCCCGGGTTCGAATCCTGCTGGTAGCATTAACTTTTTGTCCAAGATTTTTTATTATCAGCAAGTTTGGTTGGTTTGGTTCGGTTTTTACAGTTTAATTTTATTATTAAGTCATTATAAAATTTTAATTGAGCAAATTCTAGTTTTATTTAATAAACAGAATTATTTTTCCGATTACTAAACTTTTGTTATAATATTTCTTTATCAGCAAGTTTGGTTAGTTCGGTTAGGTTATGATAGTTTAATTTTATATTTAAAAAATAATAAAATTGAATTTGAGACATTTATAATTTTATTTTATGAACAGAACTATTTTTGCGATTAGTAAACCTTCATTGCCAAAGTGCTCTCTTCTACAGCGCTGTTCACGGAGGAATTTTGAACTAAATGCCTCATTCGTACCTCCCCTAAGTTAGACCCTTTCAATAAGGAGTATTTTCTTAGTGTGCATTATTACTGACATTAAAGCTTCATCAATATAACTCAAGCTCAATTACATAAATATATTTTCATGGTGCGTCTACAGTGCATACAGTGCATTCAGTTAAATTTGGTTCTTTCGTCATTGGATCGCGCATACAGCGGATAAGTGTTAAGTGTGAATACAGTGACCAGTTTTTGATCTGAAATCGGACTCGTCGACACGGAGAAAGCTGCTATAGGGATGCCTGTTTTATTGCCTTTCAGTCAACCAACCCTCTTCAAGTCCACTGCCTTTGTCCATCCACTGCGTCAACTCTGAAGGAGGCCAAACTTTGTCGATCGGAGGCGACGTGTCAGGAGTGACCACTGACCACAACCCCTGGCTTCCCGAGCGCAGCCTACAGGATCAGAGCCACAACAATTTATGGGGGTAAGTGACCTCCTCTAGCTTTCGACCCGAGCTCAAATTTAACGATCGAGTAGCGAGGGTTAAAAAGACACATTTTCCCCGCGTGATAAACTATATATTTTTCGTCATATTGCACCAATGTTTGAGCAAACTGTTACAAAACTGAAATACTGTAGTTTTCATTTTAAGATAACCTCTCAAAACTAATTCTAGCTTGTTTTCAGTTTAATTTGCTAATTGAAACCAACAGCTGTTTCAATCATCTTGCCTATTGCTATTACGATTGTGTTGTACATTATATTATCGATATGTTGAACTATTTACAAAAAGGCAACAATTACTGTAACTGCAATCGGTTAAAAAATCGATACACACTTTCGATACATGCAGATGCAATAGTTTACAATAGAAATGCACATCTGAGTTGACAACAACCGCTGATATTTACTCCATTGGGGGCTAAAACCGATAGGGAGTAAAAATGCTACTTTATACCAGCAACGCATGCGTTAAAAACAGGTGTTTTGCTGCAGTATGACGAAAAATAATTGTACGGATTCCCCTTTATTTTTATTGGCCTAATTAGATTATTATAACTGTCTACTAAAGAGACATTCATTTAAAGATTGCAATATAAATTAAGCTAGGCCCTACTCGTTTTTATGCCTTGAATGGACCAATAAAACATAAATAAACTGATCCTTGAGATAGAACCCAGCCCTCAAAATTTGGCGTGAATATGATGCATAAAATGTGGAATCATTTTATACAGTATAGAGATTTGTATTCAACTAATTGCTTTTGTTTTAAACTTGACCCATTATCTTTCTCTATTCAGCAATTTTAAAATGTTTACTAGCTCGTTTTCTTGTACGGTACAAATTTTGCAATCAATTTTAAACAATCTTCCTGTTCCTGATGAGCTAGAGAGTTGAAACTTGAAACATAGCTCACAAATGGATAACAATGCAATGATAAGGGTGTGTTTTGCGCATCGATCTCTATTATTAGAGATCGATGGTTTTGCGTAGCATGTGTAATCTTTGGCATCATATTCAATGATTTTATTTTCATATTTCCCTTGGACTACGCCACATGGGCCACCGAATTTTGAATGTTTAAATTTTGGAAGAATGTAAATATATCAATTTAAGTAAGCTGTAAATAGATTCATTTGACAGTTTGTTTAAAGAGTAGAGGTTGAGAGGTAAAGTTTCTGCTGCCGGAAGATTCTAAAGTCTATGACTATGAGAATAGCAAAAACATCGAATTAGAGTTGAAGGGGTTGGTTATGTATTGGCCTTATAAAATAGATTCAATATATTTACATTAAAAACTAGAAAGTAGAAAATAATTTTAGGCCAGAATAAAAAAAAAAAACTTTTTAAAATGCCACGTTTTCAAACGAACTAAAAAGTGTAGCAAATAATTTATAAATATGTGGAGAGAAGTACTTGTAACGTTTAAAACGAAAAACGCGGGTGCATGCAGTAGATAATAAAAGTTCAATAGCTATTTATTTGTAGTTTAAGATAATTGTAAATTAGATATTATTGCATGCGTCCAGCATTTTTAGTTTTAAATCTTACAAGTATTTATTATCTCCACATACTTATAAATTATTTTTAACTTCTTCATTCGCTTAAAAAAGTGGTATTTAAAATAGTTTTCTATTTATAAATTATTTAGTGAAATATCTGTAGTTTATAAACAAAGAATAATTGGTCCTCTTCTGTTCAAGGGAAACGTACATTATAATCGATGATTTATTTTCGATACAGGCTATTGATTTTTTTTTATTCCATGATATATATAGATATTGACAAATTGAAAAATATTAGCGGACAACTACGATAAAAAATATTGTTTAGTATCAACAAACATTAAAAAATGTTGGAATAAAACTGTTCTAAACTATCCTAACTTATCAAAACTTGCTGTAAAATTTCAAAATTCCGTTTGATAGGTAACCTATTCCATTTCTCACATGCCTTTATCTTATTAAATGGAATTTTTAAATGGTAACTTAAACTTAGCCTACAGCAATAGTATGTTGGGTTAGTTTGAAATATAGTTTCATTTTTTAATTCAAATACAGTAAGCAGTTCTCAATTCGTAGTTTAAATGCGTTTGAATAAATCAAACAGAAGCGAAGGAATATGGATAGTAAAGGAAGCCCAAAATATCGATAAATCGTAAAGTAATCATCGATAACCATGAATGTTCTCTTTAAAAGGAAAGTACCCAAAAACGTGACTGCAGATAGACATACATTACATTATATAACTTATGCCTATGTTAAGGTTTTTTTTTGTTAATATGTTTCCAACGTGGCACCTCATAAGGTCAGTTAAATTCTCATGACTTTCTTTTTAATTTTCTCACGTAATAAGATTTTTGTTGGCAGTTTTGATAAAATACAACATATTTTTGAGCCAGAAAAGTTAAAACTTTTGAACATTACAGTATTTTATTGTAATTGTTGTATTGCTGTTTCAGGGAATCAAAGCTAGCACTGGAGGATAAACATTGCCCTTGTGAGCACCCTTGGCTGTACAAACACCTTAGCAATTAATATTTTACTATGGTTGATTTTTATAATTTATTCTTTATTGAAGTTCCCCAAAATATATTTATTTAAAAAAAATCTGTGAATTTATTGCCTGTCCAACATATTCAGAGTTTTTTCACAAACATTTTTGATTGTAATAATGGTCATATATCCATCAGTCAGTATGCACGATCTTTGACATATTTTTACATACTTTTTAAGATGAATTTTACTCATGCATATTTGCAGTATTATGAAAATCACACCAAATTTTAAATTGTAACTTCAGAACAGTTAAATTTTCTCTGTGTTGTGAAAAAACCTAAATAAACCCCGTACATTTTTGTTTACAATAATACATTTTATGTTTTTCTATACACAATCTTTTTAATGTAATGTGAAGTTTTTAGTTCTTTGACTGCCCTTATAAATAGTGGCATACCAAGTAAAAACACTCTACTAAAATGGTTTTTACAACTAATAACCAACGATTTTAGTACCCATATTTATACAAACTTGTATTGTATTTTAAGAGTAAACAGCTCCAAGTATACACTCTTAGCTCAACCTCCGTATTAATTTTCTCTGTTTTATAATTGTATTCTACATGTTATCTTGTTAAGACTATTTTGAGAAGAAATTATAGCTTTTGAATTCTTAAATAAACTTTTTATGATAAAGGAATGCTTATTTTAATATTTTCTGCTGTCTTAAACAAATTTTGGCTTATGTAAAATGTATTTTTTCTTTTAATATAATAATAAAATAATTAATAAGATACTAGTCAATAACTTTTGAAAACTAAATTTTTGCTATTACATTTATAGAAAAAAATTATGATGTTTAAATTTAGCTAAGGTTGAAGATATTTGATACACTCACAAGAAGAATTTTTTGCTAAATTCAACAATGAGATTTAGTGCACATTGGTATCAGTTAGCAAATCAGCTACAAAGATTTCCTGTAATTATCTAACAAACATTCTTTTCATATTTATATTCAACATTCAGTGCACATTTACAGTAAATTATCTTTGCAATTCATCTTCGTACACGTCATTGAAAGCAAATGCGAAGCAGAAGGATTCCCTGTAAATGTTTGACTAACATTATTTTCTAATCTGAGAAATAAACCCAGAGCATAATTGCAGCAAGTACTCTTTGCAAGTCATGTACAAAGATTACTTGCAAGTGTTTTACAAGCATTCTTTGCTAACTCGAGAAAAACATGCAGTGTGTCATTGCAGCAAGATTTCTTTGAAAGTGATCTGCATTCATTCCCTGCACGTGTTTTACAAGCATTCATTGCTAGCTTGAGTAAAACATTCAGTGCATGTTTGCAGCAAGATATCTTTGCAAGTCATCTGCATTCATTCAATGCAAGTGTTTAACAAGCATTCTTTGGTAGCCTGATAAAAACATCCATTGTATGTTTGCAGCACGGTATCTTTGCAAGTCATCTGCAATCATTCCCTGCAAGTGGTTCGCAACTATTCCTTGCAACCTTGCTTCAAACACACGGTGAAACTTTCCAGAAAGTCTGAGATGGGGTTACTTTTATACTTGCAGCAAACGTGTTACAAATTAAAATGTTTGCAATGCATAGTTGCTGCAACCATCTTGGGTTGCCTCTGAAAGTTTATTATGAACTAACTTAAAGCTTTCTCTGCTATCTGGGTCAAATGGTTGAAAAGTTAAGGGGGAGTGCAAGTTACTTTTCAGCCACCCTGTATATCTGCTGTGCCAACTTTCCAAGAACCTCCCGGTTCACCTGTTATTTGTCTTTGTCATGAGCAAGTAGACATTTTAAATATCAAACTATGACGAACTTGCATTCATGAATTTCAAAACATAGGCCTACTGTAGACTACAAAGCCATATCTCCCAAAAGCCGTATGGTGACTTTATAAAGCCATTTGTAACGGCTAGAACTGTGCCCAATTGTCCCAAAACCTTCCATTTCACCTGTTATATGCCATGCAAGCAAGTAGATAATTTGACAATAAACAGTTCTATTTTAACAAGTATCAAGTTCAAGTATCAACTCTTCCAAAAAGTATCAACTAACCTAAAAGAACTATAACCGATACTGATACTACCGACAGGTACAGCACACGAGGATAAAAAGGTTAACGTAGGTCTACATCTAAATCACATGTGGTTCATATGTGTTCTAAATCATATATGGTTGATACTACATCTAAATGTAGTATCAACCACTGCCGACTGACGATGACGGAACGGACTGAAATGAAAGTCTGAGTCTGACTGAAACGCGAGAAGACATTCAAGACAAGCGTCTAGGCATCCAGTGCAACTCGAGGATCGTGGATCGGATTACCCCTCCACCACCGCACCATGCCGTACGCTTCCGAATCACACAGCGAAGCGAGCACCTTGCTTGTTGGCAGCGATCGATCGGGTGAACACGCATTCTGTATGATTTTTAAAATTTGGGATGGGGGACAAAACTGACTTTTCAAATATTGGGGGCGACGCGTCCCCCATGTCCCCTATGGAGGCGACGCCCGTGTTTAGCAGTGCTCCTATTGTCTTTATGAATGATTTTTAATTTGTGAGTTATCTAATGTTTTACAAGTTTACAGAATAATTATTTTCAACCACGGGAACATCAATTTATAATTATTCAACTTTAACAGATGCGTTATTAAGGTCAATGACCCATGATCATGATTGGGCAATGTTGTATTTTGATGCAAGAATGTAAATCACGGTATTAACTCTAATTGGAATAATATTTCTCCTGGTCCCTTGCAGATTGTATTATCAATGCTAAATAATTGTGGTCAATTCAAATTATATTTTTGCACACCCCTAGTCAGTAGTAGACGTGGCTTGGTCGAGTGAGCAAAGTATTTTTGCTGTCAAGATCTACAACAAATCGAGATCATAAGCAAGGAAGAGAAATATTTCCTCACACAGAAGCGGGAGGAGGATGAAATTTTCTCTCGGGGCCCATAGTGTGTCACATACAAACTTCCGGCCTGTCTAAGACCCACTATACAATCAAGGAAACATTAGAGATGTGCGAGTACTCGAGATTTCGAGTTCGAGTCAAGTACGGCCTTGAAACTCGAGCTTATCTTTGAACTCGGCAGTTTCGAGTCGAGTTTGGTTTAAAATTGTAAAAAATCAATATTTGTTAAAATGTAACTTGTGTTTACATAATATGCTTTATAATTTGTATTACTGTAGATTCTACAGTAATACAAATATTTCTACAGTGTAGAAATAAGCAAGAGGTAGCTGTCCTAACCTATTTTTATAGCTGTCACAACATAATAGGTCAACTCAAAGCAGTCGCCGGCGACTGACTGGCAATGGCATAATCTGGACTTGACACAGAATGACATGATCGGTAGTGATTTTGTTTTAAAGCACTGTTTCACAATAGAAAATTCCATTCCACTACTGAACTGTTACGTAAGCAATAAATCTATGTTGAAAAAATCTATGTCTGAATAGAAAAACTAGAAAGGCAAATCATTAGAAGGGAGGGAGGGGTTGTGCAAAAGGAGCGGGCACTGGGCATGGCAACGGCAACAGCATGGCACCAGTTGAGTAGGGTAGTTTGGGGGGAAAGAAGGGGAGGGTGAGACCTTGGAGCTATATTTAGACTAGACTTTCACTACTTCCCAAATGGCTGGGTAGGGGCAGGGCGATTACAATAGCAGGTTTTTTCCTTGCCTCGTTTGACTTTTGTCTTGGTCGGTATTCACGGTATTGGTCGGCCTTTTACAGTTGTGACTCACCCTCAACCGGCGCCGTATCACGTGTGTTGTTACCGTTGTCTGGTCGACCAATATTAAATGTTTTGTATTTCTGTGTGTCATGTGTTTTGTTGTCTATTTATTATTAAACTCTTGACGAACTCCACTGCGAGAAATATGAAGACTACTTGACATTCTTCTGACCTGATGATGGGCTCCATTCGAAGCATGAAACAGCTGTAGTCTTACTAACTACAAAGGATCGTTTTGACAGTAACAAGGTAACTTAAACCACTATATAGTTAATTCAGACAATCCAGAGGCCATTCCATCACAAAATAAATTTTTTCAGAACCCAGCGTACATTGAGGGTACAGACTAGGTTTCGAAAACGATTTTGTAAATTAATTAACAACTCAAAATTTGTGGCTTAGAAATAGAATATTAACTACAAAAATGCTACCAAATATTTCAGATAACCCCTCAGAAAGTCATATCACAGCCAGTCAAATTATGTTGGGGTCTAATTTAGAATCAAGAAACATTCTTGAGTTTAATAAAATAATCATATTTTTTTGGATAAATGAAAGCTGAAAGGTGATAGGTTTGTGACTGACCTCATTAGGCCTGTCCAACAGGATGAAGACAAGGTCGAAGCGTGACAATAGAGGCTGACCCATACGTAGGTTCTCTGACACAGTCTTGGCTCTGTTGTAATGGCCACTGGCAGGGTTGGCTGCGGCTAGGATGGCAGTGCGAGCTGGCAGTGAGCAAACCACCCCTGCCTTGGCGATGCTGATCACTTGCTGCTCCATGGCTTCCAGTAATGCCTACACACACACAACATATACAGTATTACTTGCAGTAATATAGTACAAGACTTTCTCTTTACTAACTTATATAGCATAGTAATAGTAATTATTCTGAAAAAATATAATGGATACAGTAGACTCCCTCTTATCCGGACACCTTTTAACCAGACATCGGTTTAACCGGACTACACTCGGCGGAAATGACATCTCTTTAACCAGAAAATATTTATCAGCACATCAGTTTAACCGGACTAGATCTGCAGGAAGTGGGCGGTACTGAAACGACTGTTCTCGTGGGAAAGATTTGAGACCAGTGATCACATGTCTAGATACAATGCTCTCCTAAATTTTAAGTCAAATACTGTATACAGTATGCATTTAAACGGTCCGTTTTAATGAGTTTTGGGGGATGTCGGTTTAACCGGAAAACCCTTTATCCGGACTGGCCTCGATTCCGAGGAGTCCAGATAAGAGGGAGTCTACTGTAATAGAATGTTAAAAATAAATCTTATGCACCTGTTATTACCTGTTTCAATTTTAATGACATCTCTCTGATAACTCTAATTATGTTTTTTTTTGTAAACAAACAAACTAAAAACACAGTTTACATTAAATGTCACCCTGTTTTATGTTTTTTACTCAAACTGTATGCGTGTAGTGAGCAGTTTGGAGCTGCAGCAATGTCATCTCAGGCATTATCCTCATTTATATTTTGGCTTTTTTTTACCATTCTGTCAATGCATACTGTACTATCAACTAACAGGGGCTAACTGAGACAACATACTGAGATTGCAATTTTTATCCTTCTCCTCCACTTGGCAGTCTATTACAAAGGCTTTAATTTATCAAAAACCCACATAAATAAGAAGTTCAACCTAAGATAATATTTACTTGATGCTGAACGGACATCTTGTCAAACTCATCGATGCAGCAGCAGCCTTGGTCAGCCAATACCAGAGCACCAGCCTCCAGGGCAAAGTCTCCCCCTCCCTCTCTGGTCAATGTAACAGTCAGACCTGATGCTGTGCTGGTGTTGCCACAGACATAAACTCCTGCACACATTTAATAACCAATTATTTTAAAACTTACAAGTGATTTTGTTAACTTAGTGGATAGACTAAACCCATGTGATATAATCTATTTACTTATTTAATACGCAAGCAGGTTTTTTGTGACAATTACTCCTCCGAAACTACTGAACCGATTGACATGTTTTTGGTGTCATTGGAAAGAGCGTAACGTGAAGTTGTGCAGGAAACTTTCTTTTTATGGAAATAATTTGAGGGTGAGACCCTGTGGCCCTTTAAAGTTTCGTATTTCTCCATAAGATTAACATGGGAATCAAAAATTGTTATGAAACTCCAGCTGTTGACAGAAATTAAAAGTGAGTAGAAGAACATGTGTTAATTGTAAACAGTCAATAAGTTTTCTACAAACATTTACTGACTTGGTTGAAATGAAATATTTACTATTTGAATTTGGGTTGGCGTAAATATTACAATGGGAAAAAGTGAGAGAGCCTAGATAAAATTATATAACCTGTTATGTACATCTTGAGTATTTCAATAATCTTTGAGTCAAATCTTTTTATTTCATCAAAAATTATGTCTTTTATTCGTTTTAAAATAACACCTGTAATACTTAGCAATTGCTCGAATTCGAGCAACAGGGACACTAGTCTTACTAATATTATAAATTTGAAAGTTTGTGTGTTTGTTTTTTTGTTTTAAGTTCAGTCACGCGACTCACACAATAACTACTGGCCGAATTGGTCTGAAATTTGGCATGATAATAGCTAACATTCCCCATTAACATATAGGTCTATTCATATCTCAAAATTCCTTTTGGGCTCCGCCCCAGTGGCTCTGCAGTTCCCCATGTTAACCTTATGAGTATTCATATTTAAAAGGAGTTAAAGAATTTAGTCAGCTGGTCAACTTTACAAGTTTGTTCCATAAATATGCAATAGCATTAAAAAGTTATAATGTTTCCCAACAGGGTGCAGCACTATTATTATTTTGTTCTTGCATTATGGCAACAGCTTAATTGAACCAAGCAGCCAAAAAAATTGTGATTCACAATGAGAACTGTCACAGTAGGATTGTTGAAACTGTGTCCTCTCCCATATGCAATCGCAAAGCTTGCGTATAACAGCAAGAAGCATTTTATACTTATATCCCAACCCCGTACGAAGGATCTCTGCTAGTATAAATATATACCTAATTTTCTCTATTAATATTTTAATCTCTCCCACATACCGAAACTGTCCAGGCAAAAAATGCTGAAAGAGGTATGTGTTGTTTGGAACACAATTTCCGACTTAGTAACTTTGTTTTTGGTATAGTTAGGAGATGAACATATCAACAGTCCCTGCCTGTAGCCTTTGAGCTCTGGAGAACAGGGGGCATGAAGGTATCATTTTACGGGTTTTTTATTCTTAAATCTAGGAAACCATGTGTCCTAGCGTAATTATTGTTTGGTAAAAAATTAAAGCTTGTTAGATTTACAACAAGTTTTGTACTCTAACATTTTTTTATATCTTTAAGTTTTTGAGTTACTCACCATCAAAAAGGTTGTAAATTTAGAAAAATTATATACTTACCAAAAAAATAAATGCCGGGCATAGGGTTTTAGAAAATAAAATTCCCTTTAATAATATATATACTACTTTACTAGTTTACACTTTTCCATTGTAGCCCCGCTAACAAGATTCTTCACATTTGATGATCTAAACTAAACTGTCAATGTAGTATACTATATATGAATAGGTATTAGGTAACATAAATATATAAATAACATGGTTAAATTAGTTAACATAAAACATTACTTTAGTAAGTACCTGTAGTGCCTGACGACTACTTACCTGTATATAAATCTTTATTTTAACAGATGATATTTATTTGTTTACTAATTCATTCAATTATTATTGTTCACTTAAACTTTTTACTAAATACACGTATTTTTACTCTTGTCTAGCATTTGTGAGTTCACAACTTCAATTGGTGACCCCGACGCGATCCGAAATGTCAAACGGAGAACAATCAGTACACAGAATTCAAGTCAAGATCCCTCCTTTCTGGCACTCAGATCCAGAATTGTGGTTTGCACAAATCGAAACCCAGTTTTCTCTAGCGGGGATCACGATCGACGAAACTAAGTTCTATTACGTGTGCGGTAACCTAGATGCGAAATACGCAGCGGAAGTGAGGGATATCCTCACCAACCCTCCAGCAGAAGAAAAGTACAACAAATTAAAAAAAGAACTTATAAAACGGTTTACCTTGACCCAGGAACAGAAGACGAAACAACTTTTGGAACGAGAAGAGTTAGGTGATCGGAAACCATCACAGTTCCTGAGGCACATGCGTACACTAGCCGGAACCATGATACCTGATCCACTACTGAAGTTTCAATGGCTTAGCCGTCTTCCTTCAGCAACACAAGCCATCTTGGTAACACAAAAGGCTGCGGACCTCGATACACTGGCGGAGCTTGCGGATGCTGTCCATGAAGTCAGTCCTCACCATCAAGTATCGGAGGCGTCCTTATCAACCCCGATGGAAGAAATGATGGAACGCTTTACAACCACGTTGACATCAAATATTAGAGAAGTAACAGAAAAATTTCAACAAGAAATAGCAGGAATCAAAGAAGACATGAGACGTCCAAAATTCCACAAGACATCAGACACATATCCTCGTAGACGATCATGGCAATGCTCCAAGAATCGATTTGATCGTCATGACGTCTGTTGGTATCACTGGCGGTTCGGCGACGCAGCAACGAAGTGCACCGACCCTTGCAGATTCAAAGGAAGCGGATCGGGAAACGACCCAGGGAGTCTCTAATGGCGACAAGCGACTCCGACCTCACATGTTCCCGTCGCCTATTTGTCACCGATAAGGTAACCAAACAACAATTTCTAGTTGACACGGGAGCTGATGTATGCGTCTACCCTTGTAATATGTTAGATAAAAAAGACCTAAGACTGACTATACTCTATATGCAGCTAATAATACTGAGATTACGACGTATGGTCTTGTATCTTTGCCTTTGGACTTTGGTCTACGCCGCTCATTTGTTTGGCGTTTCATCGTAGCCGATGTATCCAAACCAATAATAGGGGTAGACTTTCTACACTATTATGATCTGCTTGTTGATGTACGACGTCAATGTTTAGTTGACCAGTCAACTTCGTTTTTTTCCAAAGGTCAACCTCCTTCAGTTCATTTAGTGAGTAGTGTTAAAACTATTAAGTCTTGTCAACAGACAGTTTTCTCTCAATTACTTCATGAATACCCGAACCTCACCAGACCTTCAGGTAAACCTGATTGTACTTCCAAACATGACACAGAACATCATATTGAGACAACACCAGGACCTCCGGTGTTCAGTAAACCCCGCCGCCTGGCACCGGATAAATTTAAACTCGCCAAAAAAGAATTTGAATCCATGGTTCAACTAGGTATAGCTAGACCCTCTTCTAGTTGCTGGTCTTCTCCCCTTCACATGGTTCCCAAAAAAGGCGATGAGTGGAGGCCATGTGGAGATTACAGGGCTTTGAATGCTAGAACTATCCCTGATCGGTACCCTGTTCCCCATATTCAAGATTTCTCTCACCAACTTCATGGTAAGACAATATTCACCACCTTAGATCTTGTTAAGGCTTATCACCAGATTCCGGTTGCTGCTGAGGATGTCCACAAGACAGCAATTACCACACCTTTTGGCCTGTTCGAATTCCCTTACATGTCATTTGGACTATGCAATGCTGCTCAAACGTTTCAACGCTTTATAGATGGCGTACTTAGGGGCTTAGACTTCTGCTACGCTTACATCGACGATATCCTAGTAGCTTCAGAGTCAGAAGAACAACACGTATTACACTTAAAACAGCTCTTTGACCGTTTTTCTACTTATGGGATCCTCATTAACCCAAGTAAGTGTGTTCTAGGAACATCAGTCGTTAACTTTCTAGGGTATGAAGTATCTGGAGAAGGTATCAAACCTTTGCCAGAAAAGGTTAGAGTCATCAACTCATATCCTAAACCTAAAACAGTTAAGGAACTAAGGAGGTTTATTGGCATGATAAATTTTTACCGAAGGTTTTTGCCTAACACGGCGGAGCATCAAAGCTTACTAAACGAACTCCTAAAGGCTAATGTGAAGGGAAATTCACCTGTCAACTGGACCACGGCAAGTAATGAAGCATTTGAGGCTTGCAAGCAAAGCCTTAGTAAAGCTGTGATGCTGTCTCACCCTGTACCAGATGCTCAATTGGCCATTTTCTGCGATTCTTCCGCCCATACTGTGGGGTGTGCGTTGCAGCAAAAGATAATTGATAGCTGGCAGCCGTTGGCCTTTTTCTCAAAAAAATTAACCTCTGCTGAACAAAATTACAGTGCCTACGACAGAGAGTTGACAGCAATATATTTATCAGTAAAGTACTTCAAACATATGTTAGAAGGTAGGCAGTTTACCATTTTCACAGATCACAAACCACTCACTTTTGCATTAAAGCAAAAAGCTGACAAATGCTCTCCCCGCCAATTTCGTCACTTGGAATACATTGGGCAGTATTCAACGGACATCCGCCACATCTCTGGACAAGGTAATGTGGTAGCTGACACCCTCTCCAGAATTGAGACGATTGCCGTTCCATTGGACTATCAGGCATTAGCAGACTCACAGAGCAAAGATGAAGAGTTAATACGTCACATGCAGTCTGATTCCAGCCTGAAACTTCGACAGATCCCAATACCAGGAACACAGGTTTTGCTTTACTGTGACATATCTACTCCCATCCCTCGTCCCTTCATCACAAGGCCATTTCGACAAACCGTTTTTAACAGTTTACATAATCTCTCCCACCCAGGTATTAAAGCTTCATTGAAACTTGTCAGTCAACGTTTTGTCTGGCCTTCAATGAACTCTGACTGCCGTCGATGGGCCCGTTCTTGTATGGCATGCCAAAAGTCCAAGATATCACGTCACAACTGGACTCCTGTAGGTATGTTTGCTCCTCCATCTTCCAGGTTTGAGCACATACACATTGACCTTGTTGGTCCGCTACCTGTCTCCGAAGGTTACAGGTACTGTTTGACCTGTGTTGATCGTTTCTCAAGGTGGCCAGAAGCAGTACCAATCGAAAACATAGAAGCAGAAACTGTAGCACGAGCACTTTTTACCACTTGGATTTCTAGATACGGAACACCACTACGAATTACAACAGATCAAGGTCGGCAATTTGAGTCAAGCCTGTTTAAACACCTAGGAGATTTGTTAGGTTCGACTCGTCTCAGAACAACTTCCTATCACCCATCGTCAAATGGACTAGTTGAACGTTTTCACCGTCAACTGAAGGCAGCCATCAGATGCCACGCAACAGCACGATGGACTGAGGTATTGCCTGTCATACTTTTGGGAATACGGACAGCATGGCGTGATGATCTACAAGCTTCTTCAGCTGAACTCCTGTATGGTCAACCACTTCGCCTACCTGGAGAGTTCCTTACACTTAGCGATTCCAACCATGAACTTGACCCACAAAGTTTTGCCAAAAATCTGCGTCAGCATTTCAACAACTTAAGACCAGTTGATGGAACAAGACATGGAGGTAGGATGCCATTCGTGTTCAAGGATCTCAACACATGCACTCATGTCTTCGTACGTACCGACATTTCTAAGGGTGCACTCGATCCCCCCTACTCAGGTCCTTACCTCGTCATTAGAAGATCTGACAAGACTGCAGTAATTCGGATTCGAGGCAATGATGTAACCATTTCAATGGATCGACTTAAGCCAGTCTATTCCTTACAACTCGACCATGATGACACCAGCGTTTCCAGAGGCACCATAACTACTACTGCTCCCTTTTCTCATTCTGACATTCAACAACGAGGTACATTGACATCTAAACCTATTCTGAGATCTACACCATTAACTACGCGCTCTGGGAGGCAAGTTCATTTTCCAGTACGGTTCCAGAGTTGATTTTTTTCGTGTTTGCTCAACTACACAGCTCAACCACTGGCAAGGGGGTACTGTAGTGCCTGACGACTACTTACCTGTATATAAATCTTTATTTTAACAGATGATATTTATTTGTTTACTAATTCATTCAATTATTATTGTTCACTTAAACTTTTTACTAAATACACGTATTTTTACTCTTGTCTAGCATTTGTGACCTGTATATAAATCTTTATTTTAACAGATGATATTTATTTGTTTACTAATTCATTCAATTATTATTGTTCACTTAAACTTTTTACTAAATACACGTATTTTTACTCTTGTCTAGCATTTGTGAGTTCACAACTTCAGTACCATTGAGGTAATCCCTGGCTCTCTTAGATTGGGAAGGACTTTTATCCTTGTTCCTGGTAGGGTGTCATTTGGGAAGGGCAGAAAACGGCATTTGTCAATGGATCAATGGAGAAAAACAAGATGAAAACAAATACGAGGATGGTAGCTCTGTCCAAACTAAGATAGCAAGGGGTTTTACTCTATAGTACCATTATAGTACTTACTGATGTAATGTTTTATGTTGATTCAATTTACTATCTCAATTATCAATTAGTTGAGATGGGGACGCCACCTGGGTGCGTATTTTAACCCAAATATGAGTGAAGGATGATTGTAGAATGTTGTGAGATGATCTGTGTAGCTTTGTTACTGATTAAGATCAGCTGTTTTATCAGTCAGGGTCATTTATTTAAAGCCCAATGATCAGGAACATCTGGGTCCAGTTTCAAACTCAAAATGCTACTAACCTTTCTCAGGATCGAACCGGCGACCTTTTGATTGTCAGGCAAGCACTTTAACCACTCAGCTATCCAGCCAGTTTAAGAGTACTCGTGTAACTTTGTTTCAATAGATGGTTGTGAGTTATATCCAGTGCCTTATGGACAATCTTATATGCATAATCATGGTTACGGCAACATATTTTATCATTACAATAGTCAATAGTCTAGATCAAGGGGTAGGATCTAGGTTAGTGTCAAATTCGTTTTGATAGCAAACACAGATGATCTTCTTCCATGATCGCATAAACAACTGTGTTCTGGTGTTTCGGTGATATCATGATCGTCTTCCACGATTTGTAACATTTGTAAACATATCATTTGGTCTCCACGATACCATGATTGTCTCCTGCAATCGCAGCAACACTCGTCGACGGTGATTGTAATTTCCTTGCGACGTTAAAAAAGAACCAATGGATCACCGTTTACGAATGGGACCTTGGCCATAGGATATTGATGGAACTCCCCAATACCAGAATCAAGTGCAATTCACTGTAATTTTACCACTCAGCAAAATTTACGTACAATTCCCGGTCTCCAGGTTAGCTGGCTAATTGCTTAAATATGAATATAGTACATGTCTCTCACTTGCCATTTTTTCTCAATTGGAGAAAATAAGCAGTACTAATCATACATGTAGTGGCTGAATAATCTTAATGTCCACTTAGTCTGCCTTAATCTTAATGTGGACTGCCTAGTTTGAAGGAGTTTCAAGGAATTTGAAAGCAACCCTAATTGTCAGAAATACAAATTGCAACCCTAAAGGAGCTGACATTTAAGTGGCAAATTCAATATTATGACAAAAAATCATTGTTTTTTTTACACTTTAGACTTGTTGTTAACTCATGTATTGTGAAGTATTCTAATCACCACTACAGTTATAAGATCAATAAAGTAAATTTTGTAGTACTTTAGAAAATAGGGAAGATTTAGGTAATCCAGTTTCCATTAGGTCTACCAGGAATCTAAGCTAGCCACCAAGTTTATATGGAAATCAGTCAATTTGTTGACTAGTTATCAGAAGGTAGAAATTGAAATATTCAAAAATCAACAGCTATCCCAGAACTTCAAATGTCAAAACTTAAAACTATATTTTCATTTTAATTTTTTTACTGAAGGTAGCTTGAAATCTGAACGGAAAAGGGTAATTAATAAATTAGTATATATTAGTATATATTATTATTTCATAGTCTAGGCATATTAGGAAAGTTAGCAGAAAGTTTAGGTACAGTCCTAATCATCACTTTTCTTTATGTTTTTTGGGTCGCTGAACACGAATATGAGGTTTGCTGACAGATATTTTGCCCGGAACATTGGTTATTTTGTGAAAAACCTTAAAATTTGGGCACTTTTTTGGGTTTTCGGACAAATCTCGGTAAGTATGGGTTTTTGAGAAAATCCTGTTTTGTAAAATTAAAGATGACAAAATTTACTACAAGTTTCCTATATAATGTTTGTTTCTACGACGAACCGTTTCGTCACTAGAGCACACTAAAAAAGGCCAGAAGTAAAAAAAAATTAAAACATTGCTAAATGCTGCCGATTTACATTACGTTTCCATGGAAACAACCACAAACAACCCATGTTACGATAATTTTAACTATTTATTCATGATAACAAACTGAAACACACTTAAAAATACCCCCGCTGCAGCAAACCTGCAGATTAAGCGAATTTCCATTTCCCTGATTAGATTTACACTAAAAGTCTCCTTAGAAATATTACATTTATTCCCTATTTAAATAAAAGTTTAACGAGTACTTAGGTTTGCTGCAACAGGGAGGTTAAAAAGGTGTTTTTTGTAAAATGAAATAATTTAGTATGAAATGAATGCATTTTCCAAATTTGATCAAAATATGTTCATAAACAAGCAAACTACAACAGTTTACTTAGTCTCCATACGAATAACATGGGTATTTAAAATTTACAGATTTTTTGAATTTTCTCCGTAACCATTAGGCGCATAACAACGCTTTAACTTAAACGCTTAAACTATTTGCTTTTTAAGCTCTACAAAATGGTATGGAAAGAAATCGCTAAATTTTAAGTTTATATGATCAAAAATAAATTGTTATCAGTGTTATGAATTATTTACCATTATTGTATTTGCTTTAATTTTATGCATTATATGAATGACCACACAGTTTAATCAGGATTGATCTAAAGAAGTTCATTCAGTAAATATTCAGTAATATTAACAGTTATAACTATTTTCAGTAAATAATGTTTTGTTATAAAATATTTAGAGCCGAAACCCAAAGTGCTTGAATCTCCAATGTTTTACAATTTAGTTAGAATAAGTATTCAAAATCAATGTGTAGATAGCTTTTTCATCCTGTGTGTGTGTGTGCGTGTGTGTTCGAGTCTGCCATATCTATGCTAGCGAGCGTCGTCGTCGCCTCGCCGCGGGTCCGAGCTGTAGGTCCAGGATAGCGGACCTGCACAGCGTCGCCTCAGTCACCCCTCCCCCGCCCACTCCTCTCCCTACTGATAACGCTCAGATCCTTGCCAATAACCTGACTCCATTCCACAAACAATTCAAAGCCGCTCATATTAATGCACAGTCACTTTGTAAACATATTGATGAAGTCAGAGCAAATTTTCAATCGCAAAATTTTGAAATTGTAGCTGTTTCAGAAACCTGGTTAAAACCGAGTATTTCATCCGGGATTGTTGCAATGTCTGGTTATTCTATCTTTAGGAATGATCGGCTTAACAAGACTGGTGGTGGAGTAGCTGTCTATGTTAAGGACGGTTTAATTGTATGCATCTCCGGGTGAGTACTCGGCTAAACCCGAGTTCATGTTTTTAGAAATTTGTTTGTCTGGCTCAGATGCTCTTCTCATGGGGGCATGTTACCGCCCTCCAGGCGTGGGGCATCTGGCAGATTTTGAAGACATTCTCTTGCGCCTCATGCCTGGCTACGGTCGTATTTTAATCATGGGCGACTTCAACTGTGACTTATTGAAACCCGAGCGCTTCGACTGCAGACAATTAAAAAACATGTTTGACTCTTGCAATTTTACTATACTTCCACTGGACCCAACGCATCACACTGCCGAAGCTGAAACTCTATTAGACCTCATTATTGTAAATGATCCAGAAACTTCAGTCCACCACGGCCAGCTTCCAGCCCCGGCCATATCTCGCCATGATTTAATCTATTGCGCCCTCTCAATAAGAGCACCAAAACCCGAACAAAAAATCATTACGTATAGAAACTTTCGAAATTTCAACGAAGCTAATTTTTTAGCTGATGTTTATTTGATACCTTGGCAATCCATACATACTCTAGAGTCTGTTGATGACATGGTAAATTCCCTAAATGAAATGATTTTGCAGTTATATGATAAGCACGCTCCAATCATTACCCGAAGGGTTAATAAGAAGCATCCCGTGCCTTGGATCACAAATGAGATCCTCAGGTTAATGGCTCAGCGGGACTCAGTCTTTCGCAGAGCCAGGAGAACTAGAGACGTGGGGCTAATGGCCCAATACCGTCAGCTCAGAAACCAAGTTAAGCAACAATTACGTAACTCTCGCCTTCATTACTTCCATAGGCTGTTTTCAGATAGAAAACAGGCTTCTTCTGTGCTATGGCGTAATTTAAAGAAGTTTGGTCCTGGAAAACAAGAACAGTCGAACACTGTATCTGTCCCGTTAAATGTATTGAATGATTATTTTTTATCAGCCTCTACAAATTTAAATAGCACAGTTATTCAGAACCATTTAAATGATTTAAAACTGCAATGCAATTTAAACAATGATTTTCCTGAATTTTGTTTCCGTACAATTTTGCAATCTGATGTCTTGAAAGCTACAGGGAGCGGCAGAAATATCTGACGGTTTTCAAGCGAGTACAGTTCGGCAGCCAAGTGGAGGACGGTGGTGGGGAGCGGCTCATTCTCAAGGCCAAGTGACCCCATTTCAGTCCCCATAGAGCAGTGGACCCGGGCTTAGGCCCGGGACCGATTTACTTTTTCATTTTGATGTCCCCAGAGGCCAAAAACACCATTCGTTCAAATTTTTATATATCTATATATAGATATATATATATATATATATGTCCATCCGCACGATAACTTGAGTAATTTTTGTCCGATTTTCATAAAATTTGGTTTAAAGGTGTAAGGCGGGATAAACTTGAATGAATTCGCGAACCAGCATGATCGGACTATGGGAACGGGTGTTTATGGGGGGTTTTATGGGGTAAAAATAGGTTTTTCCCATTTTTTACCATAAAAACACAAAAGTTCACAATTTCTTTTTAAACCATTTTGTAGAGCTTAAAAAAACAAATAATTTAGTATATTGAAGCGTTATAATGCGCCTAACTGTTACGGAGAAAATTCAAAAAAATTGTAATTTTAAATTCCTATGTTATTTTTATGGAGAATAAGTCAACTGTTGTAGTTTGCTTGTTTATGAACATATTTTGATCAAATTTGGAAAATACATTTTGTACTAAACCACAGTACTTTTTAACATTTTACATTAAAAAAAATTTTTACCCTCCCTGTTGCAGCAAACCTAAGTACTCACTAAACTAATTCTGTTTAAATAGGGAATAAGTGTGATATTTTTAAGGAGACATTTTAGTTTAGATCCAATCAGGCAAATGGAAATTCGCTAAGTCTGCAGGTTTGCTGCGGCGGGGTATTGGTTTTCCTCGTCGCCAGTTATCAAGTCCTTATATTATATAATAAACATGATACAAAAGAAAGTACAACCTATTTTATTCAACCATTTTAACTTAATGAAAAATATACAAACACAAACATTAACATTAAAAAACAATAACATAAACCATGTGTGTTAAGAAATCATATGTTGATGACAAATGCTTATTAACAAGTAAATAAAATAAAATTTAATCTGGCCTGAGTACGTGGTGGGGTCAATCCATATCAAGTGGTCCAGAAATAAATTAATTGGTTGCTTCAAGATTTTAAATTTTTTTCATATTTTTATCCTTGAAAGTATATATTATTAGAAGTACAAAAATACAATTATTTTATTTTTATTTTATTTTTTTACTGTATGGCGGCCATTTTTTTGTTACTCGAACGGCCGTTTTCAGCGATATCAGAGCTCTGCGTAAAATTAAATATCTCTGGTTCCACTAATCCTAGAACATTAAAATAAAAGCCAATCTCTTCAGAAAGATCTGAACTTTAATATGGTAATATATTGATGCACTTAAACTAAATATTATATAGGTCTAATTACCTATTTAAAGTTTAACGCAACAATGTTACGAATACTGATTTTGAAACAATTTATTTTTATATAAAGGCAATTGACTATGTGTTTGTTATTTTTTTTTTATCTGATAGTTATAGGTGTGTACTCCAAATTCTCAAAGTTTCAAGTTGTGGACTTGCATAGGGCTTTAAATAAAAATTTTCAAAATTTCAAAAGTTTGATGCTTAATATCTTTGTTGGGCATGAAAAAAATTCAAATTTGGCTCAGATATATCTTTAAGGGTTTGTTTTAACAAAAGTCAAACATATCCTTAGCATTCAAAATATGGTTGTCTATGGTACATTGTAGACTCTATTAGTGACTTTGCTCTTGGTAGTGCCTCCTACACCATTGCAGGAATTTTTTCCTTGCGCAGTAGCAAAAAATGCCTCGCAGCTGGTATTGTAGTACCTGTGACTGAATATTTCAGTACAAAATCATTTTATGATACTGTATAACCACAGCCACCTTTAAGTCCAGGCCGCGTAGAGTTTGCAATGTCGCAAGTAGGGTTGTTTAGTGCCAGACGTCCCATAAGATAACATGTCAGACATGTATAAGATAACATGTATTATTAATTCAAATTTAGATCTATGAACATAAACAAAAAGGATTGAAAATAAAACACATAGAATTGAAAACCAAAACAATATTAATATAAAATCAATTTCTATACATTTAAAGTGGAGTCAATATTTTCCGATGGTGTAGGAGGCACTACAAAGAGCGATGTCACTAATAGAGTCTAAAATTTACCATAGACAACCAAATTTTGAGTGCTAAGGATATGTTTAACTTTTGTTAAAACAAACCCTTAAAGGAATTCAATACTTTTATGTAGACAGCAAAGAATTAGCAAAAAAATTAAATTAGAACTTCAATTTCGACTCAAAGGACGTCTACCAATTCCCTGAACACAATCCTCTCACAGATTTATACCTGTGACAGACAACAAAGAGTGTTTTAAAACATCAAAATGCTTAAAATATATTATTAAAATATAACATTGTTAAAAAATACATTGATAGTGAGTTATAACATAATGCTTCCTACGCTATTACGGCTATAATGCTTATTTAGTACTTTTCAATGTTTCATAACTTTGAAACCAGTTGAGTCCACAAAATAAAATTATTACAGCATAATACTCTTACTTAGTACTATATCTGAGCCACATTTGAAATTTTTATTTTCATGCCCAACAAAGATATTAAGCATCAAACTTTAGAAATTTTGAAAACTTTATAAGATTTTGACAATTTTTATTTAAAACCCTATGCATGTCCACAACTTGAAACTTTGAGAATTTGGAGTACAAACCTATAACTATCAGATAAAAAAATAACAAACACATAGTCAATTGCCTTTATATAAAAATAAATTGTTTAAAATCAGCATTCGTAACATTGTTGAGTTAAACTTTAAACAGGTAATTAGACCTATACGAGTAATGTCCAGTGGTCGAAACTCGACCAAAAATATGTAATGTACTCACTTATGTTAAGGGTGGGCTCTACCTCAGCTCGGAAATCTCAGAACGATGTTCGAAGTGTCCGCCAGACTGCGCCGTGTCGGTTCAACCCAGTTGGAGGGGAAGGGGTGGGAGGAG
This sequence comes from Macrosteles quadrilineatus, assembly GCF_028750875.1. Taxonomy (NCBI): domain Eukaryota; kingdom Metazoa; phylum Arthropoda; class Insecta; order Hemiptera; family Cicadellidae; genus Macrosteles; species Macrosteles quadrilineatus. Next base: position 32,307,270 of record NW_026542594.1, on the reverse strand, counting down.
CTAGGAGGTTCGCGAGTTGACTGCCGCTCCCCGCTAGGCAGTGTAGTGCCCTGCGGAGCTCCCGACGCACACACGCGCAAGCGCAACCAGGTTGTTATTCGCGCGTCCGCATATCTTTTGCTTCTGCTCAAACCTCCATCATGCCCTGCCACCGACACTCACTGGCAGCAACGTGACGTTCGCTATCGCTCCCATAAGCTTATACAGTAAAAAGTAAAACATTCCTAAATATTGAGTCTTGTTTGTCATTATTGAATAAAAATAAAATACTTTAGTTATACTTTGTAAAGTATCACTACATTAAATTATAGTAATCTTAAATTTTTTGTTTAATCAACTGTTATAATTATTTATTTTCTTTTGTTGATGTTTAAGATTTTCATTATTATTTAACCTCTATTCCAACTGTAGCTACACCGTAATGGGCACAGAATCAGTCGGTATCTCACACGGGGATTATAATTATGTAATTAATGTTTACAAAAAAGGCAATGGTGATATGAAAACTTCATTTTTATAGCATCTTTTATCACATAAAGAAAAAATCCATGCTCAATAATATAAATATGATTGTTCTTCCCTTTTTCTGTGTCCTATACGGTAATGTACTTTTTAGGCGATTCGTTGACTAACATACGTGGCGAGTCTTGTTTACCTTTTTAATGTTATCTCGCAAAAAACGTCATAGCAACCTGTTACATACATACGCTACAACATACGCTTGTAAATTTAGTTACCCATCCTTCGTAATGTAATGACTATTTAATGTGTATTGTGATAATTAAATGCCAGAAACTTTATATATGGATATATACTGTATAATAGTTAGTTATGAATTAAATATTCATAAGTAATTATAGTAACTAATAAATATTGAACAGTAAATGTTGAATTTTACTCTTGTTTGTATACAAAGTAAATCTGGAAATAAACATCTGGTATTACCAGAGGACTTTGGCAACAATTCGGTAATATAATTGACTATTGGATACTTGTATTCGTAGTCAAAGGTACTATAAAACGAGAGTAGAATGACGAGAAATATATTTGTACACAATATTGCATATTGCAAAGCTAATAATGAAAAATAAATATTACAAAAAGAGCTAGTACACTGAGTACATTCACGTTACATAAATATTACAAAATAAAATCCAACACAGTAGGCCTAACGGCTGGTGACGGCTTAAAATCTGTCCCTAATAGGAAGTCCCCTAGGATACCTTGGATCTACCAGTTCCGGTAAAATACATTTGTTGTAAAATGTCCTCAGCTGAGACTCCATATGTTTCATCCAAAACTCGTCATCCTTCACAACCTTTTCCACAGACAAACCATGGGGAGTCCATACTACAAAGAAGCAGAACTTTTTATCAGTTATATGTAGTTGTCCCTGGATTTGATAATAATAACTGTGCCGCCTTTTCAGGATCAAATCACCTTCTTCATTTTTAGTGCAGAACTTTATAATTTTCCGTTCTACTGCCTCCACTGGTGAAAACTCTTTGGCTGATGGTGGACATTTTACCTGTAATATAATTTAAAAGGTTAAAAGCATGTGTAAAATGAAAAATTACTAAAATGTTATTCATAATATATAATATGTAAGGTTAGAACATATTTTAAATTCATTAATTTACAAAGTTACATAAAATTCCAGTCACATAAAACGTGCTATTTTTGAAAAGGTCGATTATTTATTCTTTTTGGATATATTGGTAGGACTGATACTAGGAGATAAAACCGTACAGAATGTTAGGTTTAATAATTAGAAATACCATGAATTTAAGATCAATTGACCCCGATATTAGATTGTTTTACTCATTTGTTAGAAGTATGCTGGAATATTGTGGTTTAGTTTAGTTTCCTTCAAACTCACACCACAAAAATGCAATATAAATTATCCAAAATAAATTTCCAATAAATAAATTAAAATGAATCTACCTCCACTATGTATTCATCATCAACAAGTCCATCAGGAGATGCTGCTAAAAATGGGAGCTTTTCATCCACGTAAAGCCCACACTCTTGTACCTTGATGCACAGGAGATCCTCCAACTCGGAAATGGCTGTCCTCTCGTTCTCCAACCCATACCTTGTTGCATTTGTTCCCGAGAACTCTTTGTAGAGGAGCTGCTCTACAGTCTTTTGGCAAGAAGTCGTTTGTTTCATCTTACAGATTCTTCCAAAGTTTGAAGCCGTAAGCCTTTTTTTCCTCTCCTGCTTCCACAACTCACTTGAACTCTGGCCACGAGACTCGTATTCTAATTTGGCCCTGCTTTCTGAGTCAAGAGCCAGTGATTTCATGAAACTAGTTTTCCTTTGACACAGCTCCTGTTCATCAAGGTCCAAGTCGGGAACATCGCCGTAATCTCTATCGGCACGATAATCAAGATTCCTCTTATTTTTCTTTTCCTTAAAAAGTGATTTTCTTGGTCTTGTCCTCTTCCTGCACCTTCTTGAGGCGAGCAACTTTGCGTGAACACCAGGGCTATGTCCAAGAGCCAACCTTTTGTGAATGCGGCGATGAACCTCTTCGGCCTCATTCATCGACAACGCCGATAGCTCACTCCTCGCAGAATAGCTGTTCCTCTGCACAAAGTTCACCCTCTTCCCTCCCACCATCTTACAAACTTTGGCATTGTAGCTTTCTACAATGTTGGAGGTAACACACTGGAGCAGGCTGTATGCAAAATTACACAGAAAAGCGTTAGCAGCCATGATGTTAGGCCAGACACCATGGAATTTTAGACGTTCCACCAAATTTGGTTCACCTACACTCGCGCGTTTACAGAAGTAGGGTTGGCATTTAGAGTGGTCGCCGAAGACATGGTTTGGTCCATTTTGAAGATCAAATTTTAACGTTTTGACACTCTCGTGGATCCCTAGCTGTGATACATTGCCTTTATGGTGTTTAACAGCACCAGTTACAGCATGGCGCAATCGCATCAAGCTTCCCAGTACTTTATCCCTCAGCTCTCCTGGGATCGGACCGAACTGGTTTCTTTTCTGTTCCCCGGCTTCCCGTATTTTCCTAATATAATTTCGGAGGAGATGATTAGTGCACTCCACTTTCCGTATTGTTGTACTTGGGCCATATGGTTGACACTGAGTCAGCTTGGACATTACACTACTGTCACCATCACCTAAAACAACACAACACTGATTTACACAAACATGTCAACAATATCAATATTTAATTTAGGAAACCATTACTGATAGAATAAGCAAAACCATAATGGTGTGAAATTACGTTTGGGTTTATGATTATTGATAATAATGTTAGTGAGTTAGTGTTGTTTTATGTTATGGAGGATAATAATAATATGTAGAAGAATGAAACCTCCACTATAAACAAATTGCCCGTTAGAAAACTCAAACTCTACCGCAGCACAGCTGACGGTCTATTTAATTCTTTTGTCTATGCTATTACATATCTATTTACCTATTACATTGACGTATTTCAAATTATACATCTCAACACTTTTTCTAAAGCCCTCTACAATAATATCAGCCTCCATTGATGTCGACGACTTTGTCCAGTTCTTGTAGCAAACATGATCTGCCGGTTGAATTTTTTTGGACTCGGCCCGAGAACAAATGCAGCAGTACGAGTTTCGTACGCCAACAAAGAGTACTTTCTTTGTTTTAAGCCCCATTATGCAAGCCTAAAAAATAAAAAAGACAAGGATGAAAATTTATTCAAATGTTACCAAAAAAATGATATATGTATCTCAAATTACAGTATCAGTCAAGTTCTAAAGTAATAGCAAATATATTGAAGATCGACGGGTTAAACGAATTAAAATTAGTTCCGTAATTAGTAAAATTATAAATTTTATATAACAATAAAATCAATAGAGTTATGTAAAAACCATAGTTGTAACATAACTTTAATTATTTAAATTAAAGTTATGCTCATTGATTATTTAAAAAAAAGTAAAATCAGCCTTACTAGTCCAGAGAGAGCATTGTAGTTGGTTTTGTACGATCGCTTACTCCATGCCCCGTCAACAACTACTGTGATTTCTGGGATTCCGGTCTCGTCTACTCTTCCTTCTTTTATTGCTAGTTCAGCTTCCTCTTTAGCTGCTTCTGACATACTCTCCCAAGAGCATTCATGCACTGTTTGATAGAGTAACTGCTGGTGTTTGTGGTAAGTCTGGATGGACATACATGGCATGTCCAGATTGCAACATAGCTCCTCCAGCTGATTGTACCCTTGACCAATATTTGTCATTCCTTCAACCTGAAAAATATTTAAAAAAAAGGCCTAATGAGTCATCTTTGTGTTTGGTGACTTAAAAAAGTTGGCCATGCACATAAAAAGGCATTTGGATATAAAATTTGTATTTTTCTGATAGAAAAAAACCTGTGTTGGAAAATAAAACTCAAGAGCGCTACAATAGTCCAGACAATGTACTTGTCAACCTATTGCAAAACTGGGGATTATTGCGAACAAATATGAATATCCGATGCTACATATTTCAATTTAACCAAAAAAAAACCACTTTTTTTAAATCGATAATTTCTGTCTTGAGCTCGGCAGAGATCATGTACAGTTCTCGCAGCTAGTCTGGGCGCGTGGACCCTTGTGTACTAACCGTCCCCCACGCCAAAGCCATGAAGACAGCAGTGAGGCGCTGAACAACCCCAGTGTGCCGTGTGGGCCGAATGTTTTTGGAAATGTGCAATAAACACTCCTCTCTACACCCCCTGCCCTAGCGCGGCCGCGCGCCCAGACTAGCTGCGAGAACTGTAGTCAACGGCGGAGGCCGTGGTATGCACGACGACGTACCGAACACGGCGCTAATGTAAGCTATATTTGCATTACTACAAAAGTGTTGATAACCAGTACTTACCATCAAAGTATTGAGATTCACAACGTTTTGTGCATTAGGTAACAAGTCTGTCGAAATTTTTTCAATTTTTCGACAAAGCTTGCATTCAAATGTCAACTCATCAATTAGGCCAATTTGTCTATCTTTAATCAAACACATGTCCGAAAACTTGCAATCGAATGGTTCATGATTTTCAAGTGATTGCAATGATTTTATGAAGTGGGGAACGTTAACTATTCTTCTTCCACATAAAGGTATTTCTTTGGAACTTACATCGTCGTTATCTTCATTTCTGCAACCAAACGTTAATCTATTGTCAATGATTACAACCCATTAATTATTGTAAGAAACGTTAATAATCACAGTTTAATGAATTTAGATTAAATTAAATGTCAATTATATTATAAATCACTGGTTATGTCTGAATGTCTAATCAAATCAAAATAGCGTTTATTCCGCCAAAATATTTACAAATTACATCATATTAGTCCCATACAAAAATCTTGACAATATTGTTTAGTTTTGTAGTAATAGGTATATTAACTTAATATAAGCATAAAAATATGAACATGATTTAAATTAGCAAAATATCATCCACAAAGAAGGAATACCTCTGTTTGTGGAAGAGAGTCGTATTTTATTGATATATATATATTTCTTAAACTAATTGATGAAGGGCAAAAAATTATTTGAGAGGAAAACATCATTTTAGAACAATGTACCTGGACTCTTCTATTCCAGCAGGGATTAGTTCAATTCCAGCCAGCCAATCATCATCACTGTCACTTGCAATGTCCATAGGAGTGACATTGTCATCCAATGCTTCATTTGCTTCTTTATTCTTCGGAGTACTGCAATGGATCTCATTTTGTTCAGTTTCGGGTGAATTATTACTAGGAGTGATCATGCTGAAATATGAAATAAGATTTTTTAGTTTGTGTGAAAATCTATTAAAAAAAATAAAACTTGAAATTAAGATAACTTTGAAAAATACCTACCATTTACACAAAATTAGTAGTAAGCCAACCTAATTATTTATTTTTTTATTTTTATTTTTATTTAATAAACAGAATTATTTTTTCTGTTACTAAACTTTTGTTATATTATTTAATTATCAGCAAGTTTGTTTCGGTTAGGTTATGTTAGTTTTTATAATACAAAAACAATGAAATTGAATTTGAGGCATTTATATTTTTATTTATAACTATTTTTATAACTATTTTTTTATACAAGTATAACTATTTTTCCTAACGACAAACTGTAGGAAAACCTACATTGCTACTTAGAAAAAAGCACTAAAGAACCTCAGGTGAAAATGAGGCGGAGTCTATACAAAATAGTTTACTAATAGACAACTAATAATTACCTGTCTGTACTTACCTAGCAGTTTATGTAGATCTCTATATTTTAGCAATGTTTTAGGCTACTCAGCCAGTTAGCTGTAAAGTGGCTATAATATCAATGAATTTATGCTTACTGTGATCTTTACTCACACTTTCCTCATACAGCAGTAGTAGGAATAAAAAAAAACCTGTAGACCTATCCTTACTTGATTGTAGTAGCCTACCCCAGTACCAACAAATAAGTAATAAGTAATATTTGGGTATTTAATTCTACAATAATATTATGTACTTCTAACTTAAATAATTCTCATCATACGTTACCTATTCTCGTCCTTATTTTTCTGTAATTCCCGCCAACGATGTAAACTTTCACTCCCCTTGTTCTTCAACCTTCTGGCACTTAAATTAAGTTTTTTATTTTTTCTTGTCCTAGGATTGGGCATCTTGAAGCACACGAGAAATGACAATAAAGACCAAAACACTCAAAACACGGTGAAAATCACTGCAAGTGTGCAAGCGAGTGAGAAACACGTGGTCGTGGTAGTCGCCTAGGTAGTCGCCTCAGTTGTCATCTTCCCGCGCGCGCGCATGCGCAGACGGCTCTGCGCCATGGTTTTGGGGATGGGGAGGGGATTTTGAGGTTGTAGCCTAGTAGAGCAGTATAAGGCCTTAGCCACTTAAAACCCCTCGGTGCAGAGTAATTTAGTATATTGAAGCGCTGTTGTATGCCTACGGTCAGGAAGAAAATTGAAAAAAGTGTTGTTAAAAATTACCATGTTATTCTTATGGAGAAAATTATAACCGTTTTAATTTACTTGTTTATGGATACACTGTATGTTGATAAAATTTGGCAAATTCATTAATTTCAGTATACTGACGTATGGTCAAGAAACACTTTTTACCTTCCCCGTAGCAGCACACCTAAGCACTCGTTAAATCTAATGTTATTTAAATAGGAATAAGTTTGTCTTATTTCTGGAAGTATTTTAGTAAAAATACTTTAATCATACAAGTTGAAATTTGCTTTGTGAATAGTTTTGCTGCGACAGGGTATTTTATTTGTAGACCCGAGTTATGACTTGTAGTGGTTTTTAACTTGAAGTTGAATGGCTGAGTGGTCAATAGTCTAGCTAGAACATTTGAGGTATCATTCAATTCAAGTCCCCAACTTGGAGGGGTTAATTACAAAAATTTAAAAATGCTGTTTTAATAAAACAGTACTATTGAGTACTGGTTTTCTAAAAAAAACTCTTTATTATGGTTGTTATTAGAGCAATCTCATACCCGACGTTAATAAACAAACTTATATTTTGGTAAAGTATTAAAGCTGAATCTGTGCAAGCAAGTTGCGTTGGCTGAGTATAACTGTTTACAAAGAGGACAGTATACTCATCTATTTACTTATTAATTACGCAAGCAGGTTTTTTGTGACAATTAATCCGAGCAGCAGGGACACTAGTATGCGTAAAAACGGCGACGACGCAAAGATAGAATAGAATCAACCGAGAGGAGGGGAAATATCGATCGATGGCTGTGGTGGGAGAGCCGACGACAGGTTGAGCCGTTGGCCGCATGGCCGCGCCACTGCACGGCGCCTTGAAGAGCGCTTGCAAGCCTTTCGAGTCTGCGTGATTACATAGTTAGCATTCAACTTTTTAGTAAACTAATTCCAGATTCTTGTTTTTAAGAATCTATTGCACGTCTCCCGTTTTTTATTTTTTCTCTAAAAATTTTTTTTATGTATCAAAACTCATGATAAAGAACGCCTCTTTTTACATTTTTCACCAACCTTTGAGCCCAAAATTTTTTAAATTATCAAAATTTTAAAAAACGGGAAACCTACAATAACATTTGACGGAAAATATGACACCAAGATCTTTTAAATCGGTTCACAATTGGGGCTACAATCAGGAAGAACTAAAACCCTTACATTTGCGCGCGCCAGACGGGTAGAGCGCACCCTTAATGTTTCACCCCACACTGTAAATAAAACATGTGATTGGAGTTTCTTCCATTTGTTTTGATTTTCTGTTTATATTTTGTTGTTATTTCGTCACCAGCATGGCAACGCATAAGATCCATGTAATTTTTTTCAAATTTTTAAACTCATTTTTTGCGCTTATCTTTGAGCCTATTTAAATTTATAAAGGGATTCTGCACACCTACAGGAAAATAGCTTTCTAACGGTATGCGTAGATTTTCCCTACGATGCACACGAGCTGAGAAAAAAGGTTTTAAAGAAACATGCTTGCCTATTAATATATAGATAGATATTTAGTTTCAAGTGCATCAATATATTACCTTATTAAAGTTCAGATCTTTCTGAAGAGATTGGTTTTTATTTTAATGTTCTAGGATTAGTAGAACCACAGATATTTAATTTTACGTAGAGCTTTGAAATCGCTGAAAACGGCCGTTCAAGTAACAAAAAATGGCCGCCATACAGTAGAAAAATAAAATAAAAATAAAATAATTGTATTTTTGTACTTCTAATAGTATATACTTTGAAGGATAAAAATAAAAAAATAAATTAAAAATCTTGAAGCCACCTCTGGACCACTTGAAATGGATTTACCCGGTGATCTTAGGTCCCTCGTTGTCTTGTTGATTCTGCAGTCCATCCAGACTACGGTCTCCACTCTGTAGACGGAATTCAAAGCGACACCGGTTCGGGTTAACGAGTGATGTTTGTCCTCGATTACTGGTCAATAGATATTGTCGTAGTTCGATCGGCACATAGTCTAAATTAATTTCTTGGTACTATATACAGTAAAGTAGAAACTCAATTGTTTGACACTTTGTGGAGTTAAGGGGTGTCAAACTATTGAAATGTCGAACTATAGGGAGTAAATGGAGTTTAATATACAGGAAAGGAAAAACACAAGTTTTAGGCCAACCACCCAAATTTATTAAATACTAAAAAGCTTAACAATTTCACTGTTCTTTAGGGGTGGGTGAGTACTCAACCTTCGAGTAATTACTCAAGTTTTTTTAAATACTCGACCTCGAGTCGAGTAGTAATTACTACTCGAAAATTTCGAGTCGAGTAGTTATAAATAGTGCCAATGCACGATTTTCTACATCCATATTTAATAAATTATATTTTGTTTTGAATTTGAGACGCAGGCCCCGTAACGTATTGAGATTGGGCACGGGTCGTTGCACACGCGCCTTGGCACACCTACAATCATTTTAACGACACGTCAGTAGAAACAGTTACTCAGTCTCGTAGAACATACGACACCAGCCGAAGTTACTCGTCATAGCTCGGTAAGTGGTACATGGGAGGGTGTTACAACACACGGAGTCGAAAAATGTACGTGTCTTCACCAAGCAAGCTGTCCTCCGACTACTATATAACACACCCTGAACTTACACGTGGTTCCTCCGTATGAGCTCTCCCATTGGCTGCCAAATGCATCCTCATCTCCCAAAGACTCCCCACGACTTATTTACATCACCGCATTAGCGCCAGGCCCGTAAGCAGGTCCCAACAGGAAAATTTGTACTGTATGTACTCTTCAATTCAATTCAGTTAGTTTATTCACGGCAGAAGCCATTGTGCAATAATACCATTACATACCGGAGATAACAAGCAATAATAAATACTAAATAATACAGGGAGCGGCAGAAATATCTGACGGTTTTCAAGCGAGTACAGTCCGGCAGCCGAGTGGAGGAGGGTGGTGGGAAGCGGCTCATTCTCAAGGCCAAGTGACCTCATTTTAGTCGCCATGGAGCAGTGGACCGGTATACATCGCGCGTTTGTCGTTGAGGCGTATTTTAAAAATGGTGATTCTGTTGTTGATATGCAACGTAAGTTTCGAAGGCATTTTAATGTGGCTCGTGGGGAACCTATCCCATCCCAAAACACCATCAAATTGTGGGTGGATACCTTTAGAACCACAGGATCAACTGCGAAACGTAGGCCTACAGGCCGTTCAAGGTCAGTGAGGACGCCGGAGAACGTGGAGCGAGTGCGACAAGCTGTGCTAACGAGCCCGCATCGCCCGGCGCGTAGACAAGCTGCTGCTCTTGGCATGTCTGAGCGCTCTATTCGACGAATTTTGCACTCAGACCTTCACTTTCACCCATATAAAATAGCAATCGTCCAAAAACTGCAGCAAAATTCGTCGAATAGAGCGCTCAGACATGCCAAGAGCAGCAGCTTGTCTACGCGCCGGGTGATGCGGGCTCGTTAGCATAGCTTGTCGTACTCGCTCCACGTTCTCCGGCGTCCTCACTGACCTTGGACGGCCTGTAGGCCTACGTTTCGCAGTTGATCCTGTGGTTCTAAAGGTATCCACCCACAATTTAATGGTGTTTCGGGATGGGATAGGTTCCCCACGAGCCACATTAAAATGCCTACGAAACTTACGTTGCATATCAACAACAGAATCACCATTTTTAAAATACGCCTCAACGACAAACGTGCGATGTATACCGGTCCACTGCTCCATGGCGACTAAAATGGGGTCACTTGGCCTTGAGAATGAGCCGCTTCCCACCACCCTCCTCCACTCGGCTGCCGGACTGTACTCGCTTGAAAACCGTCAGATATTTCTGCCGCTCCCTGTACAATAGGTGAACACAAGATGCACAAGAATAGTAATACTACTAAATAGAACGTACAAAAATAAGTAACAGGTGGACTCTGAACAAAAGAAGCTAGCATTACAAGAAGATATGCAAGAGGATATACAGGTAACAAGCAAAAGGCGTATTAATAATACTGAAAGAGAAGCAATATGCATACAAATCATAATAGCAAGACATGTAATAATATTAATAAACAGTGTCATACAATAGTGAGTAAAAATCAGATTTTGAACAAAAAAAAAAGAAAAGAAAGATGCTAGCATTGCAAGAAAAAGTCATGATAAAAAAAGTCATGAAAAGTCATGAGTGTTCTCTTACCTGCAGTTTGTCACGTAGGCCAAGTATTTGAATCTATTTATTTTTATATTAAATATTATGAAATTACCCGTCACAGAATCTGCAACTTGTCAAGGCCTTGGTCACGCACTACAAGGATGCGAGAGGCTGAATGATGATGGTTGGGTTGTAATCTTACCTCTTGGAGCTACAGAAGCACAAGCTTGTAGCATCTGGGACTTGCCAAGGCCTGGGTCGCCCACTACGAGGATATGAGAGTCTGAGCGACCGTGGTTGGTTTGTGATCCTCCCAGCAGTCCAAGTAGAAGCCCTGCCTTGACCATTTCATGGCCATAAATGGATGGACATAGAGAGTTCACTAGCAGTCTGAACAATGATGGCTCACCGTGTATTTCCTGTTTAAAAAGTAACTTTTTAAAATATTTTGTCACGATCATACTAATATTTTGAGATGTGCCATGTCAACTACTTTTTGTCAAACCTCTCCAACTCTATTTAACCTTGGGGATCCGCCACCACTAAAATGGGTTTTTTATTTTTTACAATTTTTCAAAAATTATTTTTTTTTTTATTATTTATACTTTTGACAATATTCCTGTTAATATTCATATGCATATCTGACCATATTTACTATTAATGCCTTGACCACAAAACAAAAATGATAAATTTCCCGATTTTTTAAAATTTTTTATCATCAATGTATTCTCTAATAAAGTATAAAATTATATTGTATTTTATAAAAGTGATTTTATCACATACATAAAAAACACTTAACATTTTAGTGTATGCTATAATGCACCTAAGCTATATGAAAATAATATGTAACCAGCTGTTCACGGACTTTGGACACGATTTACCAAAAGTCGTGTTTTTTATAACATTTTGTTAAATAAATTAAAAAGTATTTGAGCTAGCCTATTTAACCCCAGGACTGCCCTGACCTGATATATGCTAAAATGCTCAGTGCTCATAGTTACTATAATCCGACCATAATTACTATTAATACAATGACCACAAACAAAATGATAATTTTCAAGATTTTTAGTATTATTTAGAAAAACATCTATATATTCTCTAATAAATTATGGAATGATTTTTATTCATGTTTATTCAAGTCGTGTTTTTGAACAAGTGTTACTGTGTAAAATTGCTGTAATTTTTGTAACTATTGTGTTACCATGGTTATTATCAAGGCCCCACTAGAAAAACAAGGCCATGCTGCAGGATTCATGACGGCACACTAGTGGATGGATTTCATTGATAAATTCATTGCCATCACCACTCCCATATGTTTTAGGTAAATAAACAAGCTGGCCGTTTGTAAGATTTTAATGGTAAGATTTTAGTACAACTATCCACCGTTGCGCTGCCCCTGCTGCAGCATGGCCTGTTTTTTCTAGTGGGGCCTTGTTATTATACCATTAAAGCACTAGGTTGTAAGGAACGTGAAAATGTTTACTTTTTTCATATATATTAATAAATAAAAAAGTTATTTAAGCTTTTCCCCCCCTCACTCCAAAATTTATATATGTATATATATATATACTAGACAATCAAGTTTAACAATTTCCCAATTCCTAGTCACCCAACCTGTATAAACAGCCTCAGTATCAAAGGTCAACCCCAACGTTATCTCTGAAGTTAGTTCCGTGTTAGCCACTGAAGAAGACACATGGGGTACCCCACTACACTACAAGTTCAGTATACAAATTAAATCAACCAAAAAGGTATTTATTATACTTTTACTTTCACTTTTTGGGCGGTTCCCATTATTCTATCCAACATTTGGTCCTTCGAACCCTGATAATCAATCCAGTACCTAATTGGCTAGGGCCATCCCCATCAAACTTTTGGCACCAGAGAGGAAGGCAATATATCAGCGGTGTGGAGAGGACGAGGCAAGAAGCAAGGAGCGTGCCCGCACCTACCGGCTCTAGCAGGAGAGCTGGGAACAGGAGAAACGAGGACGGTGGACCAGGATACTGATTCCGCATGTCCAACCTTGGGTAAATCGGCTGCAAGGCGTGGTGGATTTTTACCTCACCCAATTTCTGACAAGTCATGGATTTTTCCGGTCGTACCTGTTCAGGATGGGCAAAGCTGTGTTACCCGATTATATCTACTGCCCAGACACTCCCGACAACGTGGAACACACTTTTTTCAGCTTTCGGAGGGTGAGGACAATTGGACCTGTATCTGCGTGTCACATTTTGTCCAGGGTATTCTCCGCGCCAAGAAGATTGACCTTGATCAAGATGCAGTCTAGGGTATAAAATAACAGAATGCCAGAAACAGTGGGAGCACTAGGGCTTAGGTGTTGGCCTGACTTTCATGAAATGTGACAAACAATCCCAGGTCTGTGTCCAACAGAGTAGAGGGTTTTTTTAGTGAGTAGTCTGATATTCTCAGGAGTCTCACACTACAGGTCGGCCACCTGTGTGTGTAAATGCATTTTCCACCTCTCGCTAAAAAAAAATAAATAAATAAAACTACCTGTAAACCCAAGTATACCAACGTTTGAAAAGTATGCAGGAAAAAAGATAAACCTTATATTGTATGACTCAAATAGTCTATAGTTGGCTTAATTTATAATAATAGAATACTTATGGGTGACTAAAACTATGATTTTATATGTAAGGTACGACAAATGTATCTCTATAAAAAAAACTACAAATACTTTGAATCAATGGTGCCACACTCAATTTACATAAAAGCAAAAATGATCAGGGATTTTGGTTTTGCCAGAACCCAGGTAGTGTTAGTAGGTAGTTCGCGGGTAGTGATAGTATTACAATAAATCTAAAAGCCTTCTGTTGCTGAGGGGAAATTTCATCCCAAACTGCTAAACTACATTACTACAGTTTAGTTAAGTCAAGTAGTTGCAAATGCATACCTGTATGGCATAATAATCCTTGATGTTAAACTCAATACCAGACATTCGGCCACTGCCAGTGCTGGCCTTACTGCTGACTATAGACACTCCCAGGATATACAACACAAACATGCTTGCTGACTTGCTTTTCTTGCCTTCCTCGGTAGATCTCACCTGTAACAGATAAAAATGATAACTGCCAAAAACACCAACCGTTCAAATTAATTATTTTCAATTTATTTATTCATTGAGAAGTATACATAATACAGCATTTGAATAGTGTCAAAGATTGCAATTATTAAAATATAAAATACAGATTAAAAAATAAATTATAAATAAAAAAATAAATCTCCCATACATTGATAAAAATTGCCTTCTTAATGTATTCTTAATATTCTTGAGGGAGGTGGAAAATTTCTTCTTAAGAATAAATGACCATGTTTATTAAGACATTTTTTAGTTTTTTTTTAAACCTTTTTGGATCTTTTTCATTTCTAATTCCTCCAAGGATATGTTTTTTTTTTTTAACTTTTACCAGCAAATGATGGTTTTTTTCATAAAACTTTAGTCTGTGCCTATTTTTTCCCTCGTTTCATATTGGTGAACCGGTTGACCAGATACATCGGATGAGGTTTTATTAAAAAAAATTAAAATTGAATCAAAAATATATTGCCTACAAACAGTTAGTATGTTTAGCTGTGCTCTTTTGCCGAGACATCAGAATTTAGTCTGAGCATTACTCTCAATGATCTTTTTTGATGTTTTAATATTTTATCTAGATTGATTTGAGTTGTTGCTCCAAATATACAGATACCAAAGGAAATATGTGAATGAATATATGCAAAATAAATGTTTTTCAAAGTTTTGACATCACAGTACAGAGACATTTTTGAAAGGGCAACAATTCCAGAGTTGATTTTGAAAACTATTTTTTTTATACGCTCATTTCAGTTCAAATTCTGATATATTGTTAGATCCAAAAAGTTTGTGCTGGTCTTTTGCTCGATACGTTATGAGTCATACATTATTATTGGGTGATTAGCATTTTTAATTTGTGGTGTTTTGAATGTGATAAAATTTGTTTTTTTGTTATTTAATTTTAGGTTCTGGTACACCAGATAACTGCCCAAATTTCGAAGTTCTAGGAAAGCAGAGATGTCTGTTTGTTCCAGTGTAAGAGAGGAAATCAATAAATTAGCTTCATCAGCATACAGGCACAATTCACTTCTAGGTTTACATACTAGGGCACTGCTTAGTTCTTATGTCCTTTAAATAGCATAAAAATAGCAATTGCCCTAGAATAGACCCTCAAGGTACTCCATATTTTATTGTTTTGATTTCTGAGGCAGTTTGAATAGTTTTACTATTTTTTAATTGAGTAATTTCAACATATTGTGTTCTACTACTCGGATGGAAATTAAACCTTTGCAATGCATTTTTAGTTATTCCAAGAAATTTCAATTTATTCTACAATATTGGATGTTTTACACTATCAAAAGCTTTAGAGAAATCCACGAATATGCCAATTGTTGTTTCACCTCTATCAACCGATTCAATAACTGACTCTAAAAATGATACTGTAGCAGTGACAACCGACCTTCCAGCCCTAAAACCATGCTGGTAATCATCAAGTAAGTTAAACTTTTCAAGATAATCACTCAACTGATTGTAAAAATTTTTTTCATAAATTTTGGAAACAGTTGGAAGAAGAGAAATGGGCCTGTCGTTTATTACAACTGTCATGATAAGAATAAGAATAAGAATATCTTTATTGTCATTAAATACAAACAAAAGTACAATAGACAACGTCAAAATAAATACAAACTTTCTATGGATTAGGTGTGTTGAAAGAAAATAAGTTACAGCAGGAATTGAAAAGGGAAAAAAACAATGAACTATATATTAGGTATTTGGTATTCTAAAAATTCTTTTACTGAAATAAAACTTCTGTCAAGAAGCCAAACAGCCAATTTATTTTTAAATTTATTAAAGCTAAGCTCTTGAAACGATACAGGTAGCTTATTAAAGAGCTGTACTTGGAGGAATTTGTGGCTATTAGTTGATTTTGATAATCTTACTATCGGAATATCTAGGTGGTTACTTGTTCTAGTATTATAACTGTGAAATTCATTACGTTTTGGGAATGATGAAAGATTTTTCTTTAACAAATAACAAATTTTGAAAAATAAATACAGGGTGTTTTTTTAAGTGTGCCACCATTGGGATCTCAGTAACTAATGATTTTACAGCAAACTTTAAATGGGGAACATTCCCTTGTTTTTAAAGAGGTTCAAAAATAATTAAATGAAATTTTTGTAAATGGCCGCCATTTTCCAATATGGCAGTCAACTTTGAAATTTCTTGTGGAACACCCTATATTTTATCATGTTTTCGGATAGAACATGCAATTTAAAAACTTTTTTATTCTTGAAATTTTTCCGATAAACCCACTCGTTTAGGAGTTACAGCCTATGGAAAAATGACTTCTGTTGTACATTTTACATCATGTAGCTCCTAAACAAGTAGGTTTATAGCGAAAATGCGAAGAGTAAATAAGTCAAATAGTCTTAATATTGCATCCACATTCCATAAAGACCATAAAATACACAGTTTTCCACCTTTCAAGTTTGCTACCATTTTGGAAAATGGCCGCCATTTTTGAAATAATAGAATTAATATTTTTAACGAATTTTATGATCTTTTTGGAATGTGGATGCAATTGTAAGACTTATTTACTCTTCGCATTTTCGCTATTAACCTACTTGTTTAGGAGCTACGTGACACGACCGCCTTTAACTCTAGGCCGCGGCCTTCGAAGTGGCAACGTCGCAAGTGGTGTTGTAACATCTGTTTTGTTTGGAAGCAGCTAATGGTATTTGTGTATTTACGAAAGATTGGTTACTGGACTATGACAATATTGACTCCGCTTAAAATGTACAGATATAGAATTTTAATTCGTATTGTTTCGGTTTTCAATTCTGTATGTTTTATTTTCAATATTTTAATAAATTTATGTTCATAAATTTAAATTTAAATCAATAAAGTGCGAATTAATGAGCTGATGTCACCTCTCTGCCATGTTATCTTATGGGCCGTTTGTCACTAAACAACACCACTTGCGACGTTGCCAATTCTACTAGGCCGCGGCCTGTAGTTAGAGGTGGCCGTGTACGTGATGTAAAACGTACAAGGGAAGTAATTTTTTCATAGACTGTAACTCCTAAACAAGTGGGTTTATCGAAAAAATGTCAATAATAAAATGTTTTTAAATTGCATGTTCTATCAAAAATATATGGGATATTCCATAAGAAATATCAAAGTTGACCGCCATATTGGAAAATGGCGGCCATTTACAAAAATTTCATTTAATTATTTTTGAACCTCTTTAAAAACAAGGAAATGTTCCCCTTTTAAAGTTTGCTGTAAAATCATTAGTTACTGAGATCCCAATGGTGGCACACTTAAAAAAACACCCTGTATACACGGTACAGTCATTATTCTGTGTTTGCTAAAAAAAGGTTTGCTGGTCGTTCTGTGTGGTATTTCAAAAATTATTCTCAGTGCTTTTTTCTGCCATGAGAAAACCTTTCTGGCTCCAGCGCTATTACCCCACAGAATGTTTCCATACAGAAGATGAGAGTGGAAGAAACTATAATAAGCAGTAATGAGCATACTATCCGAGACGCAACTCTTAAGTCTTCTCAACAAAAAGCAGACTCGGGAGATCTTAGACACAACATGCGTAGTGTGGCGTTGCCAGGTAAGCTTTGCATCCAAATGTATGCCTAAAAGTTTCACTGTTGACGGAATATTTGAACCTTCTAAGTGTTTTAGCGAAAAGCAAATCCGCTCAGTTTTATCATGATTTAAGGTAAGAGAGTTTGCATTAAACCAATTAGAAGATAAAGTAATTGCGTTGTTGACTGTGGCTTCAGACTCAGTAAAACTACAACTTGAGGAAAAGAAAGTGGTATCATCGGCATATAAGAGTGATCGGCAAGATAGGTTACTAGGTAAGACGTTAATCATTAACAGAAACAGAATAGGCCCTAACACTGACCCTTGAGGGACTCCCGCTAGAATTTCCTCAAACTCAGATGAGTCCTGCCCAACAACCACTGGTTGGAATCTGCCACATAGATAAGTATTGAAGAAATTTAGCTCATTTTTTGGACTTCATAAAATTTTAATTTATGCAAAATAATTTGGTGTGACGTACTATCGAAAGCTTTACTGAGATCCATTAAAGCTACGTTATGATATTTGTTGTCTTCAAAAGATTTCAATACCTCAGAAATCAATTTGTCAACTGCCTTTATTGTTGAAAAACCAGGTCTGAAACCGAATTGAGCTGGGCTCAGAATTTCGTGCTTATCAAGATGACTGTAGAGTTGAGATTTCACATGATGTTCAATTACCTTTGAAAAGATTGGAATTATAGAAATTGGTCAAAAATTATCAATAACTGTTCTGTCTCCCTTTTTATGAATTGGGTGTGTTTTGGAAAATTTTAGGCTATGGGTACCTGAAAAAATAGACAAGTTTATGAGATAGACTAATGGTTCTAAAATGAAAGGGATGATTTCCTTTACGACATTATTTGACAAACCAAATATATCTTCGGATTGGGAGGTTTTTAATAATCTTACTATTGATAGCAATGGCCGGTTATCTATTGGCTGAAGGTGGAACTCTTTGGTCACCGGCTTTACTTTTTGAAGAAAGTTGACAAAGTCACTATTGCAATTGGATGAATTAACTTTTTCGGCCACCCTTCTACCGATCTTAATAAAGTGATCATTAAACTCTTGAGCTGAAATTGGGGACTCGAGCTTCTGTGTTTTGTTAATGTTGGATTCCAATTTTATGAGCCGCCAAGCGGCAGCACATTTATTTGGCGCATTACTGACAAAACTGTTGTTGTATTTGATTTTAGCCTTAATGATAGCTGACCTGTATTGTTTCTTAAAATTAAGATACAATGCTTTCAACTTATTGTTTCTATACTTGGGTATTTTTAACAAGTCATTTAATAAAATTACAATGTTTCTCTGTTCTTTCAGACTGCTATCAAACCACGGCTTTGAGACTCTTTGACTTACCGGTACACATTTTTTTGTTATTCTAGGGCAATAAAAATTATACAATAAAAGGAGTTTATCCAGAAATAATTTAAACGCTAGGTTGACATCAGGAGTACAAAACAATTCATCCCATTCAGTATTGGCCAAAGAGCTTGCAAACAAATTGATATGTTTTAGATTTCTATAGGAAATTTCATCTAACTTGCATTTTAGGGGATTTTGTAATATTAATTCAAACCAAATAGGCCTAATTGAGTGATCGGAAATAGTGTAGGGCCAAATTCCTTGCTTAAATTAAGATTTATGACAATTAGTGGATATGTTATCCAGACATGATATAAGTTTATTATCATTATTAATTTTTCATTATACTTGCAACAGAGCCAGTTGTGGCTCTATAAAATGAGCCCGTGAAGGCTATAAAATGGTGCAGTTTTTGACACATTTTGCTACCTTCTTATATACAAGGTGTAGAAAAATTCAATAGCCCAATTTTTAAAAATTTTATTTTTATCAAAGACTTTAATTTTAATATTTGGAACTATTTACAATGGAGTTTTTATTATTGATCCCCCAACATTTTCAATGATTCATATTCCAAATTTAATGAAGAAAAAAAATGACACCATCTACTCAAATCCGACTGCAGGTAATTGAGAAATTGCTGTATTGTGTTTAAAACATGGTTGTTTTAGAAAAAAGTTTAAAAAATTCTTTGTGCATCCAATTTTTTGACTTGGAACCTCATATATACATCATCACACTTAATTTACTTTTTTTTTACTTACACAAAAAAAAATTGTACTGATGACCAGCCACCCTGTATATTATATGTTTGTTTGTGTCCGTTAGTGCGATAATTCAAGCAATAATTATCTGTTTTTGATGAAATTTGGTACAAACGTTTAAACCTATGTTTATTCCAACGAGTTCGGGAACCAGCATGATCGGACTATAGGAACAGGGTTTTATGAGGTAAATTTTGTTTTTCCAATTTTTGGCTCTAAAAACATAAAACTTCACAATGTTTTTAAGCCATTTTGTAGAGCTTAAAACAAGAAATAATTTTGTCCATTGAACCATTGTTGTATGCCTAACAGTTACGGAGATAGTAAAAAAAAATTAAATTTCAAATTCCCATGTTATTCTTATAGAGAATAAATAAACTGTTGTGTTTTCTTGTTTCTGGATATATTTTAATCAAATTTGGATTTTTTTTTTTTATTTATACTAAGCTATCAACATTCCAATAAAAAAACATACCTCATACCTTCCCTGTAGAAGCTAAACCAAGTACTAATTGAAATTAATGTTATTTAAGAAGCAAATAAATCTGGCAATTTAAAGGGAATATTTTAGTAAAGAATTAGCCAGGTAAATGGAGTCCACAGGATTGCTGCGGTGGGGGTATTTATGTATGCTTGTGTTTTTACTTTTTCATCACTAATCTTTAATAAAATCAAACATTCATAATTAGTTGCAAATCTATGCAAAATAAGCTTTTCAACGACACATTAATTAACAAAATCAATCCAGTAGAACTGGAGATCTAGTTGTATAAAGTTTAATAAAAAATCTCCAAACTCAGTATTTTCTCACCACTATAAATTTGGAGGTTGTTTTGTTTTGCAAGTAACATTCAAATAGTGAGGGATAAACTAAAGTGGAAGGTAATATTCTGAAAGTGAATCATATTTCCTACGAATTACTACTATGCATTTCTTAAAAGTACTCAATAAAATGCAGCTAAAAGTTGCATTCAAATAAAAATACAAATTTTTAAACTCCCATATTCAATGTATTTCTTATGGAAAAGATGTTTTCTAAAATGACTTTCACCAAATGTCCGTCAGGACGATAACTCAAGCAAAAATGATCCAATTTTGATGAAATTTGGTATAAACGTATAAATCTACATTTATTCTAACAAGTTCGCAAACCAGCATGAACCAACTATGGGAACGGGAGATGACGGGGATTTTATAGGGTAAAAAATAGTTTTTCCCATTTTTTACCCCAAAAAATAAAATTTTGCAATTTCTTTGCAAAACATTTATAGAGCATAAAAAACCAAAAATTTAGTGCCTAAAAAATTGTTAAAAATTGTTGTTGTAAAAATTGTTGTAAAAATTGTTATGTGCCTAATGGGTTAAAGATAAAAGTTAAAAAATTAAATTTCAAAATTCCTATGTTCTCATGGAGAATAAGAAAACTGCTGTAGTTTGCTCGTTTATGAACAGTTTAATTTATCACAGTTTAAACAATTTTAAAACAGTTTCCTTAACAATATTTAAAATGTTTACAAAACTATTTAAATCCTTTGTGTAGTTCTTAAAAATATAAGTTTCAACAATTTTCAATTCAATTTTTAATTTAATTGATTATTTTAATAATAGTACCTGGGGACCGAGCTTTGCTCGGGGAAAATCATTCCCCCACTCTGCGATGCCAGCCTTTACTACTTCCTTCACAATTTCCTACGTCATTGACATGTTTCCATTCCTTCTCATAGCATTTCAGTATTTCAATTGCAGATACATAAATCTAACTGTTACAATTGGTTTCCAGTTTCCACCCTCCACACTGCTCGCATTTACTACTTCCTTCACCTCTTCCTACGTTGCGGACCTGTTTCCCTCCCTTCCCATTGCATTTTAAGATTGCAGATACCTTAATCTAATCCTCATAAACAGTTCCCACACTCCTGACAGCTCGCCTTGACTACTTCCTTCACCACTTCTCCTACGTCTCGGCACAGAAAACATACTACTATAACCCATAACGCCAACCGCATGGTAAAAAGCGTTAAGTACTTTGAGAGAGCTTTGCCTGTCAACTTGTAGGCAGCGCCACCAGCGTTGCTATGCACTCAGCATAATGCAAAATTTTTATTTCAGTATTAGTTTTGCCATAATACAATTCAATCAGATTGAGTCGACTCTAGATTAAGATTTTAAACCAAGTTGGCCACAATAAGAATGAAATATATTCGTCTTCTTTCGAGCTAGTGATATAGTAATACACTTTTTACCGTTCTATAGTTGAGATATAGTTACCAAAGTATGCGCTTGCATAAAGCTCATACGATTGACATACTGTTATATTTCCTAGCCTGTTGATATGATGAGTGGGTACTTTTGACTAATTTAAATTGTCATATGGTTTTGTTTTGTTGTTGTCATAATAGTTTTATATGAGTTGTTGAAAATAGAAGTGTGTTTTTTAAAAAGTCTAGTTTTTTCTAATTTTATCTTTATAGTTTTCATCAATTGAAGAAGGTAGGTGTGTAGTGTAAACAACATTTGGCGACCGTGACAGGACTTGTTTTTCACCTATCTCTATGATGGAAAATCTAAAGAAAAATAGAACAGTATATAGGGCTTATTTTTCTAAAACATTGAACAAACTAAACAGTTTAGTTGAAAATGAAACCACAGACAAAATTGAAATTCAAACCACTCTAAAGCTTTTGGAGATAAAGGTTGATGAACTCCAGGTTTTGAATTCTCAGATCTTTGATTTGTTATTGAATAATGATAATGTTTCTGAAGATGAGCTGTTAGCTGAAACAATCTTAGCTGGAGAATATTTAGCTTTGTTTGAAGCTGTAAAATTAAGAGTCCAGAATTTACTACAACAAAGTAACGATGTAGTTAGTGCTCATTCTGGATCTTGCTGTAACAATGCTAGTAAGAAGAAATTTAAGCTCCCTAAAATAGAGATCAAAAAGTTTGATGGAGATTTGATCAATTGGCTACCTTTTTGGAGTCAGTTTAGCAAAATTCATAGTGACTCAGACATTGATTCAGAGGATAAGTTTCAATATTTATTGCAATCCATAGTTACCGGATCAAGAGCTTTTGATGTAGTTCAGAGTTTTCCTCCGACTGGTGCAAACTATCCAAAAGCAATTGAATGTTTGAAAGCCAGATTTGGTAAAGATGACCTATTGGTAGAGGTTTATGTCAGGGAACTCTTGAAAATTGTTTTACAAAATGCTCTAGGAGGCAAGAACACAATGAACTTACAAAGTTTATATGACAAACTTGAGTCTCATATGCGTGCATTAGATACCTTGGGAGTTACAACAGATAAATGTTCCTCCATGTTATACCCGTTAGTTGAAAGTTGTATGCCTGAAGATCTCTTAAGGGCGTGGCATAGAAGCCCTTTGAAAGTAGGTACAGACCCTCAGGAAAGACTCAACAATTTAATGAAGTTTATGTTGTCTGAAGTTGAAGGGGAACAGAGAATCAGTCTAGCCATGGCAGGTTTTGGGATAAGTAGCTCGGGGAAGGAGAAATCTTTTAAAAGGTCATCTCAAACTCAACCAGGTAAGATAGACATACCAACAGCTTCATGCCTCATGTTCTCTGGTAAAACTCAAAACTCTTATACAAAGTGTGTCTTTTGTGATAAGAATCATAAGAGTAGTAACTGTTTTGCTGCTCAGAAATTGCCATTGTCTGATAAGGTGTCCACTTTAAAGGAAAAGAAATGCTGTTTCCTTTGCTTGCAGCCTGGTCACCGTATTAAGGATTGTAGAGCTCATTTGTCATGTTCTAATTGTAAAAGGAAACATTATCCTATAATGTGTCCTAGTATTCATTCCAAAGAAGTAGTGAATGAGTGTGTAAGCAAATGTGTTGATGAGGTATCTAAAGAAATGACAGTAGTGGAAGATACCGCTTCGGCCAATAAATCAAGTAGCAGAGTGAAAGTGTTTCTGCAAACAGTAAAGGCAAGATTAAGAACCCCAGGTAGTAATCAATTTGAGACTGTTCGCATTCTTTTTGATTCTGGTTCACAGCGTTCTTACATTTTAAAGGACTTGGCTGAAAAAATGAATTACGAAAGCTTAGGAGAAGAAACAATCATACACTCTCTTTTTGGTAATGTCAAATCTGGTGAAGTAATACATAACAGACATTGTGTGTTTCTAACCAGTCAAGATTACAGTTACAACTGCAACTTTGAGGTATTGAGTCAAACTACCATATGTGGGGAAATTCCACCTGTTACCGAAGGTCCCTGGATACAGGAACTTATAGAGAAAAATGTTTCTCTGACTGACATACATGAGACCAAGCTACCAATTGGTATTTTGATTGGAGCGGATATAGCGGGTAAACTATTCACGGGAAATATGATTAAACTGAAATCTGGACTAGTGGCTATGGAAACTCTTCTGGGATGGACACTGATGGGTAAGGCTATAATTAGTGGTAGTACAGGTTCAACTACACTCTCCACTGTTGTAACATCAATGTTTATTAATGATGCTGACATATCGGAACTGTGGAGATTAGACACTATAGGCATTACTGATACAAGTGAATCAGTTTCCAAAGAGCAAAAGGCTTTGGCAGTTAAAGAGCATTTTATAAAGACTACCACTATAAATGAAGAAGGTCGATATGAAGTAAGTTTGCCCTGGGTTGATTGTCATCCTCCTTTGCCTAGTAACAGAGAGTTAGCCGACAAGAGGTTATCAACAGTTGTAAAGAAATTGGATGGTAACAATTTAACCGAAGACTATGACTCAGTTTTTAAACAGTGGTTAAGTGATGGCATCATTGAAGCTGTATCTTCTGACGATTTCAAAAACAAGTCTCACTACCTGCCACATAGACCTGTAGTGAAGGAGAGTAGTATTACCACACGAATTTGTCCAGTGTTTGATGCATCAGCAAAGACCAAGTTTTCACCCTCATTGAACGACTGTATTGAAAATGGACCAAATTTAATTGAACTGATTCCTTCTGTTATGATGCGTTTTAGGGAAGGGAAGTTTGGAGTTATTGCTGATATAGCAAAAGCCTTCTTACAGATATCGTTAAATGTACAAGATAGAGATTTTCTTCGGTTTTTATGGTTTGACATCAATGAAAGAAGCCGAAGTATTGTTTACCGCCATAAAAGAGTTGTTTTTGGAGTGAAATGTAGTCCATTTCTTCTAGGGGCAGTAATTGATCTGCATCTTCAAAAATCTATGACTTCTCAGGAGTATGATGATAATGTGGTAAAGAAGCTGAGTAAAAGTTTTTACGTGGACAATGTTTCGACCAGTGTAGATACTTATGAGGAACTAAAACACTTTGTTGAAGAATCGAAACAAGTTATGGCTGCCGCTAAGTTTGATTTAAGGGGATGGCATGCCATGAGCGTCATTGAAGAAGGAGATACCAAGTTCGTCACTAATGTTTTGGGAGTTCAATGGGACTATATTGAGGACGTTCTGTTTTTTAACCTGACGAACTGTATTAAAGATTTGGACGTGTCTC
Organism: Macrosteles quadrilineatus; assembly: GCF_028750875.1. Taxonomy (NCBI): domain Eukaryota; kingdom Metazoa; phylum Arthropoda; class Insecta; order Hemiptera; family Cicadellidae; genus Macrosteles; species Macrosteles quadrilineatus. The sequence goes on along the minus strand of NW_026542594.1, from coordinate 32,281,950 downwards.
GAATCACAAAGAGAGACATTTTATCCATATCTCACAAGATCTTTGATCTAATTGGTATCCTTTGCCCTGTTACTTTGTTTCCTAAACTTCTTCTGCAAAGTATGTGGGACTTGAAAATTGACTGGGACACTGAAGTAAGTTCAGACATCAGTAAACGATTCATACTGTGGTATAATGAGTTAAGCGCTCTGGAAAAAGTGAAAATACCCTGAAGGATAGGTAAAATGACTATGGATTCAAATGGTTGTAGTATTCATATATTTTGCGACGCAAGTAAAGATGCCTATGCTACAGTTATTTACTTTAGAGTTGAAATTGAAGATGAAGTAATAGTCCAATTATTGTCTGCAAAATCAAGAGTTGCTCCTCTGAAGAAAACCACGATTCCAAGGTTGGAATTATTAACCGCCACGGTGGGAGCACGTCTCACAAGCTGGACGAAAAATCTAAGTTCCAAAAAGGTTCATGTTTGAGTAGTAATACTACTCGGTGGGAGGATGTTATATTTCCTAGCCTGTTGATATGATGCATATTTACTTTTGACTAATTTAAATTGTCATATGGTTTTGTTTTGTTGTTGTCATAATAGTTTTATATGAGTTGTTGAAAATAGAAGTGTGTTTTTTAAAAAGACTAGTTTTTTCTAATTTTATCTTTATAGTTTTCATCAATTGAAGAAGGTAGGTGTGTAGTGTAAACAACACATACCACGTTTCTATAATTTCATACTACATAAATATCTTACCCTTCTCTTAGCATTTAAGCATAGATAGAACATGATAAAACATAGTCCCTTAGTAGATTTCCCATCCTTATGGAACAGCTGAAACAAATTTTATTGTTAGTTCAGTCCGGTTTTCTGTAGATGTCGTGTTTTGTTTACAATTTGTTTCTTGTTATTTCAGTAATTTAAACCCTCGTTTAACCAAATAAATCTATCTAATCATAAACAATAACTCGTCCACTAGCTATATAACCAAACAGTGAGACACAAATAATGAGAAACTAACCCTAAAATAATAGAAACAAATTGTAAACAAAAAACGACATCTACAGAAAACCGGACAGAACTAACAATAAAATTGGCTTCAGCTGTTCCATAAGGATGGGAAATCTACCCGTAGCATTTTAATATTTTAGATACATTAATACAACTGCCGCAGACGCTTCCTACACTCCGCACTGCTAGCCTTTACAGTACTACAAACAATGTATCAAGTAATCTTCAGTATAATCTTTGCTTAATAGTAACAACTGATGTTTTTGTTTTTGTACTGTATTTTGTATTTTCTAGTATACTGTGGGTAGATGCCATTATGAACACATGTTTCAACCTACAAGTCTTTTGTTTACTTTTTCCTTGTTATTTAATTCAACCAACATGGTTACTTAGCAACCCATAAGACTAATGTTAAAAATGTGACTTTCAGTTTCATTTTTCTACGTAATTAGATTTTTGTTGGCAGTTGTAACTGTAGTAAACTCGTTTTTAGGCCAAAAATAAACAATTTACAAAATTTGAAGAAAATCGTCGGAGCCGTTTTCGAGATCTTGGTGCAAGCAAGCATACATCCATACATGCAAGCAAACATTGTTCGTATTTGAGTATAGGATTTAAAAATTTTGGTTTTGTTTAGTTTGTTTGGCTCTTATACCTGACTGATTTTCATGATTGAGGTCTCAAATTAAAGGTATAAACGCACAGATTTCACATCAAGCATCGGCATATATTTATCTACAGTCCCACTCGGCTTATACATAAACGTAATTTGCTCCTCATGTATTTCTTATGGGAGTTCAATTAAAGTTTTCTTTTCCGAGTTTGTTTGGCTCTTATACCCGACCGATTTTTATGACTGAGGTCTCAAATTGAAGGTATGCACGCACAGATTTCACATCAAGCATCGGCATATATTTATCTACTGTATTACTCGACAAAAAAAAAATTTGATTGATTTTTGAATTCTTACTTCAATTTAAGATGTAATGTTGCTGGAATTCGAGCAATTGCTAAGTATTACAGGCGTTATTTTAAAACGAATAACAGTCATAATTTCTGAAGACTTTAAAAGATTTGTAGCGTGTTTGGGGGGTGTAACTGACGGTGGGGTAATGTTGGTGATGAATGTTATGTAATGACGGTGGATGATGCGATATGGTACTGTGAGACTAATTTAAGCGTGCTGATTCTGCTACCAAATTATTACATGAAAGACGTGTTGGGGACCAGAGGACGGAGATCTCTTACCCAGACCGGAAGCTTGCATAGCAAGCTTTGATTTATGCTAATACAACTAATTTATTCAAAACTATCCTTCCAAAACTTGTGACCTAGAAAATGACTATGAATGAAATGATTGGTTGGTGATTGAACCACTTAAAACAGAAATAACTAAGAATTTACTGAGACGAACTAAGGAAACTTCTGGGGGAAACATGTTGCCGTAATCATGTTGAAAATGGTCCTAAAAATTAACTTAATTTAAATTTTTCAACTAGCGGTTCTAGAGGTGAACGCTGAAACTATGTTAGCCATCGTCTCTCCCGTGTGTCCCACCGCACTATTAATTGTCTAAATTTATGACAACAGTTGCTAATTTCAACCAAGTAGCTGTGATACAAAATTATAACTGTCAAAGTAGGATTGTTTAGAGTTATGTTTATGTTTTTATTTTTCATTTAATAAATAATTTTTGACAGTGTGTGAATAAAGAGTTTACCTACGACCGTTTTTTAAAGTAGCCATTTCAGTCCAGTTCTTAGAATTGAAAAGTTTCACTTTACAGCTGTTTACTTTCATATCCGCATAGTTTCATTTCATATCCGCATAGTTTTCTCATATCCACACAGGTAACGGACCAATGAGGTTCAAGTATTGAGAGAAAAGAATTAAAATTGTAATGCTTCGAACGTCAACTAATCAGCTGATCAGCTGATCAGTTGACCAATTTAATTGTTGATCCGACTTGTTTATGTTGATACTCGCGTATTCTTAATTAAGTTGGTGGAAGTCCAAAAATAAATGAAATATTTGCCGAATTGTACCTGATACAATATTATTTATGGTAAGAATGCTGCTAGCAATGTAATATTTGACGAAGTTTAACAAACACGTAATTACAGGAAATCAGCTGATTATACAAGTCGTTGCATCACTTTCAATGGCAATGACAATACACGAAAACATAACCTCTCTAAAAAGTTATCAGTAGTGATTGTTAGTAATTAAATCCAGATTGATAGTAATTAAAAAACGGTCGTAGGTAAAGTAGTGTACGCAACTCGCGTTAATAGTCTTTACGACACTCGTAGAAGTTTTTAAGGCACTCGCCAAGGCTCGTGCCTTAAATTTTCTACTCGTGTCGTAAAGACTCACTTAACGCAATCGTTGCGTAAACTACTATTTTATTTTAAGTGCGTAATTGATTAACTTGACTTTCTTTTATCCAAAATGATTATAAAAAACTTATTGTATTTGTATGGTTTATTTCTCTAAAAATAATGTCTGGGAAACGAAAGTAGACAGTATTTAAAGTTAATACTTTTAGTGGATTACTAAAAGTTTATCAACATACAGCAGATCTATGGAATAGTAATTATTCTCTTAAGCGTTCTCTTCCCGTTTCGAAGCACAGGTATGGTGGCTAGTATAGGCTATATATATATGTGTCCGTTAGCGCCATAACTCGAGCAAAAATGATCCCATTTTGATGAAATTTGGCACAAACCTGTAAACCTACGTTTATTCGAACAAGTTCGCGATCCAGCATAATCGGACCATGGGAACGGGGGTTTATGGGGGGTTTATGGGGTAATAATGGGGTTTTCCCATTTTTGACCCTAAAAACAAAAATTTTGCAATTTATTTTTTAACCATTTTGTAGAGCTTAAAAAAAGAAATAATTTAGTATATTAAAGCGCCGTTGTATGCCTGACGGTCTCGAAGAGAATTAAAAAATAGTGTAATTTAAAATTCCTATGTTATTCTTATGGAGGAAATGAAAATCGTTGTAGTTTACTTGTTTATGGATAGATATTGATAAAATTTGGCAGATTTATTTATTTCATCTAATACTATTGACGTATGGTCAAAAAACACTTTTTACCTTCCCCGTAGCAGCAAACCTAAGCACTCATTAAATCTAATGTTATTTAAATTGGAATAAAAATGTATTATTTATGGAAATATTTTAGTAAAAATGTAATCAGACAAGTTGAAATTTGCTTAGTCTGCAGGTTTCCTGCAGCGGGAAAATTTTATATTTTGTGTTTGTTATAGTTTGTGTTTTATTTTGTGTTTTTATGTAGGATATCCCCATGGGATGGTTGGTCCCATTTGAAAACAATGTTTAACCCTTCCCAGACGGGCGAAATGGTTATATAGAACGGGAAAAAATCATAGGAAAAAATAAAAATTAATTCTTCTTATTTGTGTTTTGTTTTACAAGTATAGATAAAATAAACACAATGGAACACTTCATACTGTCAAAATAATTTTTTACTCGTTTTTAACTATGCGGATATATCCGCTACCCCTCTGCGGATGAGTAAAAAAGCAGCGGATATAACCGCAACCCGTCTTTGAAGATATAAACATGACAACGTTAGGCAATAAATAAAGAATGATATGTAAACAACAGGGTGTCTACTACATTCTGGATAAAAAATTCATGGACAGTTCCCGTACATTTAAGGACACTTTGCCGTAACCTTTGTCGGTGTCATTAGGCCTACCGAATAATTTTCCTGATTTGTCAAACTGTATTAATCTTGTTATTAACTGAAGTTGTACCAGAGATCAGTAAATAACAATAGATAAGAGTTAAACATTTAAAAATAGAAATTTTTTGAAAGTAAACAAGTATAGGCCTACCTATACTCTAGGTAAAGCTTTTATAGTGTAACAGAGAAACGCAATCATTGTCTCCTGCGATAGCGACAAATATCTCCATCGGTCACGTAAACTTCATAACATAGCTTATCCGATCCAGGCGGATTAATTTGGCATGATTCACCCTGGCACAACGTTAGGCTCTCGACTACTTTTGAAAAAAAAAAATCTTTAATGCATATTGTTACTCAGTTCTTAGTACAAAATCAAGGTATGGTAAGCGGCTACCAATAAGCAATAAGCACAGAGTAAGACTATTGTATTTTCATTTGCAAAGTTAATTTAGACACATAGCAATCATTAGTTGTTTATCTAGGCTCAATTACATTTTCTTAATATATTTTACAGCTCTTTCAAGAATCAAAATACCCAGGCCTAGACCTAATTATTTAGGAGGGCCTATATAAACTGGGTAACAAACAATGAGGTTATAATAGCAGCAAAGTCACTATCATAATTCTAGTTCATAAGATTTAGATTGCTTAAAGCATACAACTCAATAAATAAATATATGGGAAACAAAAAACATTGAAACCTGAATAGCCAACAATATAAGACAAAGATACAGAAAATGCAATGACATAATTTGAAACCAAGCAAGCCTACATAGTGATAAAACATTAATGCAAACAACATTGCTTGTGGTTTTGTCAATTAAAAGATCAAATATCCATAAAAAAGGGGTTAACTTACAAAATAAAACTGTAGATTATTTACATGTTTAATATGAAACCATAAACAGTTTTATGGCACTAGGCAATGGCCTCGGCAAATTGAATCTTCAAGCCAAAGTACAAGTAAGAAGTGAAATTTAACAGCCATTATAAAGCTATTATTTTCACGATAAAATAGGTTTGGGATCTCATAATAATTACCCTAGTAATAAAAAAAGAAGTTGTAAAGGAATAAAAGTGATACAACTTTTATGAGCTATAACTGAGTCAACAGTTCTTGGAAGTACTTGACTTGACACTTGATTGTCGTGATAAAATATTAATGGGTTTGAAATTGCTAATGGGATTTTTATTGCATAATAACTCTAGTAATAAATTATGAAAATGTAAACAAACATCTGATAAACCTTTTATGTGCTCCTAACCAACTAGCGATCAATAAAATTATGGCCCATTAAAAATTTAAGGACATAGTCTGGCATTTAAGGACAATTCCCGTACATTTCATGGCCAATAAAAAATTAAGTACAATTCCCGGTTTTCCCGGATTTCCCGGTTGGTAGACACCCTGAAAACAATAAATAAAGACAACGTAGTGTTGAGCACGAAGCGTCAAGGGGGGAGCGTAGGAGAGGTGGGTGATGCGCAGGATAGGGGGTGACGTGGGAGAGGGGTAGGCGTGGGAGAGAGGGGGGAGTGCGGGAGTGAGCGCAGCCATGGAGAGAGCAGGAAAGTGGAGCCTTGGTACCTCGAAACATCTGGTTACTGCTCAAGCACCTGCCAGCCTGTCTGAAGAGAAGGCGGATACATCCGCTTCCCACCCGGAACATCAAAAACCATAAGCGGATATATCCGCCACCCGTCCGGGAAGGGTTGAATGTTTGTGAAGTCAATTTTTAGGTTGTTGTAAAACAGTTTTAAGGTTGTTGCAATATAGTTGGAAAAAATGTTTGATCTATTTTAAAACTAAACCGTTGTCAATTTTACTCATATTAATAACAGTTTTAAAATAAGTTTAAAACTGGTATTAAAACAATTTTTTCTTGATTTTCTGCTACTAGGGGAAGTTCAAGATAACTTACTGTATTAGCATGAGTCCTCTAGTTTATTTTATAAAACTATTAACATTTCACAAAAAAAAAAACTTTTTACCCTCCCTGTTGATGCAAGCCTAAGTACTTGTTAAACTAATGCTTTTTAAATAGGGAATAAATGTAATATTTTTAAGGAGATATTTTAGTGTAAATCCAAAAATGGAAATTTGCTTCGTCTGCAAGTTTGCTGTGGCGGGGGTAATTTTTTAAATTAAAATCATATCAAGTACCTACTTTTATTGCAACACTAAGGTAAATATTATAACACTTTGTTAGATTCTTATGGATCTATATTGATTTCAAACCCCCATCTTAATTATAAAAAAAAAATTACCACACTAAGTGCCAAAATTAAGTTTGCTTCTAATAGTGTAAATATTTCACACAGCACAGATCTAAATAACGTCATCTTTTGCGTCCCCTTCCCGTTGAGAAGGACAGTAGACCGTAGCAGCTCATATATTATGTTTACAATATTATGCTTTTAAGCTCTAGTTTTGGTCCAAGATAAACATGTGTGATGCTAGTCTTAGTATTAATTTAATATTTTAATTAACTGGTTTAAATACAAAATAAATAGGTGAGACTAGATAATCCCTTACTCTGCAGATTTCCTACAACAAAAGTATTAAATATATTCATAGCTATGGCTGGAATACCTTAACAACACCAGTAATGGTGACTTCATCCCCAGGCACACAAGAGTCAACCAGATCTTCTGTCAGTTCAACCTCTACTGTACGGGGAACTCGGCCTCCTTCTCTCTACAAATACAAATAGTTAAAACTGTATAACAAATCTAAAGTAGCAATTAGGTTTAAGAAAAAACTATGTATATAGGCCCTATATATACAGTATTAGCCAAAATAAACAGTACTGAAATACTTTTAATACTTTTAATGGTAGTACTTTTATTTTATGTATAAATTTTAACAATACATATAAGTCAATGGAAGCAAAATCGGCTAAACACGGGTAATAACATGTTCAATATGAGCCCCGTTCAGTTTGAGGCAACACTCGTACCATTCTTGTAGGTTTTGCACCATTTTTATGAATAGGGGTTGTTCCATTCTCCTAATACACATGGTTATTTTTTCTTTGAGTTGAACGATGGTAGATGGTGGGTCCTCACGGAAGATGTTTTCTTTCAACATTCCCCACACGTAAGCATCCGGTGTTGTAAGATCGGGGGAGTGGGCTGGGTAAGGAAAGTTTGTTCTAAGGGAGATGAGACGGTTGCCAAAGGTTTGTCGGAGGAAAGCAATGTTGTTAACGGCAGTGTGACTGGTTGCGCCATCCTGCTGGAACCACTGTGAACCTAACGGCAGGTTTCGTGCACGACAAAATCTCCTGAGGTCACTCACAAAACGATCAAGAATGGCCCTATATCGATCCCTATTCACAGAAACAGTCTCCCCATTATTGCCTTCAAAAAAGTATGGTCCCACTATACCCCTCCCTGACACAGCGCACCAAATGGTTACACGTTTACTATGCTCTACAACAATGTCAGGACGTTCAAATCCAAGGAAACGTGTTGTCTGCTTGTTTATGTAACCATTAAGGTGCACATGACATTCATCTGTAAACCATACATCACTCAGAAAATCAGGTTCTTCATAGCATATTACTAACATTGAAGTACTGAAGTAGTTTGTTTATACGATCCAATGGTTGTCCAGTTTGTATCCTGTAGGGAAAACCACCAATATTTTTGAACATTCTTCTCATTGACGTATTGCTAATATTCAGTTTAAGAGAAGCTCGCATTAGACTTCTTTTCGGTGACTGTAACACTTGCTGCAACACTCTTCCGTGGTTTTCATTTGTACAGACAGTAACTGGGCGATCTGAAAAGCCCTTTCGCTGTGTCAAAACACTACCAGTTCTTCGAAATTTTTCGACAACACTAAGAATCACAGCATTACTAGGCGGGTTTTTGTGGAAATGTTCCTGAAAACGTAAAGCAGTGTGTGACAAGCTTGGACCACCCGCACGTCCAATTCCGTATGAGCGAAAATGAGGCTCTACGATAAAAGTTTTTTCTAAAGTTGTTAGCACCATGTTAACAAAAACTAACCTCAAATAAGAAAGAAGTAATGAACGCAAAGCCGTGGCAACAATCACCTATTGAATCAGCTGATCGAGAAGGTAACTACAGCTGATTCAGTTTCAGTACTGTTTATTTTGGCTAATACTGTATTTTTTAAATTAGTTTATTATTCTTAGGGTATACTATTTAAAATTGTTTATTAGAAATGTAAATTAATGATTTTTCATATATTTAAAATAAGCTTTTTCAAATTATTCAATTTATTTATGGCGTAAACAAAATTACAACAAAAACTTAACCAAGTAATCAAATATACTCAGAACAGCAGTTTGATTGCATGTCAAGTTTGCAAAACTTTTACACACATTAACTGACATAAACTAAATATCTTAAAACCAAATGCCTTGCAAATGTTTTGTGGACATCTATTTGTTAGTAGTCTATAGGCCTATTTGATATCCAATAATTAAACTAAAACAGCAGCTTTATAGATAACTAGCAGAGTACCCGTCCTTCGTACGGGGTTGGCATATAAGTATAAATGCTTATTGTAGTTATGGGAGAGGACACGGTTTAAGAAAATTTGGTCTTTTAATTTATACGGTATCTTACAGTGTCCTACAGTATCTACCATAGCCCTAATTTTCTACCACTGCACCTAAACCATGAAAAAAAGTTAAGTTCTCATTGTGTACCACAACTTTTTGTTGCTAGTTGGTTAAAATTAGCTGTGGTCATAAATGCAAAAAACATAATAGTGCTGCACCCTGTTGGTAAGCCTTATACCTTTTTAATGCTATTTATCATAGAACCAACTTGTGAAGTTGAAAGGGCTGACAAAATTCTTTAATTTCTTTAAATACGAATACTCATAAGGATTACATGAGAAACTCCAGAGCCAGAGCCACTGGGGCGGAGCCTGAAAGGATTTTTGAGGTAAGAATATGTTTATATGTTAATCAGGAATGTCAGCTATCATCATACTAAATTTCAACCTTGTCGGTTTAGTATTTTTCGCGTTTACTTGTCACAAACATCCATCCATCCATCCATACATCCATACATCCAAACTTTCTTACTTATAATATTAGTAGGATAAGTAAACTGTTGTAATATTGCTTGTTTATGGATCGATTTTTATCAAACTTGGCAAATTTATTTATTTCATAGTAAGCTAATGATATGTTCCTTAAAATCACACTTCGTTATCCTCCCTCTAGGCAGCAAAAACCTAGGTACTCGTTAAACCTAATGTTATTGAATTAGATTTAATTAAAAATAAAGTCACACAAATGGAAATTTGCTTTGGCTGCAGGTTTGCTGCGGTGGGGGTATTATGGAATTGTAATTTATGTAGAAAGAATACTTTGTGGTAGTACATGATTAACTCTAATTCATATTAGATACTAAACAAATCAATCCCGTTGGTGCAATTAGTAGCGCCATTTGAACAGCTACTGCAAATCAGCGCTACTATTTGTATTTGCTAGCAGCTATACCCGTGCCTTGCAACGGGGTCAGTATGCAAAAGAGACAATGTGGGTTCTTAGAAACATGCCAAATAGTTTTCCAAATGCCAAATTTAGAAACAAAATTTAACTGTACTACTTAACTTGATAATAGTACGTTTTTGTTAACTCTTACTGTGATTACTTATTTATACTACCTACGATACAAAACCAAAGATAGATTTTAAGGTATAATAAAATAATGTACTTCATGGTTTGCACTGTAAACGAAAAACTATCTAAGCTGCTAAGCTGATTTTTGTAAACAGAACTCCTCCCTCATTTTTGGACCGATTTTAATTATTAAAGTGTGGAAACTTTGTCTCCACTAATTTTAGAGAACGGGTGGGCATAGAAACTCGGTAGGTGCCCAAAGAAATGTCTTGGTCTGTAGATGAGTTATCAACAGAAAAATGAAGTAAATTCCCTTAGGGCTCTGCCCCAGAAGCCTTTAAATATCCCTCCACAGATTTGTTTACATTTTGGCCATGTGGATAATACTTTTTCCTACAGTCACCTAACAATGTACATGTTCTCTCACTGATTTGAGAAAGCAAAGTGGCCAATTCGCTCACCAGTGAGACAATGTTAACATTGTCTCACTCTAATTACTTTGTCTCACTCCAGATTTGCAACGTGAAGGCACGAAATAGTGAGCGCGTATCATGCAGGCAACATCGTATGCGCGCGAAATACGTTGGCAGCACTGGCTGTAAATCAGCTGGTCAGCTGTTGTACTGTTGTATTTGTCACTTCACATTAAATGTTATATTAAAAGTTCACTTCTGTGTAAAAATAGGTTATGTTTGTTCATGTTTCTTCACAAATGTTTTTGTTTTATGGTAACTGTAGGAAAAGTATAATGTGCAACTCGAGTTCAAAGTACAATTGCCTCACTCGAGAAACCATTCCTCACTCGCCTACGGCTCGTGAGTAAGGATTTCTCTCGAGTGAGTCAATTGCTCACTTTTCTCACTAGTTGCACAAATAACTATTTAATGAAACAGCTGTTAGTTTTTGAATTGTATTTTAAACAACACACATTTATTGGGAGTTACTGAATTGTCCAAAAGAAGTATTTGCAATGTTATTTTCTGATTTAAAAATTGATTTTCTTCTGTATCATGTCATATTTTGGAATATAATGTTCCATTACGAAATCAGAGGAAAATCCTTTTATCACAGTAACTCTTCCAATTTAGAACGTGTCTTCTCAACAAAAAGATATTTTTTTCTCAAATAAAATCATAGATTCATCTTTATTACACTGATGAAATCGCGGAAGTTTTTAACTACAAAATATCCACCGATACGATTTTAATACTATTTAAAGTTTATTCCAAAAGAAAAAAGAAGAGATACCAGTTAACATACTAATAATAACACCGATGACGTACAGTATGAGAAATATTTTATTCATTGAATGATCAACCATATTTGGTAACTAACACAATTAATATCATTATTGTTTTTACACTTATTACTCTTTAAACAACGCTAAATGCTCAAATATGTATAATTTCACTCAATTTATGGCAGTTAGATGAATTAGTGTAAGCCTTGAAAGTAACCGTCGATTTCGACGGGTTTCACCTAGTTTTATATAATTTGTAATTTGTGACGTGTTCTGGATAGTATTTTATAATATCTCTGTTTGTAAATAAAAATCAGTTTAAATCATACATATACACATGTTTTATATTTTTTTTACATTCTAAAATACTTATAGCCTACACCTGTGCGGTTCCCAAACTTTTTGATCTGTCGACCTGCCTACATCTGAGGACAACCTCCGTAATCTTTAGGAAATAATAATGAGGCCTTTTTATGAACCATTTTTAAAAGAATACCAAAAGTGTAAAAATTTAAGTGTTTGATGTGTATAGGAATACTCGGTATTAGATTTTTTCTTAAAATTCACCATATTTGAATAGGCCTAGGCCTAGTGTAGGATTATTGTTATCAGCTGAGTTATGAAGTTATGAATCATCTGCTATTTGGTTTGTTTTTATATTATTGTTTTGTTTTTGTAAATAAATAGTTTTGATTGAGTTTACTTAAAATGAGTTTTAATAATCAATTATTCTATCTTGGCGACGAGAAAATGCCTAGGAAAACAGACCAGTCTCAGTATAAGAGTGTAATTGACAGTAGTAACGAACAAAAACAGGTTGCAAGATAGTTTTGTAAGCACCACCAAAAGCTATAATTCCAAAAGATAACAATGATTGAACATATGCATAGTATGCTATTTTAATTTCTTGCTCCTCGAGTATATCACTAAGTTGCCTAAATGCATAAATATATTTACGTAATTTATTTTTTAGATATTCAACATGTTCCGACCATTTCATCTTTGAATCAAAAACAATACCAAGATATTTGTATGAATCAACTTTTTCAATTTTGCTACAAAAACAAGAGTTATTGGAATGACTTCCACAGACATGAATAGATAGGTTATCAAGTTTGTATTCGGTTATCTTGCGTAATGAAATTGGCATGAATTTGGTTTTCGTTATATTAAGAGACAATACATTTTGGTCAAGCCATTTTTTTTGCAAACAGAGGTCTGATTCAGCCTTGTTTTTAACCTCCTCCCAGGATGATCCGGTTACAAATATTAGAGTATCGTCAGCAAATAATGTTAATTTTCCTTCTGTTTGAATTTTAGAAATATTATTAATATAAATGAGGAATAAAACAGGACCAAGTGTCGAACCCTGGACCACACCATACTCCACTGGCAAAACATGGCTTGACACTTCACCAAGTGCGACAGTTTGTAGCCTATCAGAGAGGTAGCAGCTGAACCAAGCGAGCGAGGTGCCGCGCACCCCGACAAGCTCAAGTTTACGCAACAATCGGCTTCTGTCCACTGAGTCAAAAGCTTTTTTCAAGTCTAAAAATATTAACATACTTCGTTTGTTGCCATAAATTGCCTCGTTAATGCATTTATTAATATCAAATAAAGCATCAGATATGTTTTTGTCACTCCTGAAACCATACTGATTTTCACTTAAAATATTGCACTGGTGGAGGTAAAAAACAAGTTGGTCTTTAGAAATTTTCTCTAATAGCTTAGCGATTACACTTAACAAAGAAATCGGACGATAGTTATTCATGTCTGTGAAATCATTGGATTTGTGCAATGGAATGATCTTGGCCAATTTCAGCTCGTTTGGGAATATGCCAGATGTCAGGCTAAGATTGATAATGTGCAAAAGAGGAGCACATAGAGAGTGGATGTTTTCTTTAAGAACAAAGGCCGAGATACCATCATGGCCAGGTGCAGACCCTCCGCGCAGACCCTGGACGTAACGTTCTATGTCAGCGTGTGTGACCGTGTTGAATGTGAAATTCGTGTCGAGTGAGAAGTCAGCGTCGTTTACGACTGGAGCCCCAGCTGCATTGATTGAGTTGGCCAATTTAGAACCTACTGATGTAAAGAACTTATTGAAATCGTTTGCTATTTTAGTCTTCATGTTCACATTATTCGAAGAACCAGGTACAACTTTTTCAAATGGAAAATGGTCCTTAGAGCAATTCCTGCCTGATATTTCACTAACTATGCCCCAAAATAATTTTGGATCCCTGTTAGATTCTGAAATTTTACCCCTATAATAATTTTTCTTTGCCAGTTTGATGTTTTGATTTAAAGATAGGCGCAGGGCCCTGAAACTATCTAGAAGTAATATATTAAAAGGTTGGGTTTCGATCTTTTTACTTAACTTGTCTCGTTTTCGAATTAATTTAATGAGATCTACGGTAATCCAAGGCTTTATCTTTTTAAATCTTGTTGAGTGATTTTTAATTGTTTTTGTTGATGCTTCAATACAGTTACTCAATGTCAAACAAAAACATGCTGTGCACTGATTAACCTCGTGATTACTCATTATTGGACTCCAGTCTGTTTTTGTAATTCACTTTCACTACCCATCATATATATATAGAAATTTGCGATGCTGCGGTCATTGCCACGGCCCGAGGTATACATTTTAATATTACACATAGACCGGGTATCACTTGGTTAACAGTACACGCACACCGCAGGCCAGTGATGCAGAAAAGTAAAAATCAGTTTTGCCAACTATCATGACGTCACTAATAGGGGTGGGCGAGTACTCGACCTTTGAGTAATTATTCGAGTTTTTTCAAATACTCGACCTTGAGTCGAGTAGTAATTACTACTCGAAAATTTGAGTCGAGTAGTTATAAATAGTGCCACTTCACGATTTTCTATACCCGTATTTAATAAATATATTTTGTTTTGTGTTGATTCATTATTTAATCCCCATTCCTACAAAAAACAACAGATCTAAACTCATATAGGTTAGACTAGCGTAAACCAAATGTTCAACAAACAACCATCGTCATTCGGCAGAGCTAGCAAGAGGACTACTTAAGACTTTCACTTTCCTACAACAGTCAACAATACGTCTCGATAACGATACAGTAAGTTGAAATAAAGCATTGAATGAATCTATCGAATTGCAATAGTCGATAGTCAACAAGGGAGTCTCGTGACTAGTATAACAATGGCAGACGATTCTTAAAGATATTATAAAGTACAGTATCAGATTTAGTTTGAACTGCCATAAAAATATTTTATACCAAAATAAAGAAATAAAAAAATATTTTATACCAAAATATAGAAATACAACAAATAAAAATAACCTATTATAGCGTAGTATTTTTTCACATTAATCGGTATTAGTGTTAAGTTTTACAAACCGATAAGTTACTGCAGGAACATCGATGCATCTGAATGACGCAATCTCATTGGGTCTTGGCAGAAAGAAAAGATCAGTTGATCAGTTCCACTTTAAACTCAGTGTTGCCAGATGGACGATAATTTTTGTAACTGTGGTATTGGCGTAAACAAACTATAAGTATAATTTTCTAATGAGTTTACATAAACACGATAAATTAGTCAAACTATTAACTTTTTTACGAAATACAGTAAAAGCTATAGCAATTTTATAATAATTTTGCCGACATCATACTAATATTATAAATGTGAAAGTTTGTGTATTTGTTTGTTTTTTTGTTTATTTGTTTGTTTGTTTGAAGTTCAATCACGCTTTAACTACTGGTCGGATTGGGCTGAAATTTGGTATGATGATAGCTCACATTCCCGATTAACATATAGACGTATTCGTATCTCAAAAATCCTTTCGGGCTCCGCCCCAGTGGCTCTGGAGTTTCCCATGATAACCTTATGAGTATTCATATTCATATGAGTATCATATATATAGGGATTTTTGTCAGCTGTTTCAATTACTCAAGTTGTTCTATGATATTCAATATTATTCAAAAGTTATAAGGTACCAACATTGTGTAGCACTTGTACATTTTTTCATTTATGACAACATAGCTAATTTGAAGCTGTGATGCACAATGAGAACTGTTAAAGTAGGATTGTTTACAGTTAAGATTATGTTTTTAATTTATAAAATGATGTTTTGATGTTGTGCGAATATTCAATAATTTACTTTTTTATTGTTTAGGTGTAGTGGTAGAACATTATGACTATCGTATATGTGCTATACTATAGCTTCAGTAAATTAAAAGAACCAAATTTTCTCAAACCGCGTCCTCTTCCATTGCAAACAAAAAGCATTAGTATAACTACAATAAGCATTTTATACTTATAAGCCAACCCCGTACGAAGGACCGGGTATTCAGCTAGTTCACCATAATGGTGCAATGATAAATATGGCAACGTCAGCCCTGCAAAACAGCTGTTTGATGGGAAAACAAAGCAGAAGCAGAATGAGCAGACTGACTAGAGAGAGAGAGAGAGAGAGAGAGAGAGAGCAGATATGGTGACAGCTGGCGTAACAACAAAACAATGGATTGAAGTTATGTCAACGTCAGTTTTGAATGTTTTAACTTTGAAGTGAATTTGTAACTTAAAATAAAACGAGCTGTTGGCCCGTCCTACGTACGGGAATCGAGTATTCAAGTAAAACGGAATAGTTCAGAAGAACATCTAGTTTACACGCACAGTGACAAATTCTGGCAGTTTTAATGGGGGCCAACTGCCCCAAAACAACCTAATTAACAATTAATTGTTATTTTTTAGTTGTTGAACTTATTAACAAATGTCACGTGACTACTCATTTCTTCCATCCGATTATAGACCTAAAATATAGCGATATGCATTTTGAATTTGATAATTTTACCATAAAATAGCAGTTGCGTCGATTTGAAAACACATGAAGTGAGATTGGAGACCGACACACACTGGTATTGAGTAGAGTTGCTACAATTGCATATACCACTTATATATGTACTTACCGCACCTTTACCTCCGTGACCACAGACTGACACCTTACGAGGATTGGCCACCCATTCTCTTCCATCCCCTGTCTCTCTAATTTAGATCCCCGTCTGAGGATGTATGTCATAACTTGGTCTTTCCACTTAATTCTTGGTCTTCCAAGTGGTATTTTATCTTGTGGTACTATGGAATATACTTTTAAAAGTTGATTTATCTCCTATCCACCACGCATAGCCTGCCCGTCCAAGCCTTTTACTTCTGGTCTTTTACTTTATTTCCATGGCATAAACTAAATAACTTACTTACACAGTTTGCATTTACAACAAAACTTGATTAAACTGTTTGAGATGTATAGATCAAAATAACACATTTCCCGATAAAGCAGATCCTTCACGGTAGAAAAAAAATTTTTTAAGTGAAATAGTATGCAGGCCAACACCAAAGAACAATATTTTTGTATACAAACAACTTGTAACATAAACATTTCAATGACAGTTTATAACCAGCTGTTAGTTTAACCAGCACTGAAAATACTTTGAATTGCTAGTGTCGGCTGCTAGACTTTTTAAAAATTGAAACTTAATTTCTAAAAAACTGAAACCCTAAATTAAAATTATGGCTTCGACATTCCCTAGTTCTCAAAATTATCTTTCTTTCAACACAAAAATCATGAAAATCGGTCAAGTGGTTGATTCAGAATCGTGAAATAAAAAAACCCTGTTTTGTTTTAATATTATAGATTGATTTTGTTAGTGGAAGTTTATAGAAAGTAAAAAAACATATTCTGTTTGTGATTTTGATTGTGCAATTTTCCATCTGGTGGCAGAAACATGAGGACAACTACAGTTTGAATTGTAACTTAACCTAGAAAGATGTGAGTTTATTAAAGAAAGGCCAAATAGGCTATACCGGGCTACTAACAGTGAAATGTGTTTTTATTTTAAATTAAGTGTTTAATGTGGGATTTTATTTCGAGATAATAGGCCTACTACGTTTTTGTTTGATATAAATATACTGAGTGAAGAGGATAGCCCTAGTACCCAAAACTTAAGGTAGATGAAGTGCTTATCCAAGTGATTATTTTAAAATACCTAATTGCATATTGATGTTTTTAAATTATTATACAATATGTAGTTTGATATTAGTTTTCTGTTTTATAAATTCTGTTTCTTATTTGAATTTAAATTATTCTTTAAGTTACCTTATTAAGTTAGTTACCCAGGTTGATTATCATGTTAGTGAGGAGGAATTAAAGGCAAGAAAAAACAAAACCCGCAATAACAAGTTATGTCTAGGCCAAATTTTTTATTAGGCCTAAGGTAAGAGGTACTAATAATTAGTAACCTTATAACTTAGAAAATATGGTATACTTAAACTACCAACCTATTTAGTCCTAGGCAGGGTTTAGGCACAGAAAACATATTACTATAACCCAGAATGCCAACCGCATGGTAAAAAGCATTAAGTGTTTTGAGAGAGCTTTGCCTGTCAATCGTAGGCAGCGCTACCAGCGTTGCCATGCACTCAGCATAGCAATGCTGGTGGCGCTGCCTGCGATTGACAGGCAAAGCTCTCTCAAAACACTTAATGCTTTTTACCATGCGGTTGGCATTCTGGGTTATAGTAGTATGTTTTCTGTGGTTTAGGCTAGAATGAAATTTGTTTCAGCAAAATGCTGCAAACTCAAGTTAACTGTAGATAAAATATTATTCAATAACTTGCATTTAAAACAAAAAATTCCAGTAGGCTAATATTAGGCTACATTTGTCTGAACATTACATCTTTCAATTTTATTTGTAGAAAATTTGCCATAGGCCTAGCCTGCAAAACAATGTAGCATTTTTAAGTTGTGAATAGCAAGATGCTAAAAATAAAATACTACCGCAGCTTAAACCCTGGGCCTAGGCCTACTTAACGCGCAACTACTCGACTCGACTCGATACTCGAGTTTTTACTCAAATACTCGACTCGACTCGAATAGAAAAATCACTACTCGCCCACCCCTAGTCACTAATCATCTTATCCACATACCAAGTGACGGTGGCGAGAGGTAAGCGTAAGCCCCTCAGGGGGGAGGTGGGCCCTTGTGGCACCCTTCCCTCAAGACCGCTGTGAGTCAGTTAATCTGTACTGTGTCCTTTAGTCACAGCCTACATGGGGTGCCACTGTTATCACTAAAGGCAGCGGATCTATGGTGGCAGAATGAATGTCTGCCCTAGGGTCGGGGAGCAGCGACACTAGTATGACCTGAGGCCGAGGTGATGGACACCGGTCCGGGCTCAGTGTCAATTGAGCAGCAGGCGGAGTGAATGGATCACGGTAAGGCTGCTGCACTGCCCTCCAGTTCTGGTATGTGTGCAGCGGTGCTGGAGTAGGTATTGATGAGCGGAGTGTATGGAACACGGTACAGTCTTCAAACTGCTAACCTGGTATTGTTTCAGAAGCTATGATGTCTGCTAATCAAACTACGGAAAATACCCCAGGTGGGTCAGCGCCTAGGCGTGAATCCCACCCCTCCATCTTGGAGGGCTTGCCCATGGATTCTGGGGAGGGCAAATTATCAGACAATGTTTCAGAGACGAAGGTGGAGGGGGGCAAAGAGGCTTTTGCCAGGAGCTCCCTCATTGCTAGATCTCCACAAAATCTTGGTATCGACGACGTTCAAATGCTTGAGGAAGCACACAGGGCTTTGGCGGGTAGTGTGGCTGACTCAAGCGCCCATTCAAATCTAACCCTGGGCTCTACCTCTGAGGTGGCAACACCGGATCTGTGCGTAGAGACCCAGGCATGTGCAACTGTTCCAGAACAGGAGAGAAGACAACAGCCATCTTTACCCCCTAGTGTGTGGAGGACAAAGGTCAGGGCAAGGAAGGGGGCTGAGGGTACTTGGCTTTCAAAAGCTGAGTACAAAAAATCCAAAGGGTTTGTCAACAAGCCCAAGAGGAAAAGGCAGGCTGAAACTCCCAGTCCTGCTGGAGGAGAGGGCTCTGGTATTTCTCCTATGCGCAGAGTTTCAGGTCCACCGCAGCAGCATCAGACTCAGCAGACTCCAAAGCGGCCGAGAAGGTGGGATGTCCCACCCCCGCCGCCAAGGAGCGCTGCAGAGGGCGATGCCAGCAAGGACTTGACCTTCAAGGACCAACTCTCGGGCTGGAAGATGGCGATTGTTCCGGAGAACTATCCTGACGATAGGTTCACTGATGAACAATTTTGCTTGTTACAGGAGAAACTGTTTGAGATGGTTATTATGGCCGCCACTCCTCAGCAGATCCTGAAAACCTACAAGGACAAAGGTGCCCTCGCAGTCTTGTGCGGAAACGAGGAGACCAGAGATTGGCTCAAGGAGGTGGCTGTTGGTCTGGGTCCGGTGGGCGTGGGGGGGGCCGAGTGTGATTGTGGGGGATCATAAAGATCTCCTGCGTACCACCAAGGTCCTTCTCCATACCGACTGGATCCTGGCCAGGAAAGATCCTAAAGAAATCTTTGAGTTTGTCCAGAAGCTGAATCCTGGACTGTCAACCAGAGACTGGAGAGTGGTCAGTTGCAAGCGAGAGGCGGAACACCAAACTCTGGTTCTGGCAATTGACTGCGGGAGTGCCAAGTTCCTGAGGGACAGGGGCTGGAGGATTTTCTTGGTTATAACAAGGGTTCAACTCAAGGTTCTTTCAGGTGCTCCTGATGACGATCCGAATACTGCAGGCGAACCTACAGCACAGTAAAGCTGCCACTGCGGTACTCTGTGCGAGTACTGCGGGTGGGGCTTTTGATTTTGCCCTTATCCAGGAACCCTGGGTTAGAGACGGCAATATAACGGGAATGGGGGTCTCTAGGGGCCAGGTATTCTCGGCTCAGGTCCGGAATCCTAGAACCTGCATTTGGACTAGTAATGACACCATTTGTGTGCCGGTTCTGGAATTTTGTTCCAGAGACATCACGACGGTAGAGACCAAATGCAGGGAATCCGGACGGCGTCTTCTACTTGCTTCAGTATATATGCCGCAAGATGAGCCCACGCAGCCTCCGCAAGAGGAAGTTAGGAAGCTGGTCGAGCACTCGGCCAGGACCGGCGACGACCTCGTGCTGGGCTGTGACTCCAACTCCCACAACACTGCTTGGGGATGTAGGGATAATAACGCAAGAGGTAAGGCACTTCTTGAATACTTAGCCTCTAATGGTCTAATGATTGCTAATGTCGGTTCAGAACCAACTTTTCATAGCAGGGTTGGGGAATCTGTAATAGATCTTACTATAACCAACGTGGGGATCAGTCACAGAATTCTGGATTGGAGGGTATCCCAGGAACCTTCCCTCTCTGACCACAGACATATCATGTTCAACATTGGTAACTTTTCCTTGGAAAAGATTGAGTTCAGGAATCCCAGAAAGGCAGATTGGGATATGTACAGATCAACTCTTAAAGAGCGCATTGAATGCTTTGACACACAGTTCCCTTGGGTCAGAGACACCAACACGCTAGACCTTGCCTCTGGGAGCTTAGGCGAGGCCATTGTCACGTCCTTTGACGAGAGCTGCTCGCTAACGGTGAGGAAGCAGGGTAAAGTGAGTTGGTGGACCACAGAGCTCACCAGCCTGAAAAAGAGAGTCAGGTCTCAGTTCAGGTGGGCGAAGAGGACAAATAATTGGGATGGCTACCATAGATTGCTAACCCAATATAACATGGCTGTAAGGAGGGCCAAAAGGCTCTCCTGGAAACATTTCTGTAGCAAGCTAGAAAGTGTTAGAGATACATCTAGGATATACACTGTCCTAACAAAGGACAACTCCTCCAAGCTAGGCCCCCTCAAGGAGCCTGGGGGAGATATGCTGTATGAACCTAAGGAAGTGCTAAAGCTCATGGCGGCCACCCACTTCCCTGGCTGCATCATCCCAAGCGAGCCATTGGTGCCGGAGGATGAGGAACAAGCTGTCGCAAGGGCAAACAACACTCGGTGGAGGGTTGCGTGCCACATTGTGACACACAGTCGTGTGAGATGGGCCATAGGGTCACTCATCCCATACAAATCACCTGGACCTGACGAGGTAAGACCTGTCTGTCTCCAGCAAGGTATCGATATATTACTTCCGGCAATGAGTAAGTTGTTCAGGGCCAGCTTGGCCCTGGGACACATTCCCCCGGCCTGGAGCATCTCAAGGGTGGTTTTCATCCCAAAACCTGGTAAGGCAAGTTACACGGATCCCAAGTCCTTCTGTCCCATCTCTCTGTCCTCATTCCTGTTGAAGACCTTAGAGAAACTGGTGCTGAGGTATGTGGGGGACACAGTCCTCAGAGTCAATCCCCTACATAGAAACCAGCACGCCTATACCCCAGGAAGATCCTGTGACTCTGCCCTACATCACCTGGTAAGCAGAATCGACAAGGCGTTTGAGTTCAAGGAGATTGCCCTTGGGGCGTTCCTTGACATCCAGGGCGCCTTTGACAACACTGAAACCCAGGCTGTAATCAATGCTGCCAGAGCTCGTGGATTCCATGAGGTGGTGTGCAGGTGGGTAGAGTCTCTACTTAAGAGGAGGAAGGTAAGACTCTCTCTTCACAATGAGGTTCTGGAGGCCAGGACCACACGAGGGTGTCCACAGGGGGGTGTACTCTCTCCTCTTCTCTGGAACCTTGTTGTGGACGACTTAATTAGATCTCTCAGTGATAGTGGTGTATTCGTTCAAGGATACGCGGACGACATTGTGATACTAGTTATGGGTAAATTCAACAACACGGTCTCCGACCTCATGAACACAGCCTTGAGGTTAGTTGGACAATGGTGCACTGAGGTAGGCCTTTCTATCAACCCCTCCAAAGTGGCGGTTATCCCCTTCACGAGGAGGCGCGATCTAAATGGCATAGGACCTCTGAGACTACAAGACACAGTGCTTGAAATGCAGAATCAGGTAAAGTACCTGGGGGTGGTATTGGACCGAAAGCTGCAATGGGGGCCACAACTCCAAAAGGTCATTGATCGAGGTAAGTGGTCACTCATGGCCTGCAGACGTATGGTAGGAGGAACCTGGGGGCTCAAGCCGGCGCTCATGCACTGGCTATTTGTCTCCGTGGTAAGGCCCGCCATGACATACGGCTCACTCGTGTGGTGGCCCAAGATGGACTCAGTGTCGGCGGTGAGAGATCTGGCTGCCGTCCAAAGACTCGCCTGTCTCATCATCACGGGCGCAATGAGCAGCTGTCCGGGAGCCTCACTGGACTGCCTTCTCAACCTCACTCCGATTGACCTGCATGTCAAGGTCACTGCGAGGAGGACTGCCTACAGACTCCAGTGTGAAAACCTTTGGTTGGATGTTGGAGGATCCCGAGGTCACTCTCGGATCACTCAGCAGGTAAGAGGGGAGGTAATGGACATGCCCTCGGATCACATGCCGACTCGATTCTTCTTCGCCAGACCATTCACTGTCCTCCTTCCGTCCAGGGATGAGTGGATGTCCGGTGGGAATCCTCTTCCACAAGGCGACCTTGAATGGTATACTGATGGTTCTAAGGTAAGAAGTGGGACTGGGGCTGGAATTCATGGAGTGCAGAACGGGGTGGACATTTGTCTTCCTATGGGCACTCACCCAACTGTGTTCCAGGCCGAAATGACTGCGATTATGGTATGTGCTAGGGAAAACCTGAGGCTAGGCTTCAGGGACATCAACATTTCCATTTTCACAGACAGCCAGGCTGCGCTCAAAGCGCTTGACTCCTATGAATTCAATTCTAAGGTGGTCTGGGACTGCCTTTCTGCGGTATGTGACCTGGGCAGGCGCAACAAGGTAACGCTCTGTTGGGTTCCTGGGCACTCAGGGATAGAAGGGAATGAGGTGGCTAACAGGCTAGCAAATGTCGCGTCAGCCTCAGACTTCGTGGGACCACAGCCTTTCTGTGGAATCTCTCGTGGGCATGCATGTCACTCAGTCATGGCATGGGCCCAGGAGAAACACAGGAAAAGATGGGTTAGGCTTCAGCACCATAGGGTAAGTAAGCTCACCCTCTTCTCCCCTTCCCAGACGGTCGCCTCCAATGCCCTACGCTTGGACAGGAGGCGACTCAGACAGATCACAGGAATGGTCACTGGACATGGCTTTCTGAAATTACACCTGCATCGCTTGAGGATCCACAATGGTGACACTGCGTGTAGGAAATGTGGGCAATCAGAGAAGACTGCTGATCACCTACTCTACGACTGCACAGCTCTGAATGAGGTAAGGGATAGTACTCTTGGTGCAATGACAAGGGGCAGACACTTTCCTCAGGAGGAGCTCATTGACAGGATGCTGGAGTTCATTAAGCAACTCAGGTTTGACGGACTCTGAAGTACCATATGGGGAGCGCAAAAAGCCCATCAGTGGCTGACGTGCAACAGGACAAGGTCCGCCCCTACAGAATCAATCAATCAATCAATCAATCAATCATACCAAGTGACTCACATTTGCGACAGACATCCCTGTAAACCAATGCAGAGAATTGAATTCAGGCCATTCAAATAGACCGTTACAAAGATATAAGCTTTTTAATAACATTGGACACTGACACAAATATGCGACGTCAGTCTATTTTAATGTGACCAGCCGTCACTTATATGCAACGTCAGTCTATGGGTAGAAACCAGCCATCGCATATGTGCGTCGCTGGTCCATATGAATGACAACAAATTTAGTACTATTGCGGTAGCGAACGTGTTAAAGAAATCCGCCTATTCCAAATTTCTGATAATTGGAACAGGGTTAGGTCTCAGTTAATTAGGAATAGCGGAACTTTACTGCATACCGAACGATTGGACATAGGATTAATTATGTATTAATTAGTGGTTAGTGAGATCCAAAAACTTACCTGGTCATCATCTACCAGCTCCTGTAGTCTGACTGTCTGCCAGTTGAGTGTTTGTGTGAGTGATGAGCTGCAGAGTGGTGTGAAGCTGCGAACTCTACATGTAGGGCTACCACACACGGTGGGTTGGGTGTAAAGTCCTTCCTGTTGTTTTACAGTTTGAACGCTACCACATGTATTACACTGGAATCCGAGCCATGTGCATAGCAGCTTCATGTTGCTCACACGGATTATAGTTCCTCGAACACACACCAGCTTGCCTATAACATTTTTTTTACAGGTTTTTAGCTGAAACTTAATCCTTTTGATCTTCAATGTCAGTGACGGCTGGTGGGTTAAATTAGTGGGATGGCGCATGCAGGTTTTTTTTTGGGTGGTTACTGATACCGGGGAGTTTAGTTAGAAGTTAAAAAACGAGTTATTTAAATGTTGGTTTAGGAAACTTTTTAGAATACAAACTGTTTTATTTATAACTGTCTGTATACAAATTCTATGGTGGGGAGTTAAGTCAACTGACACGTATAAACAAGAGAAATTGGCTCTCTCTTGTTTTGAAGGCTTTTTGCCGCTGCGCGTGCGTAAATCTGGAGTTGCGTCATTAGTAGTAGTGTGTTTACGTTGTTCTCAGAATGGCGCACATTTTACCCCGTGCTACCCGCCCGTCCATACAACCTTCTCCCCCAAGGCCATACCCCCAAAACGCAACTACCCCGCAGGTTATGAACAATCTTAATTGGTGACTCACGTTATTTAAGTTAAAAATAACACTAACATACTAAATACATACCTTAATTTAATTGTTTGAAACAGAAGTTCATCCGTCGGTCCTTCTGCTCCGAGAAATGTTGGATGACAAGCTCGTTGAAATTGTGAGTTTTCAAAAGATCCTTCTCAATTGAGCACATTGCTAGTGCATTCAGCCGGTCTTCTCTCATGGTGTTTCTTGTAAAGGTTTTTATGTGTTTAAGCGTTGAAAAACACCTCTCCCTTTCAGCATTCGACATGGGAATAGTGCAAATAATTTTTAGCAGCTTAACTGACTCAGTAAGGACGTCAGTTAAATTATTTTCATAAATAAAGTTCAATAACATCAACAATCCTTTGGCAGTTTTAAAGTCATCCCTGCTATAAATTACAGATAACTCTTGTGGTAGCTCCAATTTATTTAGTCCAAATATTTTTACAGCTGCTTCCATCAGCTCATTTTTGGGTAAATGTCTCTTTATATTTTGAAAATAATGTAGGCTCAAAAAGCACACCAACTGACAGATGGTCTAAGAAGTTAAAACGATCGTTAATTCTGGTAATTATGACATTGCATACT
Organism: Macrosteles quadrilineatus; assembly: GCF_028750875.1. NCBI lineage: Eukaryota > Metazoa > Arthropoda > Insecta > Hemiptera > Cicadellidae > Macrosteles > Macrosteles quadrilineatus. The sequence continues at coordinate 32,256,289 of NW_026542594.1, read as the reverse complement.
TCCTTAGCAACAATGTCTTTTCTATCAATAAAGCGAGCACGCTTTGTTTTGGGTTCGAGTTCAGAATGTTCGGCTTGTGATGACTCATGTAGTGATTCATTGCCTTGAATACATCCAGCTGCACTCGCAGTATGTGGATCAAGATTGGGAGAATTCCTTATCTCTGAAACAGCTCTATCTCTCATCGTCTACGTATTTGCATGCTTTTATACAATCAATACTTCGATGTTGAATTTTGTTGTAGAGAATGTCTACATGAGGCATAATTTTGTTGAAAAATCCAAGCCAATAATTGAAGTCGTCACTTTGTAAGATATGTTGTAGGCCAATAGCTTGATTTATAGTTTTGTAATCATTGCTGTTGTCATCAACAATTTTCCCTAGACATTCAACAATTTCATGGTGGTAATTTTGTACTGTAGCAACGATTCTTGATTTGTAATTCCATCTAGTAGGCCTAGCTGGATTTTTTGGCATGCGTTTTTTAACGATGTCTTTAAAAACTTTGGTCCGTTTTGTCGACTGAGAAAAAAAAGCTGAAAATCCTTCAATATTGCTGAAAAATATTTTAACCTGTTTTTTTTATGGAACACCTGTCTACAATTAAATTTAATTGATGTGCATAACAATGAACGTAGTGGGCGTGTTTATAAGCATTTTTCACCCTATCCTGTACCCCAGTATGTTGCGCACTCATCGTAGCCTACTCATAGCTCTGGGCTATTACTTTGTTGGGGGTTTTATCTTTTATCCAGCCCTAGCTTCTGCAATTCACAAAAAATAGCTTCACTAATTCCCTCAGCATTCAAACTCTTGGGGTTGACATAAAAGATAAATCTTTCTTTAATTTGACCATTCAATTCATACCTAACAATAAAAACCAATTGAGATAGTGTAGCTACGTCTGTGGTTTCATCTGCTTGAATTGCTACATAACTGCTTTGGTGAATTTCCTTGGAAATCAGTTGATGGCAAACTGAATAAATCGAGTCAAGCAAATAGTTTTTAATTGTTTTAGAAAGGCCAACAAATACTCGATTTTTTGCCTTTTTAATGTGCTGTTTTAGTGTAACATCTATGTCATTGGATTAATCAAACATTAAAAATTTCCAGGATTGTCTGATTTGTCCCTTAGAGCTAATTCAAATATACCACAAAATTTAACGGCAAACACGATCGGGAGACATTTAATTGCGAAGCATAATTCACTTTGGCTTGAAACTGTCAGATAATGTACAGTCTAACTGTTGTAACTTCTTTAAGACTGTACAATATTTCATTAATATCAATTTTTACTATCATATGTTTTTCTATTGTTTTTGTTTTGTAAACATTCATGAAATAGATTTTGTGTTGAGTGGATATGCGAGTTTCTATTAATTATTTTATAATTAATTAGAGTCATTTTAATTGGCGACGAGTGTGAAAATCAACTAGCCACTGTGAAATTCAACACATTTACTTTTCAAAATTACATTCAATTTCTAGTTTCAAGATACATTAATATTTTATACAGTTCAAACTATAATGGATGAACAACAGTTTACCTTACTTCTAAACACATTCAATGAACAACAAAAAGCACTTGTACGTGAGATGTCAAACATGTTTCAAGCTCAAATTCAAACAATTGTTACATCAATTGGAAAACCCAGGGAAGAAAGCTGTCAATCTACAATGTCAAATGTTGCTACATTCGAAAACTTCAATGCCAAACAAGAAAAGTTTAACTATTATACAATGAAAGTGTTCCGTATTCAAGCATCTAAGCAACCTAGGTGAATCCAGACTTCATTCATATTTTGTTCTGACCCTTGCCCTGTCACGTGATGTCTGGCAATTTCCCCCATTCCCCATGTACTCTTCAACCCGGCATCATGTTCTCGCCATTTTCCCTAGTTTTTTATTATAATATTCCCCTACTCTATTTGTGGCATATAAATTGAACTTATATTATCGTATGTTTATCTTATGTATTTATTTGTGACACACCTAACAAAAAAGTGAACTGTATTCAAACTGTTCTTGGTGCAACTACCGGTCGCGTACGCGAAAGCTGGCCAGCAAACATCAAGTGCGTCAACGGTCTACTAGACATCACTTCAGTAAAAAGGAAGGTACCAAATCACATTTCTTCCTATTTAAAAGTTTATTATTTTGTGCTCACAGTGTGTCTCTAAAGCTGATCTTAACATAATATATCTCACATCCCTCATTTTTTATACAGTCCACCATATCGAAGTTTACCCCCCAGAAAGGTTTGATTGATAAGAAGAAAATTGCTCAGCTCTTGTGTAATTCTATAGGTAGTGAACATTATAACAACCTATCTGCATTTTTGGGCCCAGACAAGCCACTCAAATCATTAGATTATGAAACTCTGTTGAATGACTTCAAGAAACTATTGACTCCAAAGAAAAGTGTTGTTGTTGCTCAACATTATTTCTTAAATATCTTTCAAAAAGAAAACCAGTCAATTTCAGAGTTTGTGGCCGACCTCAGATGTGATCTTCAAGAATGTGAATTTGCAGTTGAATGCTCCAACGATGAATGTGGAACATCTGTGTCAATTGCTGATGTTTTCTTGCGGGCACAGTTCATACAAGGATTGAAGGACAATTGGCTTAGGGAACACCTTTTACAATCCGTTTACACAAAGTTTGATGACATTCTAGAGAAAGCTATTGCTCTTGAAGCATCTAAGGTTGAAAGCAAAGAATTTCACCAACATGCATGTTCTAACAACTTTAATATGGATTCCGCTGGAGAGCACAAAATTTCAAGGTCTTCCAGACGATCCCACCAGTTCTCTAACAATCGCTCATACAACAAGTCATCTCTCAACTGGAAACAACGTTCAAATAACAAAAGACCTGACTTCAATGCCCTCGGAATAGAAGGTCTGTCTTAGATGTGGAAGTAACAAACACATTGCTGCAAATTGTAACAGACACAAGTATAAACTCCAATGTGGGGAGTGCTTAAAACAAGGGCATGTCTCTGCGGTCTGCATAACTACACTGATGTCAAGGACTAAGAAATCAACATCAAAGTTAAATTCAACCAACAACCTACATTCAGGATCAAATGATGACGATTATTCTAGTGACGACTCTTCTGATTACGGAGTGCACAAAATTGATTCGATCTACCAGAACTTTGATGTCGTAGATTTATTTGAAGTTGGATATGATTCAGACAAGTACATTGTTTCTGTCACTATAAATGGAAGATTACAATGTTTTGAAGTTGACAGTGGGGCTAAATTTTCTCTCCTTGCGAAGAATGACTTTGAACGTCTACATCTGAACGTACCTGTAGAACCATCAAGGCTAGCTTTCCGTTCATACTCTGGAGACATAATCAAACCAGAGGGAAAGGTATCAGTTTCTGTATCATACAAGGGTAAACAGTTCAAAGGTGACCTTCACATCGTCCCTTCAGGTCATGATGCACTTCTAGGGCGCCAATGGATCCGAGGACTGGGTATTGAACTGTGTGAAATTGACGCTGAAATGAAGCGACCAGCTACTACCCTTCAATTACAACCAGTAAATTCAGTTGAGGAACTGTTTGAAAAATTTGCGCCAATTTTCGAGCCAAAAATTGGATGCGTTCCAAACTTTACAGTATCATTACATCTTCGATCAGGAGCAAAGCCTATTTTCAATCGTGAATGGAACGTACCTCATGCTCTTATTGATCAGGTCAACAAGGAACTAGATTTACTTGAAAATGAAGGAACCATTTCGCCTGTTACGTCAAGTGATTGGGGGTCACCACTAGTCGTGATACCCAAGGCAGATGGAAGTGTTCATCTCTGTGTCGACTACAAATGTGGTGTGAATGAACAAATAGTCCAGGCAAACCATCCTATTCGAAAAATTGACGATGTACTCGATAGTTTGAGATGATCTCGTTACTTTTGTAAACTTGATCTGTACAAAGCTTATCTGCACCTCAAGATCGACGAAGAGTCCAGTAATATCCAGACAATGTCAACACACCGTGGAACATATCGTGTCAATCGTCTAAGTTTCGGAATAAAGACAGCACCTTCTGAATTCAACCGAATTCTTACACAAATTTTGAAGGGATTGCCTAAAACCGAGGCCTACTTTGATGACATAATTTGCCATGGTTCAACAATGGATGAGTTCAAAAGAAATCTACAAGCCTGTCTTCAACGACTCTCAGATTTTGACTTACACATAAACTTTTTAAAGAACAAATAGAATATCTAGGACGAGTGGTGGAGTTTTAACAAAATAAAGAAATCTCCTACCAAAATTCAAGCTGTAAAGAAATGTCACATCCATCAAAAGTTGAAGAATTACGACGATTCTTAGGAATGGTTTCTTACTACTCTCGTTTCTTTCCAGATGCTTCAACTGCCACTTTTCCTTTGCGACGTTTGTTACGCAAAAATAAGAAATGGGAATGGACACTAGAATGTGAAAAGGCATTTCAACAAATCAAAACTGAGCTCTGCAGTAACAGGATACTCGTACCTTTCGATCCAAAACTACCGTTAGTCCTCACCATAGACGCTTCACCTACTGGACTAGCTGCAGTTCTTAGCCACTTAATAGATGGTACTGAGAGACCAATTGCTTACGCCTCACGTTCACCCACTGATGCCGAATGTAACTATAGTCAACTAGACCGGGAAGCATTGGCCATAGTTTTTGGTGTCTCCCACTTCTATTATTACTTATTTGGGACTCAATTTCAACTTGTAACAGATAATCAGCCCATATCTAGGATCTTCAGGCATAACAAGGCTCTACCACAAATGACTTCAGCTCGTTTACTCAGATATGCATCATATCTGTCAGGTTTCAATTACAAGTTGGTGTTCAAAAAGGGCATGGAAAATAAAAACGTGGATTGTCTTTCAAGAGCTCCTCTTACACAAACTCACTTTACTAAAGACAAGAAAATTGGAAAAGAGGTACATCAAATCTGCAGCCAAGCCATTTTTCAAATTTCAAGCCATGAAATCACAGCTGAAAGTATCACGAATGAGACAGCCAAAGATCCAGTGCTCTCTAAGATTTTGAAAGACCTACTCACCAATTCACTTGATTCTGACTTTACTTTGGTCGAGAACATTATTTTCCAGGGAGAAAGAGTGTACATTCCATCACTACTTAGAAACAAGATTCTAAATGAACTTCACGAAAGTCATCTTGGAATCACAAAAATGAAACAGCTAGCACGGCGCTATGTTTACTAGCCAAATATTGACAAGGACATTGAGCATCTTGTGAAAGGATGTGAAAATTGTGCACTAACACGGTCAAATCCGCCCAAAGCTCCAAATCACCCGTGGGAAATCCCATAAGAGAACTGGGAAAGAATACACATTGACTACGCAGGACCGTTTCAAGGCTTCAACTTCCTCGTGTGTATTGATGCTAGATCAAAATGGGCAGAGATAAAAGTAATCAAAGACGCACCATCCAGCTCCAATACCATACATCTGCTTGAACAGATTTTTGCTACACACGGCTACCCGAATGTTATGGTATCTGACAACGCCTCAATTTTTCAAAGTGATACATTCCAAGCTTATTGCAAATTTCATGGCATTTTCCAGAAATTCATATCTCCAGGACATCCAGCAACAAACGGCTTAGCAGAACGCTCTGTTCAAACATTGAAGAACCGCCTGAAGTCCACAGCTTCTGAAAACATACCAATGGCAATAAAGGTCCAGAAAATCTTAATGCGGTACCGGGCAACTCCTCTAGCATGTGGCAAATCACCGGCTGAACTTTACCTCCACAGGAAGTTAAGAATACGAATGGATGCCATTTTTCCTAACGTACAAAAAGCTTCAACTAGAAATGCTCCTTCTGCACGTTCATTCCATGAGGGGGAGAGAGTTCAGGTTCGTCTCTTCATAAACAACAAGAAAGTTTGGGAGTTTGGAGAGGTAAATAAAAAGTGGGGAACTCGAAACTATCTAGTTTCCCTTGACAAGTCAGGCCGACTTGCAAAACGACACATTGTTCAATTGCGGTCTACTTTGATACCAAAACCAAAAATTGTTAGTGCGGGAACAATCCACATATTTGATGTTCCACGGGCTTCAAACACAGCACAAAAGAAAATCCTGTTACTCGTTCTAATCCTGAAAGACTGCCAATTCCTGAAAGACCATCAACTCCCTTAAGACCATCAACTCCTGAAAAACCATCAACTCCCGTAAGACTATCAACTTCCGAAGGACTGTCAATTTCGGAAAGACCACCAACTCCCAAAGCAAACAATGCAGAGGTTCCAGTAGTTCAGGGAACAGAAACAAACAATGCCAAAGTTTCTGTTAGTCAAGATAGATCAAGGCGACAAAGACAAATGCCGTGCCGATACAAGGACTTTATTCTTTCATAATTCCATTGCCAGTTCAAAATAGTGGGGGAGATTGTTGTAGCTTCTTTAAGACTGTACAATATTTCATTAATGTCAATTTTTACTATCATATGTTTTTCTATTGTTTTTGTTTTGTAAGCATTCATGAAATAGATTTTGTGTTGAGTGGATATGCCTGTTTCTATTAATTATTTCATAATTAATTAGAGTCATTTTACTAACCTTGATAGCGAATCTTGATATAACAAATTCCTTGATATAACATTTTTTTTAAATCCCCTAGAACTCTCTATAAGACAAAATTTATATTTTACCTCTACATAACAAACCATATCAACGACCTTATTTAAAAAAATGTTCATGATCCCGGCTAAAATAAGACACCTCAATATAACGAATTTATCATTGTCAGAACCTCTACATAGCGAATTTAACCTCTACTTAACGAATAGTCTGCGTCCCTCCCTCGATACAACGAACCCCAAATATTGTTTCGTCAGCAAATAAAATGGAAAGGTGATGTCAACGCTTGCGCTAACATTCATCTGCTCCGTTTTATACATCCCTGTCTGCTGTCGTCGCTGCGCGCTATGTTACAACTGAGAACTGATTTCATTCACTGAGGACTGATGAAGACGTAATGTTTTGTGAGCTGTGATTGTTTGATAAGTAACTATGGTGTATTGTACAATTTTTGGATGAAGAGAAACCTAAGAAATAAAAAGAATAGAAGAACAAAGCAAAGAGAAAGAATAGCATCATCGTTATCTTCACATTCCTTTTACAAGTGTTTTTATTATCTTTAAGTTGGTTATGATTATACACTTTTATAACGACTCTAATCTAATATTTTTATTATTTTCAATACGATTTGTATAAACTAAGGCAACACCAATGCTATAGTTGATGATTATTACAGTACTGACATTCCTCTGTTGTGATTTAAAACAGTACTGTAGCCTACCGGCCTATCACGAGCAGTAGCTTACAAAACTCTCTACTGTTTTGTTTTGTTCTTTACGTGGTTTATTGCTATACAATACAGTGTTTGGCTAGATTTTAGATGGGTTAGAGTAAGCTGTGATTTTCAACTTACAGTTTATAACCTGTACCAAGGTCAATGACTATAAATGTCATGATTGCACAATATTAAAGATCCCTCCCCTTTAGTACTTAGGATAATCGAGGTTCTACTTTACAATGTAAACACTGTACTTTAAAGTATTGTAGCCTAGGCTACTTTAATTGTGTTTTAATGAGGTCAAATCCCGACCTATATTGACTGATGCTGGTTCTGAACCTCGACTTAGCGGAATTCCTGCAAACTTAACCTCAATATAGCGAAGCTCCTTTTAACGAAATTTTTGGTATAACGAATATTCAGTTCGGTCCCTTCAGATTCGTTATACTGAGGTTGGACTGTATTTGCGAAGGTTTATATGTATTCCTATACAGTAATAGTTTTGCCAGCATATCTTGAAAAATGCATGCTAAATATGCAAACCAACTCCTGTTAGCGAATTTCCCATATAGGGAATAAGCTATTACCATAGTACTCATGGTAAGACCTGGACGCGGGACCGATTTTTTTTTTCGTTTTGAGGTCCCTAGAGGCCAAAAACACCATCCGTTCAAATTCATATATATATATATATTTATATATATATATATATATATATATATATGTGTCCGTCAGCACGATAACTCGAGCAAAAATGATCCGATTTTGATGAAATTTGGTACAAACGTGTAAACGTACGTTTATTCGAACGAGTTCGCGATCCAGCATGATCGGACCATGGGAACGGGGGTTTACGGGGGGTTTTATGGGGTAAAAATAGGTTTTTCCCATTTTTGACCCAAAAAACATAAAATTTAGCAATTTCTTTCCAAACCATTTTGTAGAGCTTAAAAAAACAAATAATTTAGTAATTGAAGAGTTATTATGCGCCTAATGGTTACGGAGAAAATTCCAAAAAATTGTAAATTTAAAATTCCCATGTTATTCTTATGGAGAATAAGTAAACAGTTGTAGTTTGCTTGTTTGTGAACATATTTTGATCAAATTTTAAAAATGTTTTTATTTCTTACTAACTATTCACATAAAAAAAAAACAGTTTTACCCTCCCTGATGCAGCAAACCTAGTACTTGTTAAACTAATTTTATTTAGATCGGGAATAAATGTTATATTTTTAAGTAGACATTTCAGTGTAAATCCAATCAGTCAAATGGAAATTCGCTTAGTCTGCAGGTTTGCTGCGGCGGGGGTATTTTGAATTTAAGAAGGTTTCAACTTTCTACAAGATCCCCATACATAGAACGTGACACAGCTAGTACAAAATAATTATAAAAACAATCATAATGGAACATACCGTATAAGTTTGCTTTTAAATTTTTCAGTTGTGTCAAAGGTTCATAATTCAAAAGTCTGACTCTTAAGGCTGGGAGATCAATGGTGTGTCTATCTTCTTCATTCATCTCCTTTTCCAGCTCATTCAATGTAAACTATAAAAACATAAAGTGAGATTTATAAGACTTACATTTCCTATATAAATAACATAAATCTGAATGAGTACTTAGATTTGCTGCTACATGGAAGGTTTGTTTTTTTTATTTAAATGTTGACAGCTTAGTATGAAATATACAAATTTGCTAAATTCAATCAAAATTAGAGGTGTGCGGATATCCAAAAAATCGGGTTGGAGCCCAAAATTGATGTCCAACACTATCCGTTAAATATCCGACTTTTTCGGATAGACTATGTGTTTTGACATTTTAGACTTATATCATGATTATTGAGCGGAGCGAGCGAAGCTCTTATACATCGACTTTTATGCATTTCGTAATACGCAAACTCCTCCTAGACGGCTGAATCAATCGTTTTCAAATTTTGGATGGTGATAAAGACCATATCGGTGAGTGCCAACATCTATATGGCGTTAAAAATAACTCTCAGGAATCCGCCCCACTGGGTCTCAAAGATTCAATGTAATCCTTATGGAAGCAGTATTTGACACATAAACAAAAACATATGATCAGCTGTTGACTTTTGAATGCAGTAGATAAAGAAATAGCTGATAGCATTATTCCACAGATATTAGAACAGAAACGGTATGAATCATAAATATAATCAAATGACGACACTAGCTTGAGGTCCGTGACGTAGGAAATGCTAAAGGAAGTACTAAAGGTGAGCAGTCTGGAGTGTGAAAACTGTTTATGACGATTAGATTTAGGTATCTGCATTCCTAAAACTCTATGGGAAGGGAGGAAAACGGGTCCGCGACGTAGGAAGTGGTGAAGGAAGTAGTCAAGGCGAGTTCTGTCCGGAGTGTGGGAACTTTTTATGACTATTAGATTAAGAAATTTGCAATCATAAAATGCTATGGATAACATCTACATATGGATAATATCTATGGATGTAGACAGGTCCTCGACGTAGGAAGTGATGAAGGAAGTAGTAAATGCGAGCAGTCCGGAGTGTGGGAAGTGTTTATGATCATTAGATTAAGGTATTTGCAATCCTATGATGCTATGGGAAGGGAAGGAAACAGGTCCGTGGCGTTGGAAGTGGCGAAGGAAGTAGTAAAGGCTAGTGGTCCGGAGTATGGGAACTGTTTATGACGATTAGATTAGGGTATCTGCAATCCTATGATGCTATGGGAAGAGAGGGAAACGAGTCCGCAAAGGAGGAAGTGATGAAGGAAGTAGTCAAGGCGAGCTTTCCGGTGTGTGGGAACTGTATATGACGTTTAGATTAAAGTATCTGCAATCATAAAATGCTATGGGAAGGGAGGGAACAAGTCTGCGACGTAGGAAGTGGTGAAGGAAGTAGTAAAGACGAGCAGTCCGGAGTGTGGGATCTGTTTATGACGATTAGATTAAGGTATCTGCAATCATAAAATGCTATAGGAAGGGAGGAAAACGAGTCCGCAAAGGAGGAAGTGATGAAGGAAGTAGTCAAGGCGAGCTTTCCGGAGTGTGGGAACTGTTTATGACGATTAGATTAGGGTATCTGCAATCATAAAATGCTGTGGGAAGGGAGGAAAACAGGTCCGCGACGTAGGAAGTGATGAAGGAAGAAGTCAAGGCGAGCTGTCCGGAGTAAGGGAACTGTTTATGACGATTAGATTAAGGTATCTGCAATCACAAAATGCTATGGAAAGGGAGGGAAACAGGTCCGTGGCGTAGGAAGTGGTGAAGGAAGTAGTAAAAGTGAGCAGTCCGGAGTGTTGGAACTGTTTATGACGATTAGGTTAAGGTATCTGCAATCATAAAATGCTGTGGGAAGGGAGGGAAACAGGTCCGCGACGTAGGAAGTGATGAAGGAAGTAGTAAAGGCGAGCAGTCCGGAGTGTGGGAACTGTTTATGACGATTAGGTTAAGGTATCTGCAATCATAAAATGCTATAGGAAGGGAGGAAAACGAGTCCGCAAAGGAGGAAGTGATGAAGGAAGTAGTAAATGCGAGCAGTCCGGAGTGTGGGAAGTGTTTATGATCATTAGATTAAGGTATTTGCAATCCTATGATGCTATGGGAAGGGAGGGAAACAGGTCCGCGACATAGGAAGTGGTGAAGGAAGTAGTCAAGGCGAGCTGTCCGGAGTGTGGGAACTGTTTATGACAATTAGATTAAGGTATCTGCAATCATAAAATGCTGTGGGAAGGGAGGGAAACAGGTCCGCGACGTAGGAAGTGATGAAGGAAGTAGTAAAGGCGAGCAGTCCGGAGTGTGGGAACTGTTTATGACGATTAGGTTAAGGTATCTGCAATCATAAAATGCTGTGGGAAGGGAGGAAAACAGGTCCACGATGTAGGAAGTGGTGAAGGAAGTAGTCAAGGCAAGCTGTCCGGAGTGTGGGAACTGTTTATGACGATTAGATCAAGGTATCTGCAATCATAAAATGCTATGGGAAGGGAGGTAAACTGGTCCATGACGTAGGAAGTGGTGAATTAAGTAGTAAATTCGAGCAGTCTGGAGTGTGGGGACTGTTTATGACGATTAGATTAAAGGATCTGCAATCCTAAAATGCTATGAGAAGGGAGAGAAAAGGTCCGAGACGGATGAAGAGGTGAAGGCAGTAGTCAAGGTGAGCTCTCCGGAGTGTGGGATCTGTTTATGACGATTAGATTAAGGTATCTACAATCTTAAAATTTAATGGGAAGAGAGGGAAACAGGTCCGCGACGTAAGAAGAGGTGAAGGAAGTAGTAAGGTGAGCAGTGTGGAGTGTGCGAACTGGAAACCATTTGTAGCAGTTAGATTAATGTATCTGCAATGCTGAAATGCTAGGAGAAAGGATGGAAGCATCCCCACGACATAGAAAATGGTGAAAGAAGTAGTAAAGGCTAGCAGTGCGGAGTGTGGGGAATGTTTGTGGCGATTAGATTAACGTATCTAAAATACTAAATTGCTATGGAAAGTTATGAAAACAGGTCCATGATGTAGGAAATTCCTTAGAAAGTAGTAAAGTATGAGCATAGTATGAAAACCGTCTGTGGCAGTTAGATTGATGTATCTTTAATCCAAAAATGCTATGAGAAGGGAAGGAAACAAGAGTCTATGACGTAGGAAATGGTGAAGGAAGTAGTAAGGCTTGCAGTGTAGAGTGTGGGAACTGTCTTTGGCAATTACATTAATGTATTTGCAATCCTAAAATGCTATGGGAAGAGAGGGAAATAGGTCCACGACGTAGGAGGTGGTGAAGGATGTAGTAAAGGTGAGCGTGTTGAGTGTGGGAATGGATAAATGTATCTGCTATGCTAAAACGCTGTGGGAAGAGACTGTAGACTGTAGGTTAAAATAATTACGAAGCACGAATCGATACACATTTCGATACATGTAATCGTTTACAATCGAAATTTACAACTGAGTTGACAACAGCTGATTTTTTCTCCATAGAGGATAAAAACTATTTTTACTTCCTAAAGATGAAAATGCTACTTTAGACCCGCAACGCATGTATTAAAAACGACTGGTATTACTGCAGTATGACCAAAACGATATAATATAAACCCTTGATGGCTCCGCTCAATTTTGTGGATGCCTCTGCGAACGCCACCTAGTAAGGTATTCTCTGAGACATTGCCTAGCCATAATAATACAACAATTTATTTACCTATTTTGCCTGAAGGTCTTGTAGTTTGTAGGTTGAGCTAGTACTCGATGTGCATTTTGCTGCTCAGTGCAGCATCTTCATACACTACTGTACATATTTACACTATATCTTCCATTCACTATACGGTCACAATCGCGGTCGCAAGTGTTGTATTTGACGGCGACGCAAGCGGCGGGGTACATCTCGTTCCGCACGTTTGGTGTGATCCACTTGTACTGCGTCTGGGTGATTCATTCATTCACCGCATCGAGTACTAGCTCAAACTACAAGACCTTCAGGCAAAATAGGTAAATAAATTATTATTAGCGTTAAGCCTTTAAAGCAACCGTCGATTTCGACGGGTTTCATCTAGTTATTGTATTATACAGGTCCTGTCACTGGGTTCAAACAACCTTGCCATATAAATTGTTTGCATCAAGATATAATGGACATTGCCTTGCCATATAAAATTGTTTGCGTCAAGATGCTTGTTTAGGTACTACCTTTTTGTACACTACTGGAATGGCTTACTTTTTTAGTTTTAGGTTTGATTAAGCTATATGAATTAAAACTTCAGTTTTTATAACTGAACCAAGATTAATTACTTACAATACAATATCACAATTGTGCAGTATTCATATTGGACTAGTGGGCAAAGTATTAAAGGTGAGATATTTGAAAACAAAAAACAGTCATAATTTCCGATGAGTTTAAAAGAGACAACTTAAAGATTATGTAACTAATGGAAATACCAACGATGTCCATACCGGTTCGACATAATCAACATTTCTTATAAAATTTTCCTATTATTCAAAATTTTATCTTGTTTTTTAGTGTTTTCTATAAATGTTTCCATACAAGCCTACTCATAACCATATATATTGATAGCCTGCATGGTACCGTATCACAATTGTCGCCAATATGTAACAATTTTCAGTCATTTTTTTAAATAGCAAAACAATTTCTTCACACAACTTGAGAACCAACTGATTACCCATCATATGTTTTTTGTCTATATATTTCCTTCAATTGTCATTCTTTTGGTTGGTTGCTGTAATAACCTCGATTATATTTAGGCCTACCTGAGAAAATACATTGTTAAAAGGCCTGATGTTGTTCAGATGATTTTTTGTTTCCCTTAACTGTGAATAGTATTTGAATTATTCAATGACAGTTTTAGTAAAGGATCTAGTCATATTCTTCAAAAATCACTTGACTTTTATGGAAATATATCAAATTTAATGTCCTTGACATACCAGTTAAATTTAGCCTTAGAGGGGTTTTTCTCTGCAATATAACAAACCTAAGTTTATGTTTTCTACTAAAAATTGTAACAATTTGGCTAACAACCTCGTTCATCGTTTGTAGAATCTTCATCTTGTAGGTGGCCTTAATTATATAGGCTTATAAAAATTCTTTAAAAAAAACATTAGGTATCTCAATTTCTTCTACTTGGTGGGGTTCTATGACTTTCCTGTTCCATAGTTTACAACTCGGTTCTTTCAATCAATCAATACAGTCATACTTAAGGGAATAACGAATAGAAATTCTAACAAATAGCAATATTTGTTAGTTTTTTTGGCTAACTTCTTTTTTATTCGTTAGTTTTTATACTATTTAGAATTTTTTACTAACTTTCCCAACTATGAATACAGTAGTATTTCAATCAACATTTCTTAGATGGTGAATCTTTCCATTGAGAATTGGGATTTTGTAGACGGCGTTTCATCGTCCAATGAGGCTTTTAATTGTTTTCACAAAACACTGATTTACCATCTTGATGTCACTTGTCCATTTAAAAGAAAACAAACAAAAGCAAAAAAATACAAACAACACTGGATTACTCGTGGTATTCTTGTATCACGAGAAAAAATAAAATTTCTTTCAAAGATAAATAGAACAACAAACGATGAACAATTTAAAACGTTTTTCAAGCAATACAAGAAAATTTACAGAAATGTTATAAAAGCAGCGAAAGCCTACGACATAAACAAAAGAATTATAAATTCAGAGAATATCTCCAAAACCACATGGAGTATTATAAACAACATGAAAAACAATAAAAGAAAATGTAAGCCAATCACACTCAATGTCAATGGGAACCTGACAAGTAGCCCAGAGGCTGTAGCAAATGAATTTAACTCATTTTTCCTGTCTGTTGGGAAAGGAAATACAAACTTAAAAACAGGAATGCCATCAAATAAAAATCACTGGCACAGCCCCGTCTCTTCCCTAGTTTTATCCCCAACCAGCGAAATCGAGGTGGCACGTATCATTCATGACCTCTCAGCTAAAAGATCTGACGACATTAATGGCATATCAGTGTGGGTACTAAAGCAAGTATATTTACCTATTCTAACCCCATTAACAAAATTAATTAACTCTTCTCTTCAGTCTGGAACTTTCCCATCTGCATTAAAATCATCAAAAGTCATTCCAATTTTCAAAAAAGATGATCCACAAATTTCAAACAACTACCGCCCAATTGCAATCTCACCAGTTCTGAGTAAGATTTTTGAAAGAGTTTTTCTTTTGAGGCTACAAAATTTTTTGGATAAATATAATATTCTCTCAGAGAATCAGTATGGATTTAGACCGGGAAAATCCACCATTGATGCGGTAAATAAGTTAATTGAAGATGTCCTCGAGGGACTAGAGAGTCGCAAAAAAAAACTAAGTGTTTTTATCGACCTTTCTAAGGCGTTCGATTGTGTGGATCATGACATCCTGTTACAAAAGCTGGAGCTAAGTGGCATCCGCGGGGTGCCCCTTCTCTGGCTGAAATCATTCCTCATTGGTAGGACTCAGTATGTACAGGTGTCGGATGGTAAATCAAAGACTTCAAGGGTCTACCAAGGTGTCCCGCAGGGATCAATCCTTGGTCCAGTTTTGTTCCTGATTTATGTCAATGACATCCACTCCTCAATGAACAGTGGGAAGATCATACAGTATGCAGATGACACGACTCTCTATTTTGAATCAAATTCCCAAGAAACCCTTGAAATTGAAAGCTTCATCAACTTGAACGCCTGCATTCAAAAGTTCCAATCCGAAAATTTAAGCACGAACAAATCAAAAACATGTTACATTCATTTTGCACTTCGTCACCGTGACGATGAGTCTACACCCACAGTAATGGTAGATGACACCTCTCTAGAGGAGGTTGATTCTATCAAGTTCTTAGGGATGCACCTGGATAAGGCGCTGAACTGGCAAGATCACATTGATAGCCTCTGCTCCAAAATCACAAAAGGTATTTTTGCCTTAAGGAATCTCAAACAGACCTGCACAAAACAAGTTCTAATCATGGCCTATTATGGCCTTGTTCACCCCCACCTTACCTATGGAATTAGGTTATGGGGTGGTTGTTCCAATCGAGATTTTGAAAGGGTGTTTATACTCCAGAAAAGAGCCATCAGACTAATTGCAAATTTAAGTCAACATGAAAGAGAGACGTGTAGGCTTGCTTTCAGGGAGCTTGGAATCTTGACCTTACCTTCCCTTTACATTTTGGAGACTGTGGTTTATTGCCGTTTCCAACACTTACCAATTCAAGGCAATGCTATCCACAGCTATGGAACTAGAGCAAGGGACGATTTTCGCACTGTCCAACACCGCACAGCTGCGTTTGCGAAACTCCCTTCCCAAGTAGGTGTCGGGTTCCTTAACGCTCTTCCTGAGAGACTAAAAAGCCTGGAGAGTTCTCATTTGTTCAAAACAAGACTGAAGGGAGAGTTGACGAATCTTGTGTTCTACGGGGTGGATGAGTTCACTAAATACCGTTGGAGTTGAATTGATCACAAAATTTTCTTCCCCAGGGGTTTAGTTAGATTTTAGTCAATGTTTATTAAAATAATTACTGTTATTTCTTTTAATAGGAGTTTATTTATTGTTATTAATTAATAGTCTATTCATTTACTGTTTTTACAAAGTATATATATATACAGATTTTATAAATAAACACCTACCCAATATCCGACCTTAGTTTACACAGCTACATGTTATATTTTATCTTATTTGTTGCATTTTTTGTATTGACTGACGTTTGCTATACAATGTACAATTGTCAAAAAGCAATAAAGAGATTATTATTATTATTATTATTATTATTATATTATTATTATTAATAAAGTTTGCTACATATGTGGAAAATCACATACAACACCTTGTCCACATATTAACACCTTTTGTAATTATTGCAAAAAAATTGGTCATATTGCTAAAGTCTGTTTGTCAAATCAAAATGCAGTGATAAAATTACCAACTAAAAAGTTTGGAACTATTTCTACAGCTAAAAATGTTAAAGCTGTCCACAAAGAGTAAAGAGTTAAATCTAATATCCGACACAGTATGTGTACATGATCCCACACACAATGTTGTTGATATTTTGTATAATTCTAAAGGTTCAAATGATAAGATCTTGCTGAAAGTTAATCTTAATGACCGACCAACTACAATGGAATTAGACACTGGGTCTGGAGCGTCAATCATGTCGCACTATAACTTTAAAAGAATGTTTTCAAGCCACAGACCGTTGCAACCAAGCAATGTTATTTTCAGAGATTACAATAAACACTGTTTTTCTCCAATAGGTAAAACTATGGTAAAAGTTAACTATCATGGACAGACCAAAGTTTTACCTCTATACATTGTGGAAGGAGACCGTGATACTCTATTTGGTAGGGATTGGTTGAAACAAATAAAAATTGACTGGCAAGAAATCAACCGAGTTCCAAAAATAACTTGGGCTTGGAAAATCTTTTAAAACAATATGAAAATGACCTATTTGTTAAAAACATAGGCAAACTTCAGGGATTGGAAGCACAACTTTATTTAAAACCCGATGCTGAACCAGTTTTTAAGAAAGCTCGATCAGTTCCTTTTGCAAATTTCTTTTTTAATCCTAGAGTGAATGAGGAATTTGATACTGGGCAACACCAGTAGTTCCAATAGTAAAAGCCAATGGTAACATACGTCTGTGCGGTGATTTCAAAGTCACACTCAACCCATCTCTTCTTGTCCCTGAGTACCAAGCTCCAGCAATTGAACAAATCTTATCTAAAATTGGTAACAGTATCACCTACAGTAAAATTGACGTATCGGAGGCTTTTCTTCATATGCCCATAAGAGAGTCAGATCGTTATTTGTTAACAATAAATACACATAGAGGTTTGTACCAATATAATAGATTACCATTCGGAATATCTGCAGCTCCTGCTATTAGGCAAAAAGCAATGGAGAAAGTTGTTGAAGGGATACAAGGGGTGCAAGTCTTTTATGATAATATAGTTGTTTCAGGCACCACTAACAAACAACATCTAAGCCGTTTAAAACAGGTTTTTGAGAGGTTCAAACAGTACAATCTTAAAATAAATAGACAAAAATCAAGTTTTATGGTAAATGAGATTGAGTATTTGGGGTATAAAATTAGCAGCAAAGGGATATACAAAACTCAAAAACTAACTGAAGCACTGTGAATAAAGTATCTTTGAATTGAATTGAAGCTATTGACCATTTGCCTCGCCCTTCAAACATACATGAAGTCAGACACGTCCTTGGTCTGATTAATTACTACAGAAGGTTCATTCCAAACATAAGTGAGAATTTATATCCTCTTATAAATCTCACCAAGTCATCTACACAAATTCTTTTGGTCTGAGGACTGTGAAAGAACATTCCAAAACATTAAAGAGGAAATGAAATCAGACATATTTCTTACTCATTTTGATCCTAACTTACCACTCATCTTAGCTACAGATGCAAGCCAGCATGGCATCTCAGCCGTTCTTTCACATGTTTATCCGAATGGGTCTGAAAGACCTATTGCAATGGCATCACGAACATTAAACTCCTCGGAAATGAAGTACAGTGTCATAATGAAAGAAGCATTAGCCATCTACTTTGCTGTAAAAAGTTTTTATTACTTCCTGTATGGCCATCACTTTACTCTTTTCACCGACCAAAAACCATTCACATACAGGGAGCGGCAAAAATATCTGACGGTTTTCAAGGAAGTACAGTCCGGCAGCCGAGTGGAGGGGGGTGGTGGGGAGCGGCTCATTCTCAAGGCCAAGTGACCCCTTTTCAGTCGCCATGGAGCAGTGGACCGGTATACATCGCGCGTTTGTCGTTGAGGCGTATTTTAAAAGTGGCGATTCTGTTGTAGATACGCAACGTAATTTTCGTATTTGGCTCATGGGGAACCTATCCCATCCCGAAACATCATCAAATTTTGGGTGGATACCTTTAGATCCACAGGATCAACTATTAGACCAATACCTAAAATTCTGTTTGTTTACATAGCCATCTAGGGGAAAATGGGCCTCATCACACATTACAAGAATTTTTTTACAAACAATTTGCTCTGAAAATGTTTGACGATTAGCGTGGTCGTGAGGCTGAAGTTTTTGGACGATTGCTATTTTATATGGGTGAAAGTGAAGGTCTGAGTGCAAAATTCGTCAAATAGAGCGATCAGACATGCCAAGAGCAGCAGCTTGTCTACGCGCCGGGCGATGCGGGCTCGTTAGCACAGCTTGTCGCACTCGCTCCACGTTCTCCGGAGTCCTCACTGACCTTGGACAGCCTGTAGGCCTACGTTTTGCAGTTGATCCTGTGGATCTAAAGGTATCCACCCACAATTTGATGGTGTTTCGGGATGGGATAGGTTCCCCACGAGCCACATTAAAATGCCTACGGAACTTACGTTGCGTATCAACAACAGAATCGCCACTTTTGAAATACGCCTCAACGCGATGTATACCGGTCCACTTCTCCATGGCGACTGAAATGGGGTCCCTTGAGAATGAGCCGCTCCCCACCACCCCCCTCCACTCGGCTGCCGGACTGTACTCCCTTGAAAACCGTCAGATATTTCTGCTGCTCCCTGTATATATTTGGTGACAAAAAAGGTATACCAATTCTAGCAGCCACTAGATTACAAAATTATGCTGTTTTCCTCCAAGCCTTTAATTTCGACATCAAATACAAATCTACTGATGAAAATGCCTACGCAGATGCCTTATCCCGTTTACCTTCAAATATTTGCCAAGATGTTAACCAAATAAACAACGTTGATGTTTTTGAAATATAACAACTCCAAACCTTTCCCGTTTCAAGCAAACTAATAGCAGAAGAAACTCAAAAAGATCAGGAACTGTCAGACATCTATGAAGCTCTTAATGAAGGAAAGCTCATAAACCATTCAAGTGAGTTCAGAGACACTGAATCAGAATGGAGCTGCCAAATGGGGTGCTTATTTAAAGGACATAGAGTTGTAATACCAAAATCATTAAGAAACGAAATTCTTCAAGAACTTCATGAAGCACATATAGGTATGGTTCGGATGAAAGCTTAGCTCGCTCCTATGTCTGGTGGAAAAATATTGACCATGATATTAACATTGGTTCGAAATTGCAAAAATTGTCAAGAGCATCGTAATGATCCAACCAAAGTACCTGTACATCCATGGTCTGCTCCTGAAAAACCTATGGAGAGAATTCGCGTTGACTTTGCTGGACCATTTATGAACAGCTACTGTACCTCTACAGGTACAGACCGTACAGTAAATGGCCAGAAGTTATTCCAATGAATTCTACAACTAAAAACAAAACCATAGATTGCCTGTAAACTTTCTTCAGCAATTTTGGCATTCCACATATCTTGGTTTCAGACAACGGTCCACAATATACTCCTCAAGAATTTAAAAGCTTCTTAGAACTGAATAGCATATGCCACAAACGTTCTGCTCCATATCATCCGGCTACCAATGGGCAGGTCGAAAGATATGTTCAGACCTTAAAACAATCCCTTAGGTCTATGAAAGATGAACCTGGTTCCCTGAACCAAAAGGTTGCCAGATTTCTCATGGCATATAGGAGAACACCTCATGCAACTACAGGGTTAACACCTGCTCATCTTTTCATCGGCAGACCGTTGAGGTCAAGACTTGATTTGACACTTCTTAACTCTTCAAATACTTGCACAAATGACCAGCCTATCCAACAATCTTGTGGGAGGAACTTTATAGAAGGAGAATCTGTTTCTTTTAGAATCTACGGAACGCCTCAAAAGTGGAGATTTGGAAGGATTCTACAAAAACTGGGTACGTGCTACTATAATATTGAATCTGGAAATTCCACCTACAGGAGACACATTGATCAAATAAGATCGGTCGGTTCAAATTTAAGCGGTGAGAAGGACGACAGGGACTACTTTATTAATATCAAACTTCCTCTAGGGCCTACAATTCAAGATGAAGAACTTCAGGGAGCAAATGATCATGTGATCAACAACCATACTGAAGATGAAGGTCGCTTTAACCAACCTCTAGTTCCTCTACCTAACGGTGAAGCCTATCAAACCCTGCCTTAAGAAGAAGCTCAAGGAAAAAACAACCGGTTAAAAGAATGAATATGTGATTCTAAAACTTAGGGGAGACGTGCTCTGTGTTTAACCAACTGTTTCCTAATTTCTTTTATTTATCACGTGACTTTGTTTACATTAATTTGTTTTGTTTTGTTTTGTTTCACTTAAAAAGCTAACTTACAATAATTTGGTACAGAATAAAAATATGTTTTAAAACATAAATCAACTTGATTTTCATAGTACATAGCAACCTGCGATTAAAAAAAAATATTACAGAAACAAAATAAATCTCTATCAAACTTTTTTGTTAATAATTTTTTTTTATCATCACACTGGCGTGAGTTTTTTATTCATATCATTTACAAAATAACTTACAAAACAAAAATTGGACTTAATAATTACGGAAATTATTCGTAGTACAAATTTGCCGCAGAGGTGCTGCTATCTATCAGGCCAGAAACACAACTTTTTCAGGGATGTTTAGCCTTAATGCATGCGTTGCGGGTCTAAAGTAGCATTTTTACTCTCTAGGGAATAACAATCATTTTTAGTCCTTAGGGAGTAAAAATCTGCTGTTGTAAACAGTTGTAATTTCGATTGTGGCAATCGTATCGTTCAAAATTATTTATTATGTAAGGTGCCTATTGTTGTCGATCGCTCGACATAAAGATGATATAATGTACTATAACACAACCGTAATAGACAAAATGATTGAATCCCTTACTAAACAGCTGCTTATTTGCATAAGTTAAGCAGAAATGAAAATAAGCTGGAAGTCGTTTTCTTGGAAGAGGTTATCTTAACATAAAAATTATTTCGTTTTCTAGCTTCGTTTGTTATAATAATGATGCAATATGATAAAAAATATAGTTCACTACAAAGGAAAAAGTATCTTTTTAACCTTTGCTCATTTTTCGACCTCGGCTTCTCTTTGATCGTTAACTTGAGAGAACTTCAAAAAGAGTCACTTTAGGCCTTAGTGATGAAATATTTTATGAGTTAGTTTCCGAGCCTGGCTTCACCATGCTTGAACGAACCGCACTGAGTGTATAATCTCAAACCAATTGTAATCTTTATTTGAATAACTTCTATTTAACTATTACACTCACCTGGTGAATAGCTAAGCCCAAGCAATTGATTGTGTGTTCAGGCTCATCAAGTAAATGCTGCTCAAAATCTGGCCAATCTTCCATAAATTGTTTATCACTGAGGATATGTTTAAAGTCGAGAGAACAACATCGTCGTTCTTCAATGTCAACAGGGTTGAACAGCTGGGAGTGCCTTTTCAAGTATTCTTCCGCAGCTTTGGTTTTGTTTACTGTTGGAGATCCCTCCATGTAACCTTCACAATGAAAAATATGTTATAAAATATATAGACTATTTTTTTAGAGGTTTGCGGCCCCAATAAAGTACTCTATAAAGTGTAAAGTAAGTGTAATAAGTAAGTGGTGTAAAGTAGTATTCTTACTTCAAATTAATTCTGATAGCAAAGTTTCCTATGCGAGAAAAACAAAGAGACTGAATCAGCATTATAAAACTTCCATCAAGAATTAATAATGTAGGGCTTCTTTCAGTTCCTACAAACTAATAACAACATTTGTTTAAACTGTGGGATACGGAGTAAAACCCAAAGATCCAATATTAAGATAACTCCTTGGAATGTCTAAGTTTATCACGCAAGTCCCAGCATGTGTCACAAAATTATCACATTACATTACTTATTTACATATCAAATAGCCTAAGCATTTAAACTAGTACTTTTTCAGTGTGTTTTGACAGTCACCGACAAAAATCAATTAGTAACCTACAAAGGCCTTGAGCTTTACAATCACTAAAATGTTATTACTGTATTTAAAGGAGTTTGTTCAGAAAGGAAGGAGCCTTAGAAAAAGCTGCAGAAAAATGTTATTAACTGTAGTAAGTACTTTCTTTTGGATGATACAGCTTCCATCCTTTAAATTGACTTGATCCTTGTGTAGTTGGAAACTCAGCTGTTATAACTTGTTGCGAACTAACTGTAGAATTACTTGTAGAGGGCACTCCACTAAATGTACTTCCTCTCTCTAAAACAAACAAAAATAAATCATTTAAATACCAAAAAACACAAGTTTTACAGGACAATTTTGTAATAGGGCCTACGTTGTCTAATAAATATTGCAGTTTTATTTAAAATAGCCTCATTGATATGGACCTTTTTTTCACATTATTTGTCTTGTATTACAACAGTTTAGTCTCAAAGAGCAGTAGTCCTATACATATATTATTTTTTTAAACTTAACTGAGCTTGAGTGTTACTCCTTAATCTGGAATCTTATTAATGTAGGTCTACTAAAGGTACGTTTTGCATGGAGCGGCAGTCGCGGGACACTGC
Organism: Macrosteles quadrilineatus; assembly: GCF_028750875.1. Lineage (NCBI taxonomy): Eukaryota > Metazoa > Arthropoda > Insecta > Hemiptera > Cicadellidae > Macrosteles > Macrosteles quadrilineatus. The sequence continues at coordinate 32,233,077 of NW_026542594.1, read as the reverse complement.
TCTTGCTCTTGCGGGTTTTGCATAGTTCCGTTTTGCTTGGAGCTACTGTCGCTAGAGCCGCGAGCTGCAGTCGCGAGGTACTGCTCCACGACCAGTCAAGAGCGTCAGTAGCTCAGCGACAATTACTGTTTTTGATAAGTTGTTTTTAAATACACTTTTGTTAGACATAAATGTAACACTCACTTCATATTTTAATTCTTTATTTTTACAATATAGTCTAATTCTTGTACTATTTGTTTTTGTTGTTCTTTTAACATATGTTTCTATTTCTTCTTTTTACAGTATAATATGAAAGTGCATAGGGTTGATTATATCCATTGGGATTATATCAATTGGGCCTTAACAATTACTTTTCTGGTGGCATTCTTGGTATGGCGACTATGGCGTTATCGGCTATCCGCACAACGTCTGAGTTTGAAGTTATTAGTTCAGTTGAGTTGGCGTTAACAGTTGAGATGCCGGATTGATTGTTCGCGTTCGTGATGAAAATTCGTACATGCATCATATCGATAGCAAATGTCAGTTTCTAGCGAATCGCGGGTCGTCGTGACGGTATTTTCAATTGAATCATTAAACGCCAGCTCGAAAAAACAAGAATTAATAAGTCCTACACCAGAAAAAACCGTGTCGTGATATTCCGCTCGGTCAGACAAAAAGTCAAAATTACCACGAGTCAGTTTTTAAATGTTCGGTACGCGTGAATCTTTGTCGGAATGAATGTGAATGTGTCGACATGTGTACGTAAGTAAATGTATTGTGTTATTTGTGTTTTAGTATTAACGTAGTCCTGCCAATCTGCCATTTTTTCACATGTTCCACTAGTTTTACAAGTTATAATCATGTCCTGGTTGGTTTGAATATTTCATGTTTCATTTGGTACACCTTGAGCACATGGTCACAATTCAGGATGAAAAATATTAAATTGAATTTTATCATGTCATGCAAAGAATTTAAGTTACATTAGTAATTATAGTCAATTGAAAATTATTTATTAAATTAAATTGAAATGGTCTATTAATTTTAAGAACAATGATTATCTGTGATATTATTATTTTGTGTTCTATGCAAAGGTCAAATTCTATCATCATCAGTATTATTATTTATAACGTTTTGTATTTCATGTAAGGTAATAATTTTGAACAGAGTGTTACATTTTTTAATAGTGAGAGTTTGATTGTCAACGTAAATGGGGGTACAGAGTGCTCGGTCGAAGGCTAGGGTTGATGAAGGGTCATGAGGATAGACTCCCATTAAATTCATAAACATTAAATACTAAGTAAAAGTTATCAATTAATCGACTCAGTAGTCGATTGGCCCCGTTGCATTGATCAGCAAGGAGTGATGTAGATCACAAACTACATAATAGTCACTGTTTGATTAAATTGTAAACTGGCCAGTTTGATAAACACGAACATCTTTGGGGAGTCTGGTGATCTAAAATAAATATATAAGGTTGTCAAGGCTAGGTTTCCCGAGACTTTGTATTTTAAAGATGAGAAACTGCCAATAGAACAAACAATCAACTCTCTCACTCTCTCTTTCTCAAAATATTAAACGTTGTGTACAATAGGCAATAGTAGTAGTTATGTTCAATTCATGTCACAGCTCAATTTCAAATTCATTATACAGAATTTTTACAAAAATCCATCTTTTCATTCACCTGTGTTTCAGCTAGTATTATTAGTATCAATCTGGTATAAATTAAAGAGGTAAATGGCTTAACTGAAAGAAGTATACAAAGTATACACAATGAGTGTTGATGATCACATTTTATGAATATATTTTGACAGTGCAATTTTTATAAGTTTAGTTCATAATATTCAATATCAAGTTGTGAATTCATGAGTAATCGGCTTAACCGAATCCATATATATGAACATCTTGAAGTCATACTTTTGATGAATATTTCCTGAACAAACAGTTTCATAAATATTTTCATTCAATATTTCAATATTATTATTTGCAATTTTACAGTTTTACAGAGTGTCAATTCACGTCACAATCTTTCATCAGAGTAGCACATTTCAATTCATGGAGTGTTCAAATAAACACATCTATTAGTTTTTAAGAAGTGTTAGAATTAAGCTGAAGAAGGTGTGAAGGAGGACAACAGACCTCTCACGGTCCATAAATCGGACTTCTGGGATATTTAATTACAGGGCCCACTTAACATCTTTAATTCCACTGCGCACTGCTCTGTGGTTGATTTAGTCCTCAGTTGTCTGATTAAATTAATTAAATTTCATTTTCAAACCCCCACCAGGGGGCAACTTTTTATAATACTCACACCTGTATGGAATACCTAAATTGTATTACATAACGGTGTGAGGTGGTTTTATTTGATGGAATGATCAATTAAGTAAGGAAATAAAGTAGTTGTATTTCCTTACCAAAATACATAAGTAAAAAATTTCTTTTTTTCTTTACAAGTTTTAGTGCAGATGGAGATGACCGATTAAAGAAACGGCAAAACACCCTGACCTTTATTATTTAAAGAATATTTCCTACAAAGACCAAAGAATTTAAAGGACAACCATCTGACTGACAATAGCTGGTGATGTCGGAACACCAGGTTAGTTTAATATTAAAAGTGGTTGTGTTTTGTATTTATTTCATTTGAAATAATTCATGGATCATAAAAAGATTTTCCTTAGGGCTGAACTAATTTTTGTACAAAAGTTATGAAGAAAATAAAATTTGATTTGACGGATATATCCGTCTTTGGCCCACAAAAAACATAAGGTGGACGGATATATCCGTCAGCCGCCCTCAGTGATAATCACAAAATATTAACACTGCCAATAATCTTGAGTATTCTTGTGGGTGGCAGACGGATATATCCGTCAACCTTAGGCTATTCCTTCCCTTGTTTTTATTTTTTATCCATAAAAATGTATTTATCATTCTGAAGTAAATCTAAACCACTCAGTTTCGCTCCCATGTCCTCAATCCCATTCCTTGCCAAGACTTCTACCCCGTAAAGACTGTTCTTCAGCTTCATCATATCCATCACATACCCTACTATTATTTTCACTGCCAAGTATAAAACCCCTCTCAGACATACTTTTATTAAGCACCTCAATAACATCTTCAAATTTCAGATCGTTTGAATTAGTAACTTTAGCTCAATAACATAAAAATAAAGTACAAAACACAAAATGTAAACATCACTCACTAACAACCATGTGTGAAGTGGCAGAAATATTTACTTACGCACACTCTATGGTGCAAAAATAATAGCCGAAACAGCTGTGGCAATTATTATTGCCAACCACAAAAACAAAATAACCCATTTATAATACAGTGCAATGTTTATTACCGTATTATAAACATAGTATATCAATTCGTTTTTGGACGGATATATCCGTCTTTATCCCAGAAAAGAAATTTCTCGGGACGGATATATCCGTTTTCAGCCCAGAAAGTAAACAAAGATTGACGGATATATCCGTCCATAGCCCTGGAAGGGTTAAGTTATTATAACACAACTTTTTTAAATGTGTATTTACAGATTATTTAGATAGTAGACTGTAATTATATTTCCGTTTTAGGTGAGTAGAAAATATTTTTCTGTATCAATTTTTATTGTTCAAATTGGTTTACATGTAAGTGTGCCTTATGTAAACATGTAAAAGGCCAATTATTACAGTAATGTGGTAGGCTAAAGAGATATTCAAATGGAGTATAAAATATAATTTGTATTTTTTCATTTACAATACAATCAACATAATGTAATTTTCACTCTGTGAGGAGGTCGTTTATAACACTAATTTACAATATTTAAGTGACGCTTGTATAATGCAGTTTACAGCGGCAGGAAGCAGTTGTCACTATAAGCAAAACATACTACCACCCTGTGACTGTCCCTCGGCGTCCGACGTTGGGAAAATCAATTTAAGTTGCAATAACTTTTAAATCAAAATCGTTTGAGCTGTTTTTGTGAAAAATCCATACAGTTTTTGCTGTTTGTTCTGTTATTTTATGGGTTTTCATGGGAAAGTCACCATTAAAAATCAAAATTCCCCAAAAAATTTAAAAACCCTGGTGTTGCCATGTATTGGTGCTCCACATAATGACAAGGTGACCCAACTCATGACCATTGACGGCCTTGACATGAAGGTAGAACTGATATACAGGTCAATGCTAAACGCCTACGAGGAAAACTGTCCTCTCAAAACCAAAAGGACAACAAGAAACGAGCCCTGGTGGAATGAGAAGCTAAGCAAGATGAGATGTAAACTCCGTAAACTCTTTAACACCGCCAAAAGAACTAGAGATTGGGCTAACTACTCAAGAGCCCTAACGGAGTACAACTCAGAGATAAGGAAAAGTAAAAGGAAGACCTGGAGGCAGTTCTGTGAGGGGATTCAAAACCTACCAGAATCAGCTAGACTGCAAAAAGCCCTTCAGAGAGATGTGCCTAACCCGCTTGGCACATTAAAACGGGAGGATGGGAGTCACACAATAGGAATGGAGGAGACTCTTGAAGTCCTTATGAACACCCACTTCCCAGGGAACACCCCACTAGGCAACTCAACAGGAAAACACACGATACCCTGGAATAGGAAATCACCTAGGGATATTGCTTTGGCTAGAAGATTTTCGAGCAAGCTGTTCAAGCCGGAGGTCGTGAAGTGGGCTGTCGAATCATTCAGCCCTTTCAAGTCCCCAGGCGGGGACGGAATATTCCCAGCTCTCATCCAAGAAGGACTAGAGGTCCTTTTAAATCACATGATTGCTTTGTTCAGGGGCAGCTTTGCCCTAGGTTACATCCCAATATGTTGGAGGAAATCAAGGGTGGTGTTTCTACTGAAAAAAGGTAGAGACCAGGCCCAGCCTAAATCCTACAGGCCAATCAGCCTGTCGTCTTTTATGTTAAAGACCATGGAAAAAGTGATTAACCGCCACATTAGGGACGCATATTTAGATATCAACCCCCTTAGTGCGAGCCAACATGCGTTTATGAAGGGCAAATCAACAACGACGGCAAGATCGAGAAAACCCTAGAACACCAGGAACTTCTGGCAGGGGTCTTCATGGACATACAGGGTGCTTTTGACAACGTGAGTTACAACTCTATAGAGGCTGCAGTCAGAAGCAGGGGCATCTCCCCCGACGTAGCAGCTTGGATTAACGCCCTGCTGAAGAGCAGGGTGGTGACGGCAGAAATGGGAGGCTACTCGGCAGCTATCATAGCTCGACAGGGATGCCCTCAAGGAGGAGTTATCTCACCCTTGCTGTGGGCTCTTGTGGTGGACGATCTACTGAGAGAGGCTGATAGGAGAGACATGGACCTCCAAGCCTTTGCAGACGACCTAGTGCTGACTGTCAGAGGAAAACACGCAGCCACAGTGAACAACCTCACCCAGACAGCCGTTAGCTTCATTGAGGGGTGGTGCTCCAAAGCGGGGCTCACAATTAACCCTGACAAAACAGAGATAATCTCCTTTACGAGAAGGAGAACAAACCTAACAGCCCCGAAAATTCAGGGGAAAAGTGTAAAACTTGTGAAGGAAACAAAATGCCTTGGAGTTTACCTGGACCAGAAACTGACCTGGAGCAGGCACTTTAACTATGTACTTGCAAAAGGAACAGGAGCTTTTGGTGCCTGCAGAAGAACCTTTGGCAAGAAATGGGGACTTAGTCCCAAACTTACACATTGGACTTATGAAGCCATAGTCAAACCAATGGTTACATATACAGCCTTAGTATGGTGGCCTAAGCTGCAATGGAAGCAATACTCCACATGCTCCCACTAGGGCTGGAAGTCAAGAAATGTGCAGCTATATCTGCCCTAAAAATGGGAAGCAGAGGCGAGCTGAATCTACAGAGGCAGTCGGGTCACCTGTCCATCCTAAGGGGATTCCCAGGCATGGACATGGAACTAGGCACACCAGACCTCATGACAAAGGAATACGAAGCTGCTGGCATCCACCCGCTATTCAAATTACAGTGATTTCTATATTTGAGTAAGTTATGCGTCATTTCCAACTGCCAATTTTGTCTTCAACACCAACATTGACATTGATAAACGAGCGGACCTACAGAGAATTTGAGAAAGCCGGAAAATTCCACGCTGGGAGGGTTTCGAATATTTTTTCAAGCACCTTTAATAAGATAATCCTTTTTGGAAATAGGACAAGGCCATAAAACAAAACTAGCGTCAGTGCTGTAACCCTTGAGGCATTTGGGAGTCGTTTGTTATTAATGACAGTTCAGTTAACTACACCACACCATCTGTTTCTCATTCATAATATTTGTAAAGTACTGTTAGGACAAAGCCTAGCTTATAGTAGTATTTTAATTTCGATTAGTTTTTGTTATTCCTGTTGATCAGGATTCCTTAAATACATGCAAATTCGCATGAAAATCAGCGACATGTTACAAATTGCATTGCAGGGCAATCTCCGCATCAGTAAAAAATTCATAATCCCGATAATTATACTCGTGCAATATACCATATTTCATGTGTCATTTGTCACAGAACTTTGATTAGGCCTTCTCGGGAATGGGACGATTGGCACACATTTTTGGATCTTCTGCCCATGGCAGTATTGGCACAATCATTTGAGCGGAATAAGTAGGATCAACTCGCATGCTTGGAAAAGGCACGATTGGCACAACCGCTCGACCAGGTAGACGCCATCGAACGAGGGAAAACAGGAAGTTTAAAATTCCCCATCAACTCTGCTACTACAGTCATTTGTCGGTAATATCGCGTATTTTCAAAGGTTAAGTTAGGTTAGGTTAGGTTGGGTTAGGTTAAGTTAGGTTAGGTTAAGTTAGGTTAGGTTAGGTTAAGTTAGGTTAGGTTAGGTTAAGTTAGGTTAGGTTAGGTTAAGTTAGGTTAGGTTAGGTTACGAGTGTCGTTTTATTTGGATCCAGCTAGCGCAGTGACCGTAGCTGCAGATTTGTCGTGCAAACTTACACCTTCCTTACTTTAATAAGCACCACAGCAGTAAATTTGTGGGGACAAAACAATATCCATTTCCCCGCATTCTGGCTACCTGGCTGCTACTTCCTTACCGGTCTGTTGTGCCAATCGTGCCTTTCCGAACCTTACAAGTTGGCCCTTCTTAATCCCCTCTAATGATTGTGCCAGTCGTGCTATTCCAAATCGGCTAAAAATGTGTGCCAATCGTTCTACGGCCCCCTTCTCAGCTGGTTTACTTGTAATTTATATTCCAAAGTTAAATCTTATCGGCCGAGCTTTTGATTGTTAAATTTGAAATCAGTTCGCTAAATGTTAACACGAAAAACAATAAGTATTCTTGATTGTTTCTTATGTTCACAGAAACGTTGAGCGAACTGTACATTACAAACTAGATGATCCGGCAAACTTTGTACCCCATAACAGTAAAAAAAAATCAACCGACAACCTTTATAAGCTTTTTCAAAACAATCACCAGCAACATGAAACAGCTGAAAATGACTTTCAATTACATTATCGGTCAACTGTATAATCATTTGTTTAAAAGATATTTAAATTAATGTATGGATATGGTAAAATGCATCATATTTTTCTTCATATGCATAACATACAATATGTGGGGCTTAGCCCTAAATTTATATACTGAACTGAAGATGCATGTGTTAATCTGGTTAAAGACAAATACAACAAATCAGAAATCATTAAAATCGATCCAGCTGGTCTCGAATTAAGAACTGTTTAACTAAAACGACTTTTATATATACACATATATATGTTTATCATGGCTTGTAGCCTATATCTAGATGTGTACTAAGAAAGTATTTAAAAGTATTTTCTCTCAAAGTCCTGATATGAGGCAGGATAAAATCAATAATTGCGACCACTTTCAATTTCCATAGCTTTATATATTTTATCCACGTAAATTTTACGCCTAAATAACCCCATTTTAGAAGATTTGCATATTCAGAGAATTGTATAGCTTAATAAACCATTTACAAAGCATAAAAGCATAATTTGCAGACTTATGTACATTTACTGTGTTCTGTTGTGTGATTATTTGTGGCGTAGTGATGAAAAGTATTGCAGTAAGTAATACCTTGTGCCTTGTACCAAAACTGATTTTCCGGCTACGTAAAATTTTAGTGCGCGCTGAAAAATGCAAATTTTGGTACTTGTAATGGGATTTACTATTTTATTCTCAAATCGTGCGAAGCCGTAGGTAACAGCTAAAGTATTACTTATAAAACGGATACGTTAATGTTTTTGCAAAAGCTGTTTTAAAAGGCTTTGACATCAAGAAATGCAGGGTTAGACAAAAGTATGTAATACAAAATATTTTATATACAGTTAAAAAAGAAACTTCACAGTTGTGTATCTACGAAAATTAGGGATGATTTGGCGTAGTTCAATTCATTTACATCACCAAGCACGTTCCACGGTGGAAGTCTTGAAATTCTTAAGAGTAACCATACCTCTAGTTATACTTATACATTACCTGATTTTATAGTTTTGGTCCACAAAGAAAGTAATTAATTTATAACGCAAGCCTACTTGCGCGCAACCGCAATCCTGGTTACAAAAAGGTTAATTAAGTCATAAATTACAGCATCTCAAATATACAGGGTGTGCCGGAACTCTCTACCAATAATACCAATAAAAGTGACCATGCTCTTCTTAACGCACTGCAACTAACCTCCAGCGGCTACATATCACTAAAGCCGCCATATCTCGATATCTCAGTTAATATTCGTCCAATCTTAATGATTAAGGTGTCACACGATTTGTAATTAAAATGTCTTAAAAAAGTTATGCTTGTAAAATTTTTGTAAAATCAAGGGTTTTTGAGTTATTTAAGAAACAAAATTATAAATGGCCGCCATTTTGTTTTATGAATCTTAAAAATTGTCATAATTTGTGTGTAGCTTTGTCTAGTTGTCATAAATGTTTTTGCAAAGTTTCAATTTCGTATGTTTAACCACTTTTCAGAAATAAATTAATAAGTGAAAAAAAAAACAAAATGGCGGCTATGTGAGTAACTAAAGACTTCCGGACAATTTAAATATGGTATTTAGATATGTTTCTTACGCAGGAACAATTCCCTAAAATATTGGTAGAGAGTTCCAGACACCCTGTATAATAATTTATTACCTACTCCATAATGCATGAAAAATAAAATTTTATTGAAATAATATTTAGTAAACTGAATGGTAAATCGTCATATCTTTAACAAGCTGTAACTTCTGAATGAACAAACCTTTTTTAACCAGGTTACCGTCCCCCCTCCCAAAACATGACTGCAAGGTTTCATTCAATTGTGCCAAATACTTAGTAGATATCAGACCTTTTTCAAATTTTAAACTTGATTTAAATGGCATAATATTAAAATCCTTGAGGAACTGTAACTTTGATTAGATGGACCATTTACGAAGCGGTTTGTGCTGTTAAAGTTAATGTTATTATCAATGTGTATGCATTAATTGACATGCATCGATGCATCAATTATTGACACGTTTCTGTTTTTAAACATCAGACTAGTAAGTAAAACGAAAAGGAGGGCCTATTGAGGGCAGGGGTGCCAATCTGTCTAATACTGTTACGACTGATTGGCACCTCTGCGGCCGCCGTCAGCTTGGCACCACGACAGATTGGCACCACCCCTTTCTCGAGGTTCCAATCTGTCGTGTACTGTTACGACTGATTGGCACCTCTGCGGCCGCCGTCAGCTTGGCACCACGACAGATTGGCACCACCCCTTTCTCGAGGTTCCAATCTGTCGTGTACTGTTACGACTGATTGGCACCTCCAGGAGAGGTGCCAATCTGACGTGGTGCCAATCTGTCGTGGTGCCAATTATTTATTTTTAGATGCATTTATTTAATTCTAATTTCGTTATTCTATTTGTTTTGACCTAAGAACCTTCATTGAAATACCAGCTTAAATTTATATTGTCATAAATAAGATCATTAAAGCACGCTGCTAAATCACGACCAACACAAATTGTTCAAAAAATTGAGTTATTTATCATCGATTTATAGCCAAACGATCTTGCTTGCAACCTCAACAGTACTTTCATAATTATTTACAAATCTACACAAATTATGCTTTCCAATGACCCATTAAGTAACAAAATCGGTCCGGTAGAAGTCTAGATTTAGTTGTACAAAGTTTAACAAAAATATATCTAATTCAGTATTTTTTCACCACTATAAATTTGGAGATCACTTAGATTATTGTCAATATCTTTTAAATGGAGGGGAAATCGACCAAAGCGAATGTGATATTCTGAAAGAGAATAAAATTTACTACGAATAACTACTATGCAATTCTTGAAAATACTTAATAAATGCAGCCAAAAGCTGGCTACAAATAGAATCTTGAAAACAGAAACTTGAAAACCCCAGTTTTTAATGAATTTTTTTTATTTTTTATTTTTCACCGCAAATATTTAATAAAATCACAATTTTATAATTATTTGCAAATCTACTTGGGTTAGGCTTTCTAATGACCCATTAATTAACAAAATCGGTCCAGTAGAAGTCTAGATGTAGTTGTACAAAGTTTATCAAAAATATCCCAAACTCAATATTTTCTCATTACTATAAATTCGGAGGTTGCTTAGCATTTTTGCAAATAACTTTTAAATGGTGAGGAAATCGACCAAAGTGGAAGGTGATATTCTGAAAAAGAATAAAATTTCCTACAAATTGATACCATGCACTTCTTGGAAATATTCATAAATGGCAGCTAAAAGTCGCGCCCAAATAAAAAGTGTGAAAAACACAGTTTTCAATGTATTTCTTATGGAAAACACGTTTTCTTTAATTTATCACCATAAATCATAACAAAAACAAACTTTCATAATTATTTGCAAATCTACACAACTTAAGCTTTCCAACGACCCATTAATTAATAAAATCGGTCCAGTAGAACTCTAGATTTAGTTGTAAAAAGATTTTAAAAACTGAATTATATATAGAACTAGCTGTAACCCGCGGGCTTTGCCCCGTTTAACTTCTTAATTTTCAAGATTATCTCGTTCGCATGGCTCAATCACGTCCTGGTTGAAGTTTGTTCGCTACGCTCACTCACCTTTAGGTTGGAGCTCGTTCGCTACGCTCACTCACCTTTAGGTTGGAGCTCGTTCGCTACGCTCACTCACCTTTAGGTTGGAGCTTGTTCGCTACGCTCACTCACCTTTAGGTTGGAGCTCGTTCGCTGCGCTCACTTGCCTTCAGGTTAGCTCGTTCGCTACGCTAACTCGCCTCCAGGTTGAAGTTCGTTCGCATTAATGCCATGATCACAGTATAGTATATAACCTATTAGTTTCTTTTATTTACAAACATTATTAGATATTTCTTATTAAAGAACAGGTGATAATTTTTATATTAAGGGAAGGAGGTGTTTTCTTTAAGATGTATAATTTCATTGAATATTACGTTTTGATTTTGAATTTGTGTCAAGTTTAGTAAATTGTCTTTGTCATTAATATGATGAGTATAAATATAAAAGTCTTCCTTTGTATTCATTTTTTCACCTTTATTTTCAATATCCAGAATGTGCATATTTTTATTCATTTCTGAGTATGTATGGTCGGTCTGAAGTATATGTTCGGCGTATGAGGATTTTTGTGTTGTCATATTGTCTGATCTGCAATTGCAGCTCAGAAAACATTAACAATTGCAAAGAAGATATGGATAAAAGAAGAAATTAACAGTCTATATTCTAAACTGAATACTCTGAATGAAAAAATGAACATCATAAAGACAGATATCAATAAAATTACCACTCAGAATCAATTGAAGAATTCAATGAATACATACAAAATTGGATTGAACCAATTATAAAAAGAAAGAAAGAAACTCATCACAAGAAGCTACAAAGTCTGATAGGTCAAAAAGCTAAGATAAAAAATGAAAATTCGAATGAAACCCCTTCATTTTATCCCAAAGTTCAAAATCTAACAAATATTGTATTTGAAAAAGATGAAACAGAAATGTTATCAAAAGCACTAAAATACAACATTAACATGGACTTCCAACAGAAGGTTATAAAAGATGAAATGATAGATCTAGAAGTTGCAATAAGAAAACCAAAGACAGACATCCAAGAATCAATTAGACATAATTTTGTACACGAATTAGACAAAAATAGAATAGAAACTAAAAACAAAGGTATAATAAAGAAGTCTAGAAAAGACTTAAATACTGTAACATCAATATCAAAAAAACTCAAAGATAACAACGCAATATATATATATATATATATATGTGTCCGTCAGCACGATAACTCGAGCAAAAATGATCCGATTTGGATGAAATTTGGTACAAACGTGTAAACGTACGTTTATTCGAACGAGTTCGCGATCCAGCATGATCGGACCATGGGAACGGGGGTTTACGGGGGGTTTTATGGGGTAAAAATAGGTTTTTCCTATTTTTGACCCAAAAAATATAAAATTTAGCAATTTCTTTCCAAACCATTTTGTAGAGCTTAAAAAAACAAATAATTTAGTATATTGAAGCGTTATTATGCGCCTAATAGTTACGGAGAAAATTCCAAAAATTGTAAATTTAAAATTCCCATGTTATTCTTATGGAGAATAAGTAAACTGTTGTAGTTTGCTTGTTTGTGAACATATTTTGATCAAATTTGGAAAATGTTTTTATTTCTCACTACCTATTCACATTTTACAAAAAAAAAAAAAGTTTTACCCTCCCTGATGCAGCAAACCTAAGTACTTGTTAAACTAATTCTATTTAAATCAAGAATAAATGTTATATTTTTAAGTAGACATTTCAGTGTAAATCCAATCAGTCAAATGGAAATTCGCTTAGTCTGCAGGTTCGCTGCGGCGGGGGTATTGTTATATCAGATGGCATTCCACTTGACATTTTAGTTAGTTTCTTGATGCTCTCATTATTTAGGTGTCCTAACTTTTTATGCCATATTTTCATTAATTCACTAGAATTTTCTTGATTTTCACCGTTGTCTTCTTGTTGACTGCTGTTATTTTATAATAGTATAGATAGATATGTGAAGGCGATTTCTACGAAACACTAATCCTCCGTTAATAATGAACGAATTTTTACAAACTACGTGTCAAAATAAAGTATTTTTTGTGTAGACACCCCCTTTTGCCAATTCATGTAATAAAAGTCCTCGGGCTTTGCCCCACAGGCCATCAAAGTTGGAGTTTCTCCCATAAGATTAACATGGGGGAATCTTAATTTTTAATTTGAAACTTTGTCCCTTCTAATTTGAGAGAACGGCTGGGCGTAGAGACTTGGTAGAGGTGTCCAAAGAAAGGTCTTGGTCTGTAGATGAGTTATCAAAAGAAAAACTAAGCAAAATCCCTTAGGACTCTGCCCCAGAAGCTTCCATACCTTATCATAGCATTTCAACATTGCAGATACATTAATCAAACTGCTACAAACGGTTTCCAGTTCCCACACTCCATACTGCTCATCTTACTACTTCCTTCACCTTTTCCTACGTCGCAGACCTGTTTCCCTCTTTTCCCATAGCATTTTAAGATTGTAGATACCTTAATCTAATCGTCATAAACAGTTCCCACACTCCGGACTGCTCGCCTTTACTACTTCCTTCACCACTTCCTATGTCACGGACCTGTTTCCCTCCCTTCCTATAGCATTTTAGGATTGCAGATACCTTAATCTAATCTTCATAAACAGTTCCCACACTCCGGACAGCTCGCCTTGACTACTTCCTTCACCACTTCCTACGTCACGGACCTGTTTCCCTCCCTTTCCATACCATTTTAAGATACCTTTAATCTAATCGTCATAATCAGTTTCCACACTCCGGACAGCTCGCCTTTACTAGTTCCTTCACTACTTCCTACGTCGCCGACCTGTTTTTCTCCCTTCACATAGCATTTTAGGATTGCAGATACCTTAATCTAATCGTCACAAACAGTTCCCACAGTCCGTACTGCTTGCTTTTACTACTTCCTTCACCACTTCCTACGTCGCGGACCTGTTTACTTCCCTTCCCAGTTCCCATAGCATTTTAGGATTGCAGATACCTTAATCTAATCGTCACAAACAGTTCCCACAGTCCGGACTGCTCGCTTTTACTACTTCCTACACAGCTTCCTACGTCGCGGACCTGTTTTCCTTTCTTCCCTTGGAATTTTAGGAATGCAGATACCTTAATCTAATTGTCATAAACAGATCCCACACCCTGAACAGCTCGCCTTGACTACTTCCTTCACAGCTTCCTACGTCGCGGACCTGTTTTCCTTTCCTTGCCATAGCATTTTAGGATTGCAGATACCTTAATCTAATCGTCATAAACAGTTCCCACACTCCGGAAACCTCGCCTTGACTACTTCTTTAACCACTTCCTACGTCGCAAACCTGTTTTCCTCCATTCCCATAGAATTTTAGAAATGCAGATACATACCTTAATCTAATCGTCATAAACAGTTTCCACACTTCAGACTGCTCACCTTTAATACTTCCTTCACCACTTCCTACGTCACGAACCTCAAGCTAGTGTCGTCATTTGATTATATTTATGATCCATACAGTTTCTTTTCTTATATCTGTGGAATAATGCTATCAGCTATTTCTTTATCTACTACATTCAAAAGTCAACAGCTGATCATATGTCTTTGTTTATATGTGCCAAATACTGCTTCCATAAGAATTACATTGAAACTTTGAGATCCAGTGGGGCGGATTCCTGAGAGACTTTAACGCCATATAGATGTTGGCACTCACCGATATGGTCTTTATCACCATGCAAAATTTGAAAACTATTGATTCAGCCGTCTAGAAGGAGTTTGCGTATTACGAAATGCATAAGAGTCGACGTATAAGAGCTTCGTTCGCTCCGCTTTGGGAGTTACTGAATTCTACCAAATAATTATTTGCAATGTTATTTTATGATTTCAAAATCGATTTTCTTCTTTATCATGTCATGTTTTGCAATATAACGTTCCATATTACGAAATCAGTGGAGAATCCTTTTATCAAAGCAATTCTTAAATTATTTGTTATTGAACTATCTTATATCTATTGTACGGGTTGGTGTCTGCTTTGACTACATCTATCTATCTATTATATACTTATGTAATACGCAAGCAGGATTTTTGTGACAATTACTCCTCCAAAACTACTGAACCAATTGACATGTTTTTGGTGTCATTGGAAAGAGCGTAACGTGAAGTTGTGCAGGAAACTTTCTTTTTAGGTAAATAATTAGAGAGTGAGGCCCTGGGGCCCTTTAAAGTTTTGTATTTCTCCATAAGAATAACATGGGAAACAAATATTGTTTTGAAACTCCAGCTGTTGTCAGAAATTAAAGTGATAATTGGTCTCCATGGAAGCATGAGAAAATTCACAATGTTTACATTAGCTTTGACATTTAAATGTAAACAACCAGAACTGTCAAATGCCTATTTCACAATTTCAGACAGCTGATCCAAAAAAAATGAATTAACTATTCATCTTAAACTTAATCGTAGATTATTTTATTATAAATCTATTTCAATGATTATGAAACAGATTTTTACCGCTGCGAAGCAAAAATTGAAAGTGAGAAGAAGAACATATATGCTAATTGCAAACATGCAATGTGTAAATAATCTATGTTGTATTAAAAATGTGTATAGTTATGGATGTTGGTTTGTGTTTAATGATAATAGTTATTAATTATAGAATTTTTATTTTAAGGATTTGGCATATGAGTAAGCCATAAATAACACCCTTTCAGAGTTCTGCCAGTTTTTGCCTAACCACTGTAGAGTTTAAATTAGCCTACACCTTATTGTCTACTAAATTGGCTAAATAACTTAGGTACGGTACATTAAAAAAGCTGGCAGCCTTTTTACGTTGACTTAAATTGTAAACTTACCTTTTCCCGTCCATGGGCAGTTTGATAGTTAAAAATTAACCTTTTAAACTGGAATAGGAATGTTATGTAAATTGTGAGTATTTCCATTACTTAATAATCTTTCAGTCGACTTTTTTTTTAATCATCGTAAATTATGACTGTTGTTAGTTTTAAACAAGTTATTTGTTTATAAATAACTCCTGTACTTCTTTGCAATTGCTCGATTTCGAGCAACATGTACACTAGTTGTAATACAGTAGCCTACAGAACTTAGTGTCAAAATTTAAGATAAAAGAAGCATTTTGTTACGAGACAGGATATTTATTATAGCCTGTAACATCCTGTAGAGGTCAGCGTATTGTTGCTATCGCCGAGTGTGGGAGCTGATATTCTGAGATTCCCAGAAAGCGGCGGTTAAACCAAACTCCTATCAAAACAAGGTAAGTTAAAACAAACAGTTATATTTTGCAAGGGAGGGCAGATAATCCGATTATTGGTTAATGCGAGGTCGGTTAAGAGGGGGTATACTGTAGTCTGTAGCTCTGAACATCCACGCACACTAAAACTACTTTTAAAAACGGTTCGGGGGGACACAAAACTAAAATATTTTCAACCAAACTTAAAAATGTTGATGAAAATAATAAGTACCTTGCCCATTTAAAGGTAGGTAGGTAGGCCTACTAACTTATCCAGGGAGAAATTAAAAATGAAACAGTAACTTACCTCTTCAATAAGAGAAAACTTAAACATAGGCTACTGTACCTTTAAAATACAACTTGAACGACAAAAACTGCTGGAAACTAAGGCCCTAACTAACATAGGTTACACAGCTACTACACTACAACCTGGAAGTTAAGTATTGAACTAGCCTACATGACCACTCGTCCAACACTACAACAACGACTTGCCAGAAACAGCCAATGAACAGCGGGCAAAAATGAAATGTGAATTATTGACCGGTTGGACGATCAGAGTCTTTGGAGTTTGATGTGGGCGACCCATTGGATATTGCAACTGAAAATAATAGGCTACAATACGTTAAATTATATTGACACACACTGTCACTGACTTCACTCCAACCTGACCAGTAAATCTTTACCGACTGGTCAAGCGACCAGTGCTCAGGTGTAGTTAATTTAGTGTAGGCTAACTTAGAAACATATTTACTATTTTAGTGTAACAACAGCTAGATTTTGACACACGTGTTTTATGACTACAAAAGAGAAGCCTGTCAATTTATCTTAATACTGAACGTCACTTTCCAAACAAATATACAAACTGCCCTTTTTTAACAAACATCGAATGCACCTGGTAACTTATCGCGGTAATTCTGAGCAATTACTTGGTCAACCCTAAACTTTTTCATATTTTACTACGATAATGTAGAGATGTATGTGAAACTAAAAAAACATAATTTAGGCCCCTGAAAGTTAATATATGCTATATACAAATAGAAATTACCTCAGCAATTGCCGGGTTCAACGTCCTCATCCGAGTCAGCGGCAACTGGATCAGTGTTCTGTATGGATGGTTCCCCGTTGTAACCTAACCTAACCTAACCTAACATATCGATACTGTCACAACTGGCCTTCCGCGCGTCTCCCGCAAGCCACTGTTATCACCTGTACTTTGAACCTTCTTATCGCTCGGCAACCTGCACGATGGCCTTGCAGGGCTTGAATTATACGTTTCTTGTTTTCTGAGAACATCCTTATGACCGTAGTAAAATATGAAAAAGATTGGGGTTGACCAAGTAATTGCTCAGAACTACCCTTATCGCTTTCTCTTTAAGTTAAGTGCCTGCAACACAAATGCACTACATTAGCTATGTCTTCATTGTCCATCTTGATAAACACTTCCACTAAAGCTTTGGGCATATAATTAGTAGCCTAGTTGTCAAACTCCTAGTACTTACTTACTTTCCGGGTCCGGAAATCAGACTTCGCTTTTCCAAAAATTAGCTACCGGTACCGATATGGCTTTGTCATTCGCATGTAAAAGATCATCTAATGTGCAAGACTGGTCTAGGCGTGGGCAGATCAGCAGATGGCCAGGATCCTGAACAGCACCACACGCGCACAAGATGTTTTCTTCATCTGGTAAGAGACCCCATTTCTGCATGTTTGTCTTGCATTTTGGTACCTCGACCCTAATTCAATTTAGGGTCTTCCACACCGTGTAATGAAGGCCTCCACCAGGAGCCAGTTCCTCCCTGGCTGGTATGGGAGGGTTAGTCAACGTGGCCTCCCACCTTGCCACCCGATTGCTTGAGAGTGATCCATCCAGGACTCTTGTCCATGATAAAAAGCTCTTTCTGGACCGAAGCCGTTGCTCTGCAGGTTGGTGGCCGTGTAATGGGTGACGAGGGTCTGTCTCTTGCTTAGTCCTTTCTGCTTGGGGTGCACAGAAGGAGTCTCGCCCCAAAGATTGTGACCATTACACGCTATGAACGACATCACAATCGGGCGCAACCCGGGCAACGCTGACATGTCAGCAGCAAATCCTTCTACAACTGGACTTTGAAAAAACTCCTAGTCATGTCATGCACAGAGTGGTCGGGCTAGTTTGCAACTTCCTAATGAGATGAGGGCTACATAATCAAATTTGTAGAAGGTGAATTCCCAGTCTGGCCCCTAGTGAATAGGGATAAATATTGCTGATATCAAACCGGTGTGGGAGGTATGGCCTATCAATCGCTTGAAAGCTATCTCAGGAATCAACGTCAAACAGTCTGTGTTAAAGGTGCCTTCTCAAGAGAACTGCATATTGAGCATGGCGCCCCACAAGGCTCTGTCCTAGGCCCTCTGCTTTTTGTCATCTACATCAATAACCTGAGATGCGATGGGAAGTCCCTCCTCTACGCAGATGACACGACCCTGATATCCAGAAATTCTCGCTGGACCTGCTCCAAAGTGACTCTGAGACTCTCATGGCAACTGCCAAGGATTGGTTTGTGCGGAATAAGCTTAAGCTCAATGGTTCCAAGACCCAAAACCTAATCTGTACTCTAAAAAGAAACATAGTTCCCATCGAAGACTCACAGTACGTGTCAAATTGTTAGTTTTCTGGATGGACAGCCAGCTCTCATGGGAAGACCATAGGTATATCCCACCTTAACGACAAGCTATCCAAAACAATGTTTCTGCTTCACAATAATCAAGTTGGAGATATCCAAACAGTATTTACTGACAATGTATTTGATGTATCATAGGTATACCCCCACCAGGTAACCGATAGCCGTACTCAGATAGTTGGCCATTCCTGTCTGGGCCGTCTAAATATCAACAATGTTTGTCTCTGGCGTTACCTAATAAAGTTTGTCTGTTCAGTTTCAAATGTGAGTTTTATTATATTATAGTCTACCTCCAAGAACACGTCAGTGGCGACGAGAAAATGTGTTTTAAAACAGTTTAATTAAGTGATTGTGTCAATAACTGCAAGTTTGTATAAAAGTGAAAGCTGCCGGTCGACGGTCGGTGAGTCAATGTCGTCCATTTTGTCAACGTCTGTCTGTGTGTTTTATAATTTAGACAATAATTAATTCAAAATGTCTAAAGCACCAGTTTTTGTCCCGGAAGAGGAAGATTTTTCGTTGTATATCGAAAGACTAGAACTGTATTTCAAAATAGAAAAGATTGATGATGATCTTAAAAAAAGTTATCTGTGGGTTAATTTGCAGCCTAGTATTTTTGCAGAACTCAAGTCTTTATTAAGTCCTATCGAGTTCAAGAAAGCAACATATAGTCAGTGTACTGAAGCATTAGCAAAAAAATACACTAAAGTCAAAAAAGTTATTTCCGAGAGGTATTCTTTTAATTTGCGGAAACAACGAGTTGGAGAGTCCATTACAGACTATATTACTGTGATTAAAACCTTAGCCAGTACATGTAATTTCGGATCATTTTTTGACAACGCATTAAGAGATCGTCTTGTGTCGGGGTTATTAAATACCAATATGGTCAGTCGTCTACTAGCTGAATCAGACGCCATTACTTTTGAGGAAACATGCAAAATTATTTTCGACATGGAAGCGGTAGAGAGGTCAACGAACATTATGTCTGGAAATGACGTCACGGCTCACGTCAGTCACGTGACCACGCAGGGAGCGCGGCAGTCTACGTCAACTCCTACGTCACAGTCCTGGAGATCCAAACAGCGATCACGTACCCCACCTCTCCCCGCTACGTACAATAGACAACGGTCAACATCAGCTGGTTATCCACGTCATCCACGTTCCGATAAACATTCGCCGTCCCGATATAGGTCACCGTCCCCGCACCGCCGCTCGGACCATGAACTATCCAACAACAACCGGAAAACCTGTCGTTATTGTTTTAAGAGACACAGTCCATCAAAATGTCCCGCAAAAGACTGGATCTGTCACAACTGTGGTAAACAAGGACACGTTGCTGGTTTTTGTCATAGCGCTAATTTTGTTAACATGTCTAATACATTAATTAATGAGTCCGGTCCTTTGTCTGTATGTATACAAGTAAATGGTACACCTACTAATTGGCTAGTAGATACTGGTAGTGCAGTTAGTATTTTGAGAGCAGATCTGGCTAGGAGCTTAAAGCTAACTAAATTGTCACCTTTTCTAGGTCAAATCAGAAGTGTCAATGGTCAAGAATTAAATATTTTGGGTACTTGTGAGGTTGAGGTTAAACCCCAAAACCAATTGAAGCAACATTTTTTGAATGTTATTGTAGCTGAACAGCTGTCATGTCCCGCTCTTTTAGGGAGAGATTGGTTGTCAGTTTTGTCACCAAACTGGTCAACTAACTTACTGTCGGGATGTTTGTCTAACACTAATGATTGTCCAGTAAATTATGTGTCGAGTCCAAACGATGAATGTCAGTCCGTGGTTCAATGTAGGCCTAAAGCAAATGTAGTTGAAGTTTTGTCAACACGTTTCCCTTGTGTTTTTTCAAAGAAAAACAATGAACTACCAATCAAAGATTTTAAAGTCAGTATAAATCTGAAAGATGATGTTCAACCTGTATTTCACAAAGCGTACACAGTCCCTTATGCCTTGAGAGATGAAGTAAATCAAGAGTTGTCTAGATTAGAGTCTGAAGGTATCATAAGTAAAGTCAAACATGCAGATTGGAGTAGTCCCATGGTTTGTGTACCAAAATCTAACGGCAAGTTGCGTATGTGCGTTGATTTTAAAACCACTTTGAACAAGCATTTAAAAGTAGATCAACATCCTATCCCCACTCCTGATGATAGTTTTAACAAATTTGTGGGATGCAATGTTTTTTGTCGCTTGGATCTGTCTCAAGCGTATTTGCAGTTAGAAGTTCATGAAACAAGTAAACAATTGTTAGTTGTTAACACAATCAAAGGTCTCTATATGTACAACCGCCTTCCTTTTGGCTTAGCATCTGCTTGTGCAATATTTCAATCAGTTATTGAATCAATCTTGTCAGAGTTAAATCAGGTTGCGCCTTATCTAAATGATATATTAATTGGAGGTAAAGATTTAACCGAATGTGAACAGAATCTGCACAGTGTATTGTCACGTCTTGAAGAGTACAATGTAAAGTTAAATGTAGATAAGTCAGAATTTTTTGTACAGTCGTTGATATTTCTAGGGTTTGAGCTGTCTGGTAAGGGTAAAGCACCGTCTGCTACCAAAGTGCAGCAGATTTTGTCTATTCCAGCTCCTACTAATTTAACAGAACTTAAGTCATTTGTGTCAATGTTTAATTACAGTACTACAGAAACTTTGTACACATGTGTCCAGACCTTTTAGAACCTTTTCATAAACTAATGAGAAAAGATGAACCATTTGTCTGGTCATCAGAATGTGCATTAGCTTTTGCTA
Organism: Macrosteles quadrilineatus; assembly: GCF_028750875.1. Lineage (NCBI taxonomy): Eukaryota > Metazoa > Arthropoda > Insecta > Hemiptera > Cicadellidae > Macrosteles > Macrosteles quadrilineatus. Next base: position 32,211,457 of record NW_026542594.1, on the reverse strand, counting down.
AGTGTAAAACGTCTCTATCAGAAGCAACTATGTTAGTATTGTTTGACCCATCAAAAGAATTAATTTTGTCTGTTAATTCAAGTTCTTTTGGTGTTGGTGCAATTTTGAGTCAAGTTGAAGGTAACAAAGAGTACCCAATAGCTTTTGAAAGTGCAACACTAAACCCAGCACAAAGAAATTATTCACAATTAGAGAAGGAAGCTCTGGCTTGTGTTTTTGGTCTAAGAAAGTTTCACAAATATTTGTGGGGAAGAAGTTTTACAATTTGTAGTGATCACTTGCCCTTGAAGAGTATTTTCAGTGAAAATAAGAGAATACCTAACTTAGCTTCTTCAGAGCTAATACGGTGGGCTACCATGTTGTCTGCTTATCAGTATAAGATTGTCCACAAGAAAGGTTTATTGATACCACATGCCGATGCTTTGTCGCGATTACCAAGCTCTGATTTAGTCCAAGATGACGATTCTTTTTTTACTTATTTGTCCACTCCTCTAGTTTCTAATGATGAAGTGAGTAAAGAAACCATGAAAGATAACGTTTTGTCTAAAGTGATAGAGTTTGTTCAACATGGTTTTCCAAAAAAAGTGTCCAGTGAGTTCAAAGTGTATTCTAACAACAGCCACTGTTTGAGTGTTCACAATGGTTGTTTGTTTTTTGGAAGTAAAATTGTAATACCTGAAAACCTAAGAAGTAAAGTCCTAGATGTGATTGATTTCAGCCATGCTGGCATAACTAGATCAAAACTATTTGCAAGGTCATACGTGTGGTGGCCTACACTTGATAGCGATCTATATAGATTCATTTCAAATTGTCAAATATGTCAGTCTCATCAAAACAAACGTAGCCTAGTAACCAATATCGTCTACCTTGGCCTAAGTCAAAATGCCCTTGGGAAAGAGTGCATCTAGATTTGTTTGATTTTCGTAACAATAAGTATTTGATCTTGTGTGATTCTTATTCTAAGTGGGTAGAGTGCTTTGTACTAAGAAACAGAAGTGATTTCAAAGCTGTTATAAATAAACTAGCAGAAGTGTTTTCTAGATTTTCATTTCCGCGCACAATTGTGTGTGATAATGGTCCGCCATTTTGTAGTCAGGAATTGAAAGATTTTTGTAAAAGGAAGTCAATCAAACTCATGTTTTCACCTCCATATTCACCTCAATCTAATGGACTAGCTGAACGTTCCGTTCAAACATTTAAAATTATATTGTCTAAATTTTATCTTAGTCAAAGAAGTCATAATCTGCCACCAGAACAAATGTTACTAGATTGTCTATATGCTTATCGTTCCACTCCATCCTCTGTAACGGGTAAATCTCCTATGGCAATGCTACTTACTTTTGTACCTGAAACGCCTTTGTCGTCTTTAAAAAGAAATGTAAGTTTCAACTTTGTATCAGATCAGTCAAAAAGAAAGAATCTGCCTGAAAGTAAAGACAAGCAAAAGATAAGAATTCCAAACTACCATCCTGATCAATTTGTATGGGTAAATTTGAATAAAAGAACAAATGTTGGTGTAAAGTTTGTGGTAGGTCAAGTGACCAAGAAAATTAGTCAGACTGTTTATTTGGTAAGAGTGTTATCTGACAAAAGTATTCACAAAGTCCATGTAAATCAGCTTAGAGAATATTATGTTCCAAAACCTAATCCTGATAAACTCCACACCAAAACACCGTCACCTAGACATGTGCCTAGTCCTAGTCCACCCAGACCATCTCCTGTTAACAATAGTACCAATCCACGTCCATCTCCACCCGTCCCCCAACCTTCACCTACAAGTCCCCTTCAGCAGACTAGTAGTAGAGGAAGAGTAATCAAGCCGACTAAAAGATTTACATTTTCTGAATTTGATTGATGATATTGAACTGTCTTTTTTGTCTTTGATGTTGTTTACTGTTTTGTTGTGTGTATTTTCAAGAATTGTAAACAAAGTTTTTATTTCATTTATTTTGTCACTTGAATTTTTGATGTTTTAATTATTGTACATATTGTCAACTTATACATGGGAAGGTAGTGATGTATCATAGGTATACCCCCACCAGGTAACCGATAGCCGTACTCAGATAGTTGGCCATTCCTGTCTGGGCCGTCTAAATATCAACAATGTTTGTCTCTGGCGTTACCTAATAAAGTTTGTCTGTTCAGTTTCAAATGTGAGTTTTATTATATTATAGTATACCTCCAAGAACACGTCAGTATTATGGCCTATTCCATAGTCATCTGAACTACGGTTTGCAGTTGTGGGGTCTTGCGCCTGGTTCTAGGAGATCCTGCAGACTCCAGAAGAAGGCACTCAGAATTGTAACATCTAGTAAAGCTGACGCCCACTGTAGACCTCTTTTCATGCGTCTCAGAGTTATGACATTGTTCAGCCAGTACGTCTTAAACAGTGTTGTACACATAAAGAAAAACTTAGATGATTTTAGCTTCAGGGGTGACCTTCATAGCTGCAATACTCGTAACCGGAGCCAACTTGACCTTCCATCCCATCGGCTCAGTAAGACTGCAAATAGTTTCCCCACTCTGGCCATAAAGGTGTATAATAGTCTCAGTGTTGAGATCAGAGGCCTACCAGTTAATGCGTTCGTAGTGCACATGTCTAGGGAGTTGAAGACTAGGCCCCTTGACTCCATCAGGAAAATTTTTGAAACCCCTGACTCAGTTTGGACATCATGATCCACCGCCTTGTAGGCCTATAGTGTCCTAGTCAAAGTTTTAGTTTTAATTTTTCATAACGCAATCTATCCAGCTATGGCTGGGCAACGATGAAGAACCGGTAAAGGTAAAGGATTGTAGTTATTAAAGGAAGCCTCGACATTTAAGCGAGTTGTAGGCCTAGTATTGTTGTTCAAGAACAGTTTAAACACGTTTTTAAGCACGTTTTAGGTGAGTTCTGGAAACTGAACCAATGTTTACATTCAAGTTTACAAGGCCTAGCCTAAACTTAATTGAGAAAATAAGTTAAATAAAAATGTTTACCTCTGTTAGGAAACGGTCTTCCGCTTCCTCTCACTCCTCTTCCCCGATACTTCCATCCTCCCCGTCCTCTAAAAAATCTTGATCTACCGTTAATATTGCTCATATTGACATTCTAAAAAAAATCAAAATGCAATGCCTTATTATTAATATAGTTTTTGAAGAAGTAGGCCTAAATATCCTAGAATCGATCAGTTGGTATAAGACTATTTTTACTATTTTACCAATCAAAATGGTTTGTATCCAGCATCACAAGTTCTTCTCTTCTGCGTTATTTTGGTTAGAGTTTGTCGAATTAGTAAAGGATTGTCAGGATGATCTAAATCAATATTCAATCTGAATCTTGGAATTATTGTTTTTCAATATAGGGACATAGGGTTTATCCTAATAAGTTATTAATTGTTCTGATAATAAGTTATTAATAAGTTCTTCTCTAATTTCTAATCCTAATTTTCAACTTTGACAATGAAGAAGTAAGAAGAGGGGAGGGAAAGAGCGGGAGCACTGCAACACTGCAACACTGCAACTTTGGTATTTACTCAGGGGAGGTATAAATGAGGTTACGATGACAGCTGTGGGCTTCTCATTAGCAGAGGGGACACCATTTAGCGTAACAATACGGTTTTCAGCTATCGGCCTCGGTGAAGCTGACAGATTCATGTTCGAATCTCGCTGGTGGCACTAACTTTTTGACTAAGCTTTTTTTTTTCATTATCAGCAAGTTTGGTTGGTTTGGTTCGGTTATGACAGTTTAATTTTATTATTAAGTCATTATAACATTTTAATTGAGCAATTTCTAGTTTTATTTAATGAACAGAATTATTTTTTTCTATTAATAATCTTTTTTATATTATTTTATTATCAGCAAGTTTGGTTAGTTCGGTTAGGTTATGATAGTAATTTTATAATAACAAAATTTTAAAATTGAATTTGAGGCATTTATAATTTTATTTTATGAACAGAACTATTTTTGCAATTAGTAAACCTTCAATTGCCAAAATGCTCTCTACTACAGCGCTGTTCACGGAGGAATTTTGAACTAATGCCTCAATCGTACCTCCCCCACTCCGTTTCTGACCTAAAAGAAGGAGACACTGCGGCCAAAGAAGTTGACGTCACCGCATATGCTGTTCCCTATGTGCGCATCAGGCGAGGAACTGGACTGTGCTGAATGTAAGTGGTGGAGTATTGATCTCTTTTAAACAATTGTTAATGTCTGGAATAACGAGCGATGTGGAAGTCGATCTTTCCCAACAGCTCAGGACAGTCCAATGAGCCATACTATCTTGAAGAGGAATACTGCGTCAATCAACTCTCTTCGAAGAAGCAACGGCGGGAGGCCAAGAAGCTGACCAATCTCGTTAATTTAAACTTCCGTGTCTTGACTCCAATCAATCTGAGAAAACGGTTTTGGACTTTTTCATATCATTAATCAGCAATTCCAGTTGATAAGGGGGCCACACAGTTGCCCAAGTAGCAAAAATCGTTGGCAAATCGTTGGCCCAACGTTTCTGTCGATCGTTGGCCAACGGTATGTTTTGGCGCTCAGTCTTACGGTTGGCCAACCAACCAATTTTTGCGGAAGGGCCAACCATCCCATTGGACATAAACATAAAAAACACAAAATAATAAAGATTTTGTATGCAAAGCATAATTATGAGTTTAGTAAATTGATTAAATAGTTCTTAAAAACTTATTTTGAAAATTAAACGAAATAAATTTTTTTGGGCCGGGACGGGTCTTGAACCCGGTACCTTCGACATGTGAGCCTCACGCCTTACCTCTGAGCTAACTGTGCTTGTTGGTTAAGAGTGTTTTCAAGTTGTGAAAGAGTAGCCGACAGGTGCAATGGTCACAATTAATACTTTAATATTTTTGATGCTACAGTATATGATTCTGTTAATCTGTTTAGGCCTCAAGTAGTTGAATTGTTTTTCTGGTATTTGGAGAGGATACTAGTATTTGAATATAGATTATTTAATTACCGTTAGATTAGGCTACTGTTATAATTGATTGTTATATAATTAATTAATATTTTCTCTATAACTATTAAAAACTTGCTTAAATAAGTTAAAGAATAAAAAAAATAATTATAATAATTATTATATGTTAAGCAGGTGTTCCCCACTGTATCTAGTATCACAACATCATCTGACTACATTCATTACCGGTATTGATCCAAATTTTTACAATATTTGTCTTATATTCTGCTGCCATAACATTTATGTACTTTTAAATAAATCAATTTGTTAAAATTCGTTTAAGAATGTTTTATACTTAAACCCAACGAAGGCCCAAAGATTCCTTCCTTTGTAGGGCCAACGAATACCAGTTTCCGTTGGGCCAACGTTGGCAAATCGTTAAAATTTCTGCCAACCATTTCCCAACCATGCCGACCATTTCCCAACGTTGGGCCAACGATGTGTGCTACTTGGGTGAGTTGTATCCCAGAATTGAGCGAACGAGAGTCATTTAGAGAGATTTAATGGTGGTAATAATAAAGGGTCCTCTGACTCCTGAAGATGAAACCAAGCACGGAGTAGGCTTGATACTTGATACTTGTGTCCTTAATCCTTGACCGACAATGTCGATAGATTGCGTCATAGGCACATTAACATACTATTTATTTACATATTATTTAAAACTAATATTTACAAACTTCTTACTAAACAAACTATTTATTAACTGGGCTGTGGCGATTTGATTTCCTAACTGATTTCCTACTGTAGTGCTGTTTTCAGCTGACTTTTAGTGGCACTTCCCTTAATTCCTCTAAAGAGTAGAGGGGTCTTTTTACCAGATGGGCCTGCAGTACTGCCCTGAATTTAGTCCTGTCTAACTCTCTCACTCTTTTTGGCAGCGTGTTAAAGATCTTGATTGCTGAGCGAGGGTAGCTTTTGATGGAGTGGCTAAGCCTACACCGCGGCAGATCAAGGTCCTGGGCCTTTCGAGTGTTATGGCTATGCTGGCTTTCCCTCATATCAAAAAGGTGGAGGTTGTCTTTTAGGAGTAGCAAACTGCTTAGGACATATTGGCTGTGCACTGTTAGTATCCCTAGCTCCATGAAAAGAGGCCTGCAGTGTTCATCAAAGTCTGAGGATGTTATAATTCTTACAGCCTTCTTCTGTAAGAGGAGAATGTCCTGAGTTAGTGGTTAGTGGTAAGGCCTTGGAGCAGATGCGAGATATGTGAATGGTGAAGGTCGATGTGAAGAAAACCCCAGTAGATTAGGGTCCATTGACATCTTTAGCGTTTATGCACTGACTTTTTACGAATTACCATAGATTAAACATACTCCTCAAGGTACAACATACTCCTTGAGGAGTATGTTTAATCTATGGAATTACTAACTGGATTAGATCGGTAGTAAACCAGCGTGGGAATCTTCTTGGGCCGATTTTCATTGGGGGAAATTTCTCTTCAATCAAATGATGTAAGTCATGGCAGAACGAGGTAAATATCATGTGGACGTTACAGGGGTTTACCAGAAGATAATTTTGATATGATAATTAATCGATACAGCCTCTACGTTGCAACGTCTACTTTTGTTTTTAGGTTGTAATCCATAATATGTGGAAACAACAAATTGTATTAGTAAAGAAGGTTATTTAGTTATATCGATGCTTGCTTACTCCGCTCAATTGGCAGACCTGAGACTGCAGTTGTCCCACTACATTGAATTTTTGGTGACGTCATTGGACACTGGCCGAAAAATTGTCGTTGTGGAACGCCAACCCTTAGGAAGATTTGAGTCTCCTCAATGTTATGGGCTATCAACGCTAATAATGGTTGTCGATGCTAGAGTATCATAGATAAAACAAAAACCTATCCCTTAGTGTTCTTTGACGGTCAAGCAAAAGCAAGGGCTCAAGCTAGCACGGCCGCCTTTAACTCCAGGCCGCGGCCTTCGAAGTGGCAACTTCGTAAGTAGGGTTGTAACAACTGTTTTGTTTGGAAGCAGCTATAAATGGTGTTTGTGTATTTACGAAAGCTTGGTTACTGGTCTATGAAAATATTGACTCCGCTTTAATGTATAGATAGATATATATATTCAATTCACATATTGTTTTGGTTTTCAATTATGTATGTTTTATTTTCAATATTTTAATAAATTTATGTTGATAAATTAAAATTAAAATCAATAAAGTGAGAATTAATGAGCTGGTATCACCTGTCTGTCATGTTATCTTATGGGACGTCTGACACCTAACAACCCTAAAAAACATCGTCTATCGAGTTGAGTTCAAGTCCAACTTGGACTCAGTCCAGTTCAGTTAACCTCAACAGTATGCCTGGCCTGGCCTAGCTCAGCTCAGTCAGCTCAGAGTCAGTAGACTTCAGTTTCAGTTGAGTCAGTTCAGTGAGTCACTAGCGGCTAGTCCCTGCCCACCAAATCTGTTCGGGAGCGAAACTTCTACCCTCCCACCAGCCCAGCTGTTATTTGGAGGCTTCTGATTGGCTGAGGGAACACCATTACGGCAACGATCCGGCTTGATGCCAACGGCCTCGTATAGTGGATAGAGTGCCGGGCTGATGAACCTAAAGAGCCGGGTTCGAAGCTCACCCGTGGCCCTATTTTTTCGTCTCGGATTTTTTTCATTATCAGCAAGTTTGGTTGGTTTGGTTAGGTTCTGACAGTTTAATTTCATAATAAAAAATTATAAAATTGAATTTGAGTCATTTATAATTTTATTTTATGAACAAGACTAAATTTTCAATTAGTAAACCTTATAGTCAATCAGAAGCCTTCAAATGACACTGTTGGGAAAACTAATTCTGGAATAAAAATTCAGCTGGAGGGAGGGTAGAAGCACAGACAAGACAATTCCTTAGTCAATGGTAGAAGTTTCGCTCCCGAACAGATTTGATTTGGTGGGCAGGGACTAGCCGCTAGTCTTTGACGCTTTGACTCAGTTCAGTACAACACAATAGACCGCACTCCGGATGGGCATACGGGAGGGACGATGGCTAAAGGTGTGGTGACGTCATACCTCTAATGGCTATGTCTTCTATTGAGGCAACCGCAACACGATTACCGTAACAAGACGATGTGATTAATTGTTTATTAATAATTTAATTATTATTATTTAATATTAATAATTAAATTATTAATATTAATTAATAGTTAATTTAAATAATTAAATAAGTTTAACTACTAATCATCATTTAAATAATTAAAAATTTCATTTTTATCTTATGTATTTTTTATATTATCAGCAAGTTTGGTTGGTTAGGTTAGGTTATGATGGTTTGATTTTATAATTAAAAAGTTAATTTTATAACTAAAAATTATAAAATTAGCCTAATTTAAAATTTTCAACTTAGCGGCGAACGCTGACACTAGCCATCGTCCCTCCCGTGTGCCCCACCGGTCAACACTTACAAGTTACAAGTTACAGTTACAACCTACAACACAACAAAATTCAAGGAAGCTTTCAGTAGAGTAGCTGTCACTGCTTTTTGCTGTCAGTTTCAGTTATCTATTAATCTATATATTAATAGGCAAGCATGTTTCTTTAAAACCTTTTTTCTCAGCTCGTGTGCATCGTAGGGAAAATCTACGCATACCGTTGGAAAGCTATTTTCCTGTAGGTGTGCAGAATCCCTTTATAAATTTAAATAGGCTCAAAGATAAGCACAAAAAATAAGTTTAAAAGTTGTAAAAAATTAACATGGATCTTATGCGTTGCTATGCTGGTTACGAAATAACAACGAAATATAAACAGAAAATCAAAACAAATGGAGGAAACTCCAATCACATGTTTTATTTACAGTGTGGGGTGAAAATAGTTAAGTGAGTACATTACATATTTTTGGTCGAGTTTCGACCACTGGACGACCTCTCGTATCATTGATTATACAACAACACTTGACCTTAAGATAGGTTCAGTTTGTTAAAACTTAAAAATAAAAATACTGTAGAGTCTTTAATAAGGTTAAGGATGACGTCAAATAACCCTACTGATGATGAAAATTTCGAGTTTAATTGGCTTCAAACAAGAAAAGAAGTTGGTTTACCCGATCTTTCTGCCTTCAATGATGAAACTGGATCAGAAAAGTTTATGAGGAAATTCAAAGAAAACCCTTTGGTGCCCATAGGTAAAATCTAGACTTTTCCATTGTACTAACAAAAAAATACCTAGGCTAAAAACTTAATTATTTATTCTACTAACGTAGATAAAAATAACAATCGCAAAACTTGATAGGCCTATTTATAGCTCAATAACTCATTTATTTAGCTAGATCAACATTACAAATGCATTAGCCAAGCCAAATTTACTAAGACTAACTAACTTAGCCTATTAACTAACTTTTTGACTGCTTATTATCGAAAATAACCTAGATAATTATAGATTAAGTTATTATTAAACAAACCCTAATATCGATAACCAAACATAGCCTAGCCAAAAACCAATTTCATAATGATCGATTGTAACAGTATAGCCTAACTTATATTTTCAAATAAACCTATATAAGTTAGGTAGCCTAATCATGGTGGAGTTGGATATCAAAGTTCTTTTATCATTTATTAATTATTGTGTAAGTTTTAATTAACTTAAATTAAAAAAATGCCTAAGTTAGCCTATTTCTTGTGTTAATAATGTAGGCTAACTTAAACTTAGGCCTAGCTTATTTTCTTGACTTTCAGAGTGACTACAGTAGGCCTACTCCATTAAGCAATGAATCATTTGCCCCAAATAAAAAACTTCGATTGCCAACGCCATTGTAATTTAAATATTTAAGTTAACATAAAGTAGGCCTAGGCCTATCCATTTAACTCTCGAGGAGGTGCTTCACCAGTAGCCTAAAACAGGGGTGGGCATGCAGAGTTTTATTCCGCAACACTAAATAGCATAAATTTTACCCATTTTCTTGTTGTTATAGGTAACAAAATATTATATATAAATGTTGAATAGGCCTAACCTAATCAGAAACCTAATTTCTTTGTTAATAAGTTATAACATTATTTTTGGTTTAACATTATATGAGTAATATTTCAAATAATCATATTGAGCAAATTTCTAGTATAAAGGTACCTATGTCACGTTACGCGTGCGGAGTTTTGTTCCGCAATAATACAATTATACATATACATGCAAAATAACTTATACCGTATTTGATAATAATTATAAATGAAATAACTTAATACGTTTAAACATGTTTATAATTTTTTTTGTATAAAATATAGGTACACACAGTTTGACAATAGTGCATGAGGAAAAAACCCTGCGCTAAGGACTTAGGTATGCGATATCGCGCACGCAGAGTAAATCTCCGCAAACTAACATCGCGTCACTGAATTGCAACTGACAACAAAATGAGGAGGAATTCGGGGGTAAAAATAGCTTAGGGGCATTCCCAGGATAAGGTGTGTGAAGTGTAAGTTAGAGCCGGACACAACTGCTGCCAACACCCATTATGCATAAGTTATTCATATTAACAAAAACTACAATTGCTGAGGAAAACTCTGCAAGCGCCTGCTCGAGGGTTAATGGTAGGTGTAAGTAGTGTAAGTGTGGCAGGGAGTTTCTCCCTAATCCTTGTATTTCCCCTGTTTTTGGGGTAAGACTTACACCCTATTTTTGGGGTGCGTAAGGCAATTCAATGGAACCATCGCTGCCTCGAAACCCCCTCTTTTACTTATTTTACAAGGGGGACTGCCCACCCTAATAAACATTTTATTTTGTTGGATTAACTTAGCCTAGTTATATTTTCCTCAACACAAATACACCATTTTTGTACCATTGTAACTTATCTTGCCCACTTCTCCCGTTAGGGGACAAAACTGCCCTTTTCCTACAAGGAACTTATATGGATCTGGGGAGTTGGTATGTTGCAAAGATGTTTGGGGACTGAAAATAAGCAAAACAAAATTCAAATTAGAATTGAAAAAATATCTAGTGGAGTTAAGTTTTCATGACATAGACAGTTACCTTAACGGTGACAAAAACTAGTATTAAGATTGGTTATTCGTTGTATTAGCCCTGACCTGTCCAATACCTTAAGGCAAAGGACTACGGACGGAGAGATCATGTATCATGTATGTATGTATGTAATATGTGTCCCCTCCTATTTTTGGGGCGAGAAGTTCAATGGAACAATCGCCATCCTCCAAAACCCCCTCTTATGACTTATGGTAATGTATATGCCAGGCCTATATATGGCTCTGGGAGTTGGTATGTTGCAAATATGTTAGGGGACTAAAATTATGTGTACACACCCCCCACCTAGGTTAGATATTTTTAGGGTAAGAAATTCAATGAAACCATCACCATCCCGCTACCACCCCCTTTTTGAATTATTAAGGGGGTAATTTACATGGATGGCAATCGATAACCAAACATTTTTTAACCAAAAACCGAACTTTCAATTGTTTGTAACAATCGATAACTTAATGATGGAGTTAGATATTAAATTTTTGCAAAGTTATTAATTTTTTAGCCAATGGAATGGCTAATCCACAGTAAGAAAATACAATGCGTGTTATACAGCTGGCGATAATTACCAATCATTTATAGCTTATTTGAATTCCATACCTAACTCATTTGTCATGGAAAAACTATGAACGAATGTAATTAAATAAAAAATTCTATAAGTTAGGGTGTCTGCAGGGACTTCAATCACTTAATAAAAGTTGAGTTATCAGGTTGGTAACATGTATCGGTATATAAATTGACACTCACTAACTTTTTTCCTTGATGTTGAAGCCAGCGGCATTTATTTTAGGGTTACATAGGAGAAAGCACTTAAAGGCTTTTTAAGAAAATGGGTCCAAACCCATATGTGTTGTGGATGTGCCGGGAATTGAACTTGTCCCTCCTGCAATAAAATCTAAGACGCTAACTACAAGGCTAGCAACACACCCTAAGTTATCAAGATTTTTTCATCACTAAGTTAATAGTTTAGAATTGGACAGTCAATTATTGTGTAGATAGTAAGTAAGTTATTGCGTTATTTAATAGACTGGCCTAACTTATTGTTTTCTAGGTGAGGGAAACAGTAGGCTACTTTCCTGTTAAAAGGAAGATTCATTATTATTGATGATATTTTCTTTTGATATATTGATTTTTAGCGAGTTTCCCATATAGGGAATAAGCTATTAATTACCGTAGGTCTCATGATAAGACCTGGACCTGGGACCGACTTTTTTTCGTTTTGATGTCTCCAGAGGCCAAAAACACCATCCGTTCTAAAGTAGCCGAGACTTGGATCCGAATGAACACAGAATGGAACAGGGGACAGAAAACCAGAGTAGCATTACATCTAACTCAACTCACCGGTATTCATTCCAAGACTGAGATTATCTCCTTTCTTCCGATGGTCTCTCCTTTGACCTTGTTGAACTCTTTGAATCTCAACGTCTTGCTGTGGCTTATGGTTCTTGCAATCACTAGGCCTACTGTAATACTATATAATTGATTAAAATAAAACTTTGACTTTTTACACATAAAATAATACCACTTCTTTTACATTATAACATTCCCTCCCAACTTAACAAACAAAAATAAAAATCTTCCTGGTAGGGTATCAATTTCTTCAAATTATAAATCTAATCTTTTTGGTTCTCGCCGCTCTCTTTGTGAACGACAAACCGGTAAAACTTTTGGACTATTCGGTAGGCCTAACTCCTAAATCTTGCTAGGTGAACTTTGAAATGTTTTTTGTGTTACCATTGGAGTGGTGTCCTTGATGGGAGAATTACTCTTACTTCTTCTTAACTCCTCTTGAGGGGAACTGATACATTTTTCTGGGGTGTTTCTCAGTGTTGTTTTTTCATACTCATTAGCAGGTAAGACGATCTCCTCTTCTGAGTTACAGTAATTTGCCGGCAGGTTTACCGCATGTACAAACCTACAATCATTACCTTCCGTTTTTACCAGATAAGTCACATTACTGATAATTTTGGTCACTACTCCAGGTAGCCATTTTAGTTCTTCTTGCCGTACCTACACTTTTAACAAATACCTTTTGACCTACTTGAAATGATCTCTCAGATCCTCTATGTTTATTGGCAGCAGATTCAATCTTCATTTGTTTCGCCTCACATTCCGTCGCCAAGTGTGGCTTCAAAAGACAAAGCCGAGTTCTGGGCTTGAAAATAAAGATAAGATCTTCTGGGGTTAATCCAGTTGCCGTGTGAGGGGTATTGCGGTAAGCAAATAGAAAGCTATCAATACAATGTTGTAAAGGTCGTTTTGATTGTTGATTTTCATCTTGTAGCAGCCGTCTCAAAAAGGCACTTTTTGTGGTTTGCACTGCCCTCTCCGCCAAGCCATTTGATGCAGGGTGGTCGGGGGTGTGACTACATGTAGGATCCCATTACTTTTAAGAAAATCATTGAATTCCCTGGAAGTAAGCTGTGGACCTCCATCGCTTACCAAGGTGTTAGGTAGGCGCGGCAAAACATGATCAGAGTTTTTCTATGGTTTTAGCTGAAGTCTGCATATAAAAAACATCTTAACCATTTTGAGTAGCTGTCTACTACTATGAGAAACTCTTGCCCTTTGAACGAGGCGAAGTCTATATGAATACGTTGCCAACAATGCTTAGACCACGCCCAATGCTGTAAAGGGACCAGTGGAATTGTGTTACGGGTAGATTGACAGATCTTACATTCTTTGATAGTTTCTTCTATGTTTTGGTCTAACTTGGGCCACCAATCATAATTACAAGCTAAGCTCTTCAATGTAACAAGTTCAAGGTCTCTTTACATTATGGACTTGGAATTATTACTCTCCTCCCCCACAATAAACAATTTCGTTCAACTGAAATTTCTGCCCTTCTAAGGAGATAGGGTTTTAGAGTATCATCCATATGACTAGAATAACCACGGAGTGCAAAATCAAGGATTTTTGATCAAATGGGGTCATTAACTGTAGCTAGGCTAATCTCTTTATTTTTATTTTATTTACATGCTTCAATACAGTTTAAACACCATTTACATTGAAGCAGTTCATGCACTTATAATATTATGGCTTCAGTAGGTTTCTTCTTGTCTTTTCACTTCACTTTTACTTACACTTTCACTTTCATGCCATGCATTTAATACTAACATAAAAAACAAAATTATCAATAACTATAACAACAATGTATAAATATTCAAAAAAGATTAACAATGATAGATTATATAAATATATAAAAACTATGTTGGTAAAAACTATATGGGAATGTTGGTTATGAGCAACTCTTTCAAGCAACTCATCATCACTTGAAAAGAACGCTACACAGTGTTCAGGGCCAGGCTTAACATGTTCACATGGAAGTCGACTGAGTGCATCGGCATGACACATGTCTGAACCTTTGCGATAAGTTAACTCGTAACTATAAGAGCCTTATTATGCACGGCCACTCGAGTGTCGTGCGACCGCGACTGCTCAAAGGCCACTTTTAGCAGGCCATGTTATCATATGGAGCTTATTAAGCGACGCGACTGCGGTGGCGAGGCACACGACAGTCGCCGCAACTGGCCACTCCAGTCGCGCAACCTCGCTACTAGTCGCGAGCCCACGCGACTGTCGCGCCACCAGCGGGCCATGTTATCATATTGTGTTTATTACGCGCGGCCACAGTCGCGGGCCACAGCGGACCCCTGCTATAAAATTACCAAAGGTAATGAGGCCCTCGCCTCAGTCCTGATTTTTGTTTCAACATTTTATTATATTAATTATATTATCTATATATTAATAAATATTGGTTTTCTTTTCCATGTTGGTTCGGCTCTTCTAACTGACCGATTTTCATAATTTTGGTCTTAAATGAAAGGTATTCACGAACAGATTTGCCACCAAGCATCATCATTCATGTATCTACTGTATTACTCGACCAAAAAAATAAATCCGATATATTTTTAAAATCCTTACTTAAATTAAAGCCGTATTTCGCCAGTTCTGATTACATTAGCCTATATGTTTTGGTCAAAGAACATTCAGTAAAATGCCAGCTTTAATTTTGAGCTATTAATTATTAAGATCGGACGTACATGAAGCACACTACTGAATCAGGAATCAACAATAATAATTACTAGTGAACCTGTGCGGCTCAATGCCCCGCAAAAACATATGAATTTAGAAAACAAATTCATCGTGTTATATATTGACTCGACGTTGAAAATTAAATACAGTAATAATAAAGCCTTAGAAGGGAAGCAATCCAGCCATTTTCTAGCTGTATGCATATTATATTTATTTATTTAATAAGTGTTCAAGTTCAAGTATGTTACAGGGTAGTTATTTTTTTAAAGATTTTTCCAGTCACTCCCCATACGTGACCAAAACGAAACCAGAATACTAGCACACAAAAAAATTACTAAACATAATATGAAACCACAAAAAAGAACAAAAAACCGACTGAAAACCATAGCTTTGAAACTTGCAGAAAAGCTAATCCCTAAACTACGAATATTATTTATGTCAATTGTAATGTGCGTCTTCGTGTTAAATGTCAACATTTCTACAAAACCCATCGGGTGGATTTTATAACAAACATTTGGTCTACCTAAACTTCCGACTGAAGATGAATCTACGGGTTTGAAATTAATTTCGGACAACCATAATAAGGATTGCTAAGGTAAGACTTTACTATTTATTTGATTATATAAGCAATCCAGAGGCTGAAATGATAGAATTAATAATGTCAAAGATTTGTGATTTTAAATACATTAATTATTATAGTAAAGTTTTCTAAATCATGGTAACTTAGTCTCAACTAAATTTACTATTCAAAGCATTAAAATAAAGTAGTGAGATCCATTATGAGTAAACTTTAAGGTACACAATCCTTGGTTGAATGTAGTGTACATTAACAGTCATAATACACAGCAATTATTATGTAGTATACTTTGACTATTTTCAAGTAACAAACATATGTTTCTGGTTTCTGTAAATAAAAATTATCTCCCATGTTATCCTTATGGAGAAATACGAAACTTTAAATGGCCCCAGGGCCTCACTCTCCAATTATTTCCCTAAAAAGAAGGTTTCCTGCACAACTTCACGTTACGCTCTTTCCAATGACACCAAAAACATGTCAATCGGTTCAGTAGCTTCGGAGGAGTAATTGTCACAAAAAACCTGCTTGCGTATTAAATAAGTACTAGTGTCCCTGTTGCTCGAATTCGAGCAATTGCTAAGTAAATATTTGTAGCAAACTGTTATAATACTATATTAGCAAACTTATTGACTGTTTAGGATTAACCTATGCTCTTCTTCTCACTTTTGATTTCTGACAACAGCTGGAGTATCATAACAATTTTTGTTTCCAATGTTAAGCTTATGGAGAAATACGAAACTTTAAAGGGCTCCAGGGCCTCACTCTCTCATTATTTCCTTAAAAAGAAAGTTTCCTGCACAACTTCACGCTACGCTCTTTCCAATGACACCAAAAACATGACAATCGGTTCAGTAGTTTCGGAGGAGTAATTGTCACAAAAATCCTGCTTGCGTATTAAATAAGTAATAGATAAAGGGTGATTTTTTTATTGGTGCGGTTTTTAAAACTAAATAATAAAATGAAAAACAACCTGCATTGACATAAAAATGCATTTATTTGAACTACAGTGTTATGACATTAACGTTTAAAAATGATTTCTGGCATAAGGGCTCCATTCCGTTCGCGGAGTGAACCCAATCGAGAAGTCCAATTTTCGAATACTCTTTCCAGCAGCTGTGGTTGAATTCGGCCAATAACTAGACGAATGTTAGCTTCCAAGTCATTTAAAGTTTGTGGCTTGTCAGTGTATACTTGAGACTTAACATATCCCCACAGAAAGAAGTCTGTTGGCCTGATATCACACGACCGTTGGGGCCAGTTGACACTACCTCTAAATGAGATGATACGTTCACCAAATGTTTCTGCCAAGAGGCCAATTGTGTCATTTGTCGTGTGGCACGTCACGCCGTCTTGTTGGAACCAGACATTTTCTAAATCCACTTCAAGTTCGTTTAGCTGAGGAACGAAAAAGTCCCGTAACATTGCCCGATAGTGTTGAAACTTTAAATGACTTGGAAGCTAACATTCGTCGAGTTATTGGCGGAATTCAACAACAGCTGCTGGAAAGAGTATTTGAAAATTGGACTTCTCGATTGGGCTTTCTACGCGAATGGAATGGAGCCCATATGCCAGAAATCATTTTTAAACGTTAATGTCATGACACTGTAGTTCAAATAAATGCATTTTTATGTCAATGCAGGTTGTTTTTAATTTTTTATTTAGTTTTAAAAACCGCGCCATTAAAAAAATCACCCTTTATATATATAGATTATTTAAGCACTTTATCTGCATTCAATGATCCGTAACTCCTTTTGTAGTTATTCTACATGTCTTAGTCTTAAAATATGAATACCCCTCAAAACAAAGGCTTTCATTTGAGATGTTGACCATTCGAATCAGTTAAGTTCAAGATAATGTCTGTATTACTCAATTAATACCATTATTGTGAATACTATGTTGACCCGGGCAACGCCAAGTTTTGCTGCTGATATTGTATTAATATAATTTATTTAATTATTATTTATTTATTTAAATCAAGTCAAAACCATTATAATATTTAATTTGAGGTAAGTGCCTGGCTCTCCTTAGCTGAAATAAAATTATTCATTTTGTTTTGCGATACGGATAAGTCGCCTTATATTCTTCGTAAAAGGTTATAAAAAGAACGTCTCG
The DNA here is from genome assembly GCF_028750875.1 of Macrosteles quadrilineatus. Lineage (NCBI taxonomy): Eukaryota > Metazoa > Arthropoda > Insecta > Hemiptera > Cicadellidae > Macrosteles > Macrosteles quadrilineatus. The sequence goes on along the minus strand of NW_026542594.1, from coordinate 32,193,820 downwards.
TCTCCCGGAAACAACCAAAATACATCTTGTCGTCATCTCTGAAATCATCATATAAAAACTGAAAAATACCTCTGAAGGTCTTACGTTTAGCAAAGATTACATCTTTTAGTAATGGATTGCCTCTCAATACTTTTGTTTCGTCTACGTTTACGACGCTTAAGTAAAAGTAAAACAAATAGTTCAGCTTCTTTACTTATTCACTCTGAGAAACTAAATGTATGTCTGTAAAAAATTCTGTCAGACGAGTGGCCTCGCCACACCTGTTGCTACCCCAAGCCACACCTGTGGCCGCGCATAATAAGGCTCTATGCTGACAAAATCAGCGCCCATTGCTGTATTCTAGCTGCTGCCAAAGTTGGGATACATTTATCAGGTCCATTGACCCAGGTCCCTGGTTTTTATCAGGGTACATTGATCGGTTGCTAACAGAAAGTGTTTACTATAAAGAAATGTGTGGAATTTTTTTACCACAAAGACTAAAGCCAAAACGCTTCTTTTTCAATTTGGGAATACTTGACTTCATGTACCTTTAAAGTTCTCGATGTGAATGCAACAGGGCGCTTTGATCCATCGGCCAATCGATGAGACAACAATCCACCAATTCCATAGGGGCTAGCATCTGCTGTAACTATGGTTTCAAGATCGGGGTTGAAGGGCATCAACACTCGATTAGTAAGTAACATCTCCTTACTTTGTACAAACAAATTTTTACATCGGTTGGTCCAGTCCTACTTTACATCTTTGTTGAGTAGATTGTACATAGGGTGTAGCAGGGTTGAGAGTATGTAATAACCCGCCATAATAATTGATTAGGCCTAAATACGAGCGCAGCTGTGTCGATAGGTCGGTCGAGGCGCCTTTTTGATAGCTTCAGTCAGTTCATCACTAGGTTCTATTTGTTCTGGGCTCAACTTATGGCCTAGAAAAGTTATGCTTTCTGTGAAAAACTCACTTTTTTCAGCATTAATCCTCACCCCATACTGCTGAAATCTAGACAACACTACCTCTACACAATTGTAAAAACCACAGTACAATTGACCAATCAGCAAAATGTCATCTAAATAACAGTAAATATTTTTAAGACCATACAAAATTTTATCCATGATAGACTGAAAAATCGCACCTGTGCTTGTGATACTGAACGGCAGTTTTCGGTAGCGAAAAAGCCCCCTTGTAGTGTTGATAGTTAACAGTTCCTGTGCTGTTTCATTTACGCATAGTTGGTTGCTGTCAAGTCTATTTTACAAAATATTTTAGCTCCAGATATACTAGAAAAAATCTCTTACAGCAAGGGCAGCAGATAATGGTCAGTTCTCAGCAGGACTCCGAGACGCTATTACATAGTTACTGGTTACCAATGTTAAATTTTTACATTTTCAAAGGAGTTGTGAAGCGAAATACAAATTTTCCTGAGGTATTGGCTGTGGCCAATCATGGTTTTAGGGCTATAAGCCCCTAATTCCATAATTTTGTCAAAATCCTTCCGTTGGATTTCGAGATATATATTACAGACAGACAGACAAACAGACATATTGCTCATATTAGGGAATATGATGGATTCTAAATGATTTCATTAAAAAACAGCATTTTACTTCTTTGCTAATATCTGTAAATCTTCTAAGCATTTATTTTTTTTTAACTTTCAAACCTAAAAACACAATTGATTCTACTATATTTTAATTCCCCTGTCATCTATTTTGATATAAAATTTTTTGTTATATTTTATCCGTTTTAAAGTGAACATTTTGTGTTTTTTTCCTCATTTTGTTTTAAGCCACTTCGGCTTAAACCATTGAGAGTTTTGTCAGTGGTGGTTTCAAGGGGGGGGGGCTACAGGGGCTAAAGCCCCCCTTGGGCCCTGCAAAAATATATATAAACATACATTTTGTCCTTAAAACACGTAAAGTCATAAAACAGACATCGATATAGTTTTTAACTAAATAAGTGATGGCAGGAGTATTAAGTTCCACATAGATAAACTTTGTGGGGCAATAGCACGACAAAAAAAACAGTATTACGCTATGGAAAGTTGTACGCATCATCAAATTTTTACAGAAGTCAGCCAATGGCGGTTCTAAGACCTTGTCAAGGAAGGGGCTTAAAGGAAGGGGGTACTCCCTTCCCCTTTGATATTTTCAAAGCCGTTCGGTGAATTTCTATAGCCATTTTTAACACCTAAAACTAAAACTGTGCTGCCCAATTGTCCATAAACTCCAATTTCACCCGTTGTTTGTCATGAGCAAGTAGACATTTTAAAAACTAAACCATGACGATTGCATTCAGGAATTCCAAAACACACTGTAGACTATGGCCATATCCGCCTAAAAGCCGTTGGTGATTTTCTTAAGGCATTTTAACGTCTAGAACTGTGTGTAAAACCTCCCATTTCCCTATTTATTTATCATGAATAAGTAGACATTTTTAAAACTAACTACAGTAGACTCCCTCTTTTCTGGACTTCTCAGGACCGAGGCCAGTCCGGATAACAGTTTTTTACGTTAAACCGACATCCCCAAAAACTCGTTAAAACCGACTGTTTAAATGCATACTATATACAGTATTTGACTTAAATTTAGGAGAGTATTGTATTTAGACACGTGATCACTGGTCTCAATTCTTGCCCACACTAACAGTCATTTCAGTACCGCCCACTTCCTGCCGATTTAGTCCAGTTAAAAGGATGTGCTGATAAAACTCCGGTTAAACCGATGTCCAGTTAAAAGGTGTCCGGATAAGAGGGAGTCTACTGTATGACATAATCTCAAAACATATTGTAGGCTACAGCCATATTATCCTAAAAGCTGTTTACTGTCTTTCTAAAGCTATTATTAATGTCTATATCCGTGTCCAACTGTCCAAAAACCTCCCATTTCATCTGTTATTTGTATTTGTCATGAGAAAGTAGACATTAAAAAATTAAACTATGACAAACTGTAGACTACGAAGCCATATCTCCTATAAGCCGTTTGGTGACTTTATAAAGTAATTTTTAACGTCTAGAACTGTGCCCAATTGTCCTAAAACCTCCCATTTCCCCTCTTATATGTCATGCAAGCAAGAAGACACGTTTTTTAACCTCACGTTTTTCTACATTTCATAGATCTGTCACAATATGTATAGTCTCAAATTCAGTAATAGAATTGACTATATAAACTGAAACACTAGTGTTTATATAGTGAATGGTAATAGGCTACTGGTGCTACCGCTGATTGCTGATGTCTGTGTAAGGTAGTAGCTGGCAGACAATTTGACAACTGGGAACATGAAATCAGCTGTTTCCCTGTCCTCACTGTCACGCTCGCCTTTGCCCAAGCATGTCAACCCTCCTTTAATGGGAGGTGGTCCACACACCCCCCAAGCCCCCTCCTTGACAAGGTCCTAGAACCGCCACTGGTGATTGTTGTATCAGATGTAACTGTTGTTCGAGCTTTAAGCATGTCTGACTCTTTATAACACAGTGATCATATAAATTGATCTTTACATTCTTGCTAATTATTATTTGTGGAGGTCACATATCCCAAGGCTGAAAAGAATGGAGAAATTTATTTGTAAGCATTTAATTATTAGTGAAAGCAAAGTAAGACTATAAAACCACTGGATTATGGGAAAACAATTTTAGTGTGCTACCTCGACACTCTTGTTATGTACGTACCCTAACAAAGCTATGTAATATTATAGTATGGTTAATTTAATCAAATGGCCAGAATGACCTAGATCAGCGGTTCCCAAACTATGGGTCGCGGGAGGAGACCAAACTTTGAAAATGTGTTTGTTTTTACTGGGACTCATCACCGAAACCGGAACGGTGTAGTGAGCACCAGAATAGTACCAATCGGCAGTGGCGGTTCCAATGGGGGGGGGGGCTTTGGACCCTGGAAAAATAAATTTAAACGTACATTTCGTCCTTAAAACACACAATGTCTTAAAACAAACATCAATCTAGTTCTTATTAAACTTAATAAGTGATGGCAGGAGTAGTTAGTTCCACATAGATTAACTTTGTGGACAATAGCACAACTAATAAAACAATATTACACCATGGAAAGTTGTAGGCATCATCCAATTTTTCCAGCAGTCAGCTTTTGACATGCTAGGGCAAAGGTGAGCGCCGAGCGAGGACGGGGAAACAGCTGATTTCCTGATGTTCCATAGTTAGTTGTCAAATTGTCTGCTAGCCACTAACTTTACACAGGCATTAATCAGCAATCAGTGGTAGCACCAGTAGCTTATTACCATTGACTATATAAACACTAGTGTTAAAGTTTATATAGTCAATGCTATTACTGAATTCGATACTATACATATTGTGACAGATCTATGAAATAGAGAAAAACGTAAGATTAAAAAACGTGTCTACTTGCTTGCATGGCATATAACAGGTGAAATGGAAGGTTTTATGACAATTGGGCACAGTTCTAGTCGTTAGAAATTGCTTTATAGAGTCACCAAATGGCTTTTAGGAGATATGGCTTCGTAGTCTACAGTAGGCCTATGTTTTGAAATTCATGAATGCAAGTTCGTCATATTTTTATTTTTAAAATGTCTACTTGCTCATTGTGGTGAGTGCTTCAATACTGTTGAAAACCAGCTGAAAGTATAACTTTGGTTTTGTTTAAATGAGTTGCTATGGTTACCTAACAGTTCATTCCTGGTTTTTATAATTCATACACTTATGTTTTTGTCATGCTCATTAAATTCTATTTTCTATCAGTTTCTTGAATAATTTTATCATAAAAGTAACAAAAATAGTTAAAGAAGAACCTACTTCTTCACTCATGATGAAGACAAATAACAGGTGAAATGGGAGGTTTTCGGACAGTTGGACACAGATATAAACATTAATATAATGGCTTTAGAAAGTCAGTAAACAGCTTTTAGAAGGATATGGCCGTAGCCTACTATAAGTTTTGAGATTTATGGATGCACTCCTCATAGTTAGTTTTAAAAATGTCAACTTATTCATGATAAATAAATGGGGAAATGGAAGGTTTTGCACACAGTTCTAGACGTTAAAACTAGCTGTTGAAAGTCACCCAACGGCTTTTAGGAGGATATGGCCATAGTCTACAGTAGGCCTATATTTTAAAATTCATGAATGAAATTGTCATAGTTTAATTTTTAAAATGTCTATTTGCTCATGACAAACAACAGGTGAAATGGGAGTTTATGGACAGTTGGGCACAGTTTTAGGTGTTAACAATGGCTTTAGAAAGTCACCAAACTACTTTGAAAATTCCAAATTTTTCCGACTCCCGGACCCCCCTGCTTTATTGGGGGGTGCTCCACAGCCCACAAGTCCCCCTTGACAAGGTCCTAGAACCGCCACTGCCAATCGGGTAGCAAGGGGCACGGCTGTACTCCTGTACAATTATGATATTTACTGTTTTACAAGATTGGTGTTTAACTGTCTTTAACTTAAAACTAGGAATTTTGAACTCTAATTGTTTGGGAAATTTTAATGTGTGGATTTGATTACTTCATTAGGATTTTGTTGACTTAATAAAGCTCTCATAGCAACCAAGAAAATTTCTTCAAAGTTTTTGTGACCTATAACTAAATACACCCGCTGCAACAAACCTGCCGACTAAGCGAATTTCCATTTGTCTGACTTGGATTTTCAACTAAACCTATTTAAATAACAATAGGTTTAAAGAGTACCTAGGTTTGCTGCTACAAGGAAACTAATAAAGTGTATTTTTTGGTAAAATATTAACAGCGTAGTATAAAATAAATAAATTTGCCAAGTTTGATCAAAATATATCCATAAACAAGCAAACTACAACATTTTACAATATTCTCCATAAGAATACTGTAGCATGGGAATTTTAAATTTACAATTTTTGTATTTTCTCCTTTACCTATAATTGTACAAAAACACTTTGACATAGGTACTAAATTATTTGTTTTTAAGCTCATACCCCGTAAAACCCTGTTCCTATGGTCCAATCATGCTGGTTCACGAACTCATTCAAGTTTATCCCGCCTTACATCTTTAAACCAAATTTCATCAAAAATCAGACAAAAATTACTCAAGTTATCGCGTGTACGGACGTATACAAAAAATTTAAACAAATGGTGTTTTTGGCCTCTGGGGGACATCAAAATGAAAAAGTACATCGGTCCCGAGTCTAGGTCTTACCATGCCACCTACGGTAATAGCTACTTCCCTAAAGGGAAACTCGCTAAAATGTTGCCGTGATAGGCAAAGGGCCAACCAAGCCTATTAGTTTTTGGACCAACCTTAATGACGTGACTTGGAGATGGTCATGTTACCGCGAACGAGGGAGTTTATTGGGAAGTGACCGTGATCATTGGAGATGATCAGGTTAGTGCCATGATTACAAAATATAAGAGTAGTTTAGTTAGAATGGGTTTTTGAGAAATGCACAATTTACTATAAACCAACTTTGTAAACATATCAAACATACTTTTATACCCCTTTTTTAAACTTGAGTTTTTATAGTAAAATTCCCAGGAAGGCTTACTTTAACTCAATTGGGTTGTAAAAAAGTATTTTTGTGTGAGGTTAACCTCCTTAAATTAAAAACAGAAATAGAATATGTGTTGAAAATGCCCAAAACACATACAGTAGTAGTAGTCAGCATTCAATCCACATATGCTAAGTCACTTGTAAATATTAGGCCTAGGCCTAAACTTTGGTTGTAAACAAATCACCTTCAACTTTAACACACAAAAATGGCTTAGGTTAAAAGTGGACGACTAAAATTAATCCTTCCCCTATGCAGGATTATAATCTAGCATGTTTTAGTCCGTGGACTAAAGCATAATTTCTTTAGTTCAGAATTAAAAACTAGTTCTTGACTAAGATTAGTTGCTGACTTATAAGTACTCGAATCAGAAAGATATTTTTCTTAGTCCAGTACTAAAATGAGCTTTAGTCTCAGACTAGCGCTAATACCTGAATCAGAAACCCGCCCTTAAAGTTTCTCAAACAATAGTGTTTTGGACTAGCATTGTATTTTCATTAGCATCATACTCACAATTGTCATCTATATATTTAATACGCGACATGAAACTTTGTGAACAATAAGGCTTTTAACAATAAGCCCCACATATTATATACCAAAATGTTCGTCTGGGTGTGTAGATGTACAAACTGGCTTTAGATTTTTAAATATATCTTTTTAAGGGCGTGGGCTGCCCTCAAAGTTACTTCCATAAAGATAACATTGTGATTGATTTGAATGTTATTATATTCTGAAACAGATGACAGTAGATTAGTTAAAAAATAAATAAATCCCAGCTGTTTTGTTTGGTTTTAAAATGTAAACAGATTGCATGTTTTAAAAAATAATTAGAAACCCGGCAAAGAAATGTTACCTATAGGACACGACGGGAGAAGTTTTACATTTTATTTTCGTTGAAACATGCTAAGGACCCGATGACAAAGAAATATTGCCGGTTAGACACGGCGAGTCAACATACGGCAAGCAATGCAAAACGTAAGGAGCCCAGACGAGGAGCTGGAACAGTTAGTGGCAACGTGTACTTACAAAATTACACTGGCAAATACAAGAACTCAGCAGCATTCACTTGGCGAGATGGCATTAAAATGTTAGAAATGTGGTGCGCTACATTTTAAAGAAGAACAATGAGCACGAGGCGAAGGATTTCCATCCTGCTGCCATAAAGGAAAAGTTAATCTACCACCATACAGAGAAAGCTATTATATCCAGAGCCTACTTAATGGAGCAAATCATTTGAGAAGAAACTACAAAGAGAACAGATTGTACAACTCTGCCCTCGCAATGGTCAGCACTCGAGCTAAAATTGAAGAACATAACGGTGGAGGGCCTTTCTGTATAAGGTGCACGACACAATTTATCACTCAATTGGCACCTTTCAACCGTCAGAAGGGGAGCATTCCACATATATGCCCAAATTTATATCTACGACGTCAAACCGCTGTTGAAGAAAGAATGCTAAACAAAGCTAATGGCTCTTACAGCACTGAACTCGTGCACATTTTGACTCAACATTTGGTTGATATTAATCCATACGCGCAAGTTTTTAGCATGATGAGCTCCGTCCTGCAAAATACTCCTACAGCAAAAAGAACTTAGAATGCATATAGCCAACGATCGAGCCCAAGACCAACGTCGATACAACGACACAACTTCTAACGACGTTGCTATAATATCCTAATTTATTATTCGTGCGAATTCGCACGGGTTCACCTAGTTGAGTTATAATACGTTTCTCAGTATAGGCCCTACATGATAAATATTGATAAAATCATAATAAATAATTTAAAATCCCCTAAATAAATAAATAACAAAATAAATAATAAATATAAATATCTCTTTAGTGAGTCGGTGGCTCAGTCGGTAGCGTCGTGGACTTCGGGCCCAAGACAGCGATTTCGTGGGTTCGGATCCTGGTCACTGCCACTAAAATTTATCAGTACAGTTCACCTTTGTACTGTACCGGCTCACTCCTTGCTTTGCTGTAAACGTTCCACGCACGGGCAGTTAGTCTATGAGGACGGGCAAATGCAAGGATAAAAGAGGCCGCCAACCTTTTTTAAAAAAAAAATAATTATAGGCTACTATAATGATTTAATACGAGGGTCGCAAAAAAATTCCAAGGCGGTGGTGGGTCGCCAGACCAAAAGGTTTGGAAACTGCTGCCCTAGATCATATTATATTGAATTGCTGTGTTTTCATTATTCAGGTTGTCTCTTGACCACAACTTGTTTGACTCTTGGGCTGATGAGCATGAAGAAAGGTGACAAGAAAATGTCACAACTGATGATGAGGGGAAGAATACTCGCTCAGGGTTTCACACTTGTAGCTCTGGTCACAGGACTATGTATAAAGGCTTCTGCAGACTAAACACATGTTAAATACTTGTAACTTCTAGCTTGCATAGTTAAATATTGTAAATAGTACCATATATGCTCTTCAATTTTTAAATCCTAATTAAAAATTTGTTTTCAATAATCATTGTTGGTTTCCTTGAATGAGAGACACCTGAACCCAATGGTCCTATATTAATACTTATCATTTTAGTTGATGTGAGCCACCAACAGGTTGTGCTGATCTTAATCACTAATTTCTGTCAAATACACTAACTTTTTGCAACAGATTATTTTGATATGGCTTAACTGTTACAACTATGCTAGCAGCAAAAGATCTTTAGGTAGAAAATAGAAGTATAGACACTCATGCATTCTGTGACTAGTAGAGGGTAGGGAGAGAACTGGGCCGGAAGTAGATGTCGTCAGATGGGGTAGAGTTAATTAGTTTAAAGGGTATAAGGCGGAAATGACGTAAAAAGCCGGAAATCCGGTGTTAAGTCACTTGTGACGTATGTGGGTAGTGACGTAGGTTGTTGAGGTAATTTGTGTGTGTTTAAAAGAATAGGAGGCTACCTTACAGTTATAGTGTAGGGTAGCTTCTTTCTTTTGTTTATTCTTTATTTATAGAAAACAGAAGGAATGAGAGTAAGTTGTACAGTTTGGAACTCAACAAGATTTCGTTTTTAGCTCATGACGACAAAAGATTCGTTTGTAATGATGGCATTAGGACTTTGCCGTGGGGACATTACAAAACACCTGAGAATTAAAAGATGGAGAACGAGGTTAAGTTTGACTAAACTCGAGTGTAAATGGAAAGACAATGGAATAAGTCAGAAATAGAGACTCGATATAAAACTCGAGAGTAAGATTGGAAATAGCTGAAAAATTGATTGCCAAACCAAACTTTATAGATCGAACAGTGTACAATGAATGAGATCTTGGGAAGGTCATTTTTATTTTTTTTTTTACAGAACAACTTTCATCATTAGTACCGTACATATGAGTAAGACCAAACTTCTATTCAACAAAGCAATCTACATCGAGTTGATTTGATTCACCCACCGTTGGTGTTTATTGTTGTTTATATCTAAAATTTGGTACTTTTTGTCTCAAAAAGAACCACACATTGTATTCATTATATACTATTATTGTGTCCAGGTCCACAATAATATTTTCAGCCGAATTTTGTTCCAGGTCCACAGTACTGATAGCCCACACTTCCACCAGTAATAATTTTTACCTCCGTGTTACCCGATTTTTTAATTATTCGAGGTAGTCTCGGTCCCGTTTCGCTCGGATAATCGGACTTATACTGTACTGTACCGCTAAAAAAATTATGATTGCCGATCCGGACTACCGGGAGTCTGGACAAGGCCGATCCGGATGAGCGAGAGTCTACTGTAATACTAAACTGTGATCAAGGATGTTTAGAGTTGGAAATATTTCTCCATACAGATGCCGGCACAGCACAATACTATTAGCATATACTACATTACCGACTTGTTATAGATTGCAAATATTTCTCGACACCGCCCGCAGGTGTGTCCACCAACAGAACGATTAATGCGGGCTACAGTTTCGCATTCAACAGTAGTGTACTTCGTTGCCAACTTGGATGGTTTCCAAGTACTGCTTTACCGACTTGTTATGGATTGCAAATATTTCTCGACTCCGCCCGCAGGTGTGTACTTCATTGCCGACTTGGATGGTTTCCAAGTACTGCTTTACCGACTTGTTATGGATTGCAAATATTTCTCGACTCCGCCCGCAGGTGTGTACTTCATTTCCGGCTTGGATGGTTTCCAAGTACTGCACTACCGACTTGTTGCACAGACTGAATACGACCTTTTGTACATCAACAGACAGGTGGTCAAGTACTTTTCTGTACGGCACGTAGACAAGGGAAGATAGGGGTATTTTAAATTTGGAAATTGTTTAAAAGTACCAAATTTTAGATATAAACAACAATAAACACCAACGGTGGGTGAATCAAATAAACTCGATGTAGATTGCTTTGTTGAATAGAAGTTTGGTCTTACTCATATGTACGGTACTAATAATGAAAATTGTTCTGTAAAAAAAATGACCTTCCCAAGATCTCATTGTACACTGTTCGATCTATAAAGTTTGGTTTGGCAATCAATTTTTCAGCTATTTCCAATCTTACACTTGAGTTTTATATCGAGTCTCTATTTCTGACTTATTCCATTGTCTTTCCATTTACACTCGAGTTTAGTCAAACTTAACCTCGTTCTCCATCTTTTAATTCTCAGGTGTTTTGTAATGTCTCCACGGCAAAGTCCTAATGCCATCATTACAAACGAATCTTTTGTCGTCATGAGCTAAAAACAAAATCTTGTTGAGCTCCACACTGTACAACTTACTCTAATTACTTCTGTTTTCTATAAATAAAGAATAAACAAAAGAAAGAAGCTACCCTACACTATAACTGTAAGGTAGCCTCCTATTCTTTTAAACACACACAAATTACCTCAACAACCTACGTCACTACCCACATACGTCACAAGTGACGTAACACCGGATTTCCGGCTTTTTACGTCATTTCCGCCTTATACCCTTTAAACTAATTAACTCTACCCCATCTGACGACATCTACTTCCGGCCCAGTTCTCTCCATACCCTCTACTGTGACTTGCTTACAAAATTATGCTCTGCTTTAATAAAACTAGCTGTTACCCACGAGCTCCACCCCGTTTTACTACATTAGTATTAATAAAACTATTGATTGGTTAAGTTAAGATGAAATAAACAAAACAGAATACAGTAATGGCAATGCAAACAAATAATAACAGCTGAGGTATTTTTAACATTAGGTAAATGGAAAGTTCCCTTTGGAAAGCAATTACGACCTTATAGGGCAATTAATGAAATAATGGATAATTTTGCGCAAGGTTTCTCATCATGACGAACATTTTAAGTATATGGTTTATGGGGGTGTGACTTGTAGTTTTCTCAAAAGTTCATGGGTACTTTTGGCTTTATATATAGACTAGTGTACCTGTTGCTCGAATTCGAGCAATTGTGAAGCATTGCAGCCATGATGCAATTGAAGATGCTCATTGAAGCACCATGCCCTCAACTTACATTTACATGTACCCCTCCAATCACAAATACCATCACACTCACATCTAAATGAAAACTTTCAATTTCATTTCAATCTAATATATAAAATTCTCGTGTCACAGTGTTTGTCTGCAAACTCCTCCGGAACGACTTCACCGATCGTTATGAAATTTGGTGTGTAAATTCTGTAGGTATGCGAATCGGACGTAAACTATTTCCCGTTTCGAAATTCTTAAAAGGGCTCCGCCCCAGTGGCTCTGGAGTTTCCCATGTTAACCTTATGAGAAATGGAATTATTGAATCTTAACAGCTGTTTCAATTAAACAAGTTGGTTCTGTTCTATGATGTTCAATAGCATTAAAGTTACAAGGATTACCAACAGGGTGCAGCACTATTTTTTTTTTAATTTATGACAACAGCTAATTTCCAACCAAAAGGTGAGTGAGCGTAGCGAACGAACTTCAACCTGGAGGCGAGTTAGCGTAGCGAACGAGCTAACCTGAAGGCAAGTGAGCGCAGCGAACGAGCTCCAACCTAAAGGTGAGTGAGCGTAGCGAACGAGCTCCAACCCAAAGGTGAGTGAGCGTAGCGAACGAACTTCAACCAGGACGTGATTGAGCGATGCGAACGAGATCATCTTGAAAATTAAACGTAACGGTACTTTCTTTCCATCGGTCTGTCTTAGGGGAAACCTATAACTTAGGCGATACGAAGTTCGCCGGGTCAGCTAGTTCTCCATAAAAACCTCTCCTATCATAACTACTCACAAAGATTATGGAAATACTAACGATCTACACAACAGTTGGAAATAATCAAAATCTTTTGTAAATATCTTATCTTTTTTCAAAAAGATTATCTTGTTTTTTTAGTGTTTTCTACAAAATTTTCCCTCTCATAGCCGCATTAGGTTGTCTACATAACGATTATAAATATAAAAAAAACATTATTTCTATTTCTTTTACTTGGTTGTGTTCTATGACTTTTTCTATGTTTCCATTGTTTGCAAATCGGTTATTTCAATGATTGCTCTAGAAATGTAAAACAGTGTTAATTCAGTTTTATTTTTAGCCTATATCAAATTGTCTAGGATTTCTCACTCTTTTCCATTCTAATTCTAATAATTACACCAACCCAAGTTTCGTCTACAGATGCAATATGCCCACGAATATCACCTACGTACAATCTCCAAGAAGTAGTAAAAAAGGCAGAAACCAACCCATACAATAGATATGAGTTTACTCCAAAATAAATAACTGATCCCCTGAGAGCTGATCCCACCAGCTGCAGCCACCCTTACACCGCTGGAGCTGACTGGCGCCAACACCTCCACCACACCCTGTCCTGGCAACCACCTGCCCGCATCTCCCCATGGTTCCAGCCGGTGCCAATGTGTAGTGAGTGATGTGAGCCAGCCAAGTGAGAGTGAAAGTGGAGGTGATGGTAATATCACCCTCAGCCCTGTCACTACCTTTGAAATGTCAACCACCCCTAGCCCTCCACACTCTGTCAGTCCTCCCCACTCTCCAGATTTAAAATCTCCATTCAGAGGGTTTGCAACCCCTAATTCTGATCAACTTAATTATATAACTACTAAAATAGAAATTTATAAGATTAACAGACCAAATGCCATACCTTTTTTAGGAAATTTGACCACGTTCCCCCCATTAGTTACAAAGTAATACCTAACATGACTGATGTGTTTGATAATGGGCAGTATTCTTATCCAGAATCTGATAAAGGCGACAAAGGTATCGGTAATGAAATTGTGTTGTCAAAAAATCTAAGTAATTGTATAATGCACTACAACATTCAAGGAATTAAGCAAAAATTTGAAGAGATAAATATTTTATTAGAAAGCACAAAAAATGTTAAAGTAATTTGCTTTAATGAACATAATATAAAAGAATCAAATAAACTGTTGTTAAATAGAATACACAATTTCAGTTTGAGGGATGGATTTTTCAGGAATTACTCTAGAGGTGGATCTTGTATACTAGTCCATGATTCCCTTTCTACCATTTCACGACAAGATCTAAGTAAAACTTTCAATGAGGAGTTTATCTTTGAAGGGTCATTTGTAGAGATTGAAGATCTTAATTTGTTAATTGTATCAGTCTATAGAATACCAGGAAATTGCATTAGTAATTTGTTTCTTAAAAAATTTCAAAGCTTCCTAACTGTTTTGAAAATTGAGGCAAAAAAGAAACAAATTGTTATAGCAGCTGATTTTAATATTAACCTTTTAGAAAAGAATAGTTTTTTTTTTTTTTTAGATTTTATTAACCGATCAGCATTTCATTGCTATACAGGTTAGGTATAATATAAGAAAGACAAACATAACATTATTAATTACATTAACATGGATAGAGGTCAGCTTAGCCCCTCAGGCACTTATTGTCACTGTTTTAGCGGGTCGGACTGTAAAGGCACTGTCCACCAATGAAACACAAATCAATGAAAACAAAAAAAAAATGGTTATAATAAAACATCTTGAGGCAATCTGGGTTTTAGTCGGAGTCTCTGGATTTCAGAAGGTTGGCCTGTGTTATAAAATCCAATGCTGCTGGTTAATGGAAGTTTTGTAAACAATTTTGATGTAACTTTCTTGATAAAGTCTTCTATAGGTTTTATCCCCAGTTCTAAATGTATTTGACGGGTTCGAAAATACCAGGGACATTTTAGAATTATTCTTAAAACTTTATTTTGAAATGTTTGCAGTTTGCGAATTGAGCTTGATGAAGCAGTTCCCCATACTGGGCAGGCGTATAACAATAGTGGACGTAGAAGTGTTTTGTATAAAAGGGTTCCATTCTTTATAGACATACATGATTTTTTGTTGATTAAAGGAAACAATTTTGATAATCTGCCGTAAGCCAAATTTAATTTTTTATTAATATGAAATTTCCAATTTAACTTTCGGTCGAAGTATACACCTAAATATTTTATTGCTTGGTCAGGAGGGTTCCATGCAATCTGTTCACCTAGAATTTCTACATGTTGTATGTTGTTTATCTGAATCACTGAGATATAATATATATGAGGTTACATTACCTTAATCGCCAAGTGATCCATGTAGTCCAAATCTAGGATTACGTACGTTTCGACGTCAATGCGTCATTGTCAAATCTACAAAAACTTTTTTAAACCATAAGGGTCACGTCATAGTCTTTCCGACACACACAAACGAAACAATAACGGACAAAAATACATTTAAGTAGGCCTACTAACTAATTTATGGTAAACGGTCGTCACAACATAGTACAGATCTGATCGCATGCCGAGACTTGACTCAGAAGTCTATAGTGAGTCGAGTCTCGGCATGCGATCAGATCTGTACTATGTTGTGACGACCGTTTACCATAAATTAGTTAGTAGGCCTACTTAAATGTATTTTTGTCCGTTATTGTTTCGTTTGTGTGTGTCGGAAAGACTATGACGTGACCCTTATGGTTTAAAAAAGTTTTTGTAGATTTGACAATGACGCATTGACGTCGAAACGTACGTAATCCTAGATTTGGACTACATGGATCACTTGGCGATTAAGGTAATGTAACCTCATATATATTAGAATTTCTAAATTTGGAGGATCTAACGGTTTTCGGAGGGTAAAAATCTTCGCTTCACTCTTCGTCGGATTTATGGCTATTCTCCATTTTGTGAACCATTCCACCAAATCGTTTAAGGAAATTTGAATGTTATTGGCCACAACTTCGATATCATGGTGTGTAGAGTAGAGTAGGGTGTCATCAGCAAACACGGCTGTTTGGACATGGTTTGACAATGGCAAATCAGAAGTGTAAATGTTATATAATAGAGGTGAAAGAATTGCTCCCTGTGGGACTCCGGCTTGAATTGGTCTGGCAGTTGATAGGGAGCCATCAATATTAACTGAAAACGTTCTATCTTCAAGGAAGCTTTCAATAATTCTCTGTAGGTAGGAGGGGACTCCGAATTTTCTTAGTTTATACAACAAACCATCGTGCCAAACACGGTCAAAGGCCTGACTTACATCAAGAAAAACTGCAGCAGTATGACATTTTCTTTCAAATCCTTTAATGATGTCTTCAGAAACTCTTAAAAGTTGATGTGTCGTGGAATGGTGGGAGCGAAAACCAAACTGATGAGGAGGTATTAGGGAAGCACTATCTACGTAGGAGTCTAGGCGTTGCTTAATGATTTTTTCAAGCAATTTAGACAATGTGGGGAGGAGGCTAATCGGGCGATAACTATTTACTTGCGATGCAGGTTTTCCAGGTTTGTGGATGACAATTATGAGAGAATGTTTCCACATTCGCGGGAAGTATGATTTTGTGAGACAGGCATTGAACAGAGAAGCAAGGAAAGCAAGTCCTAGAAAAGAATAGTAATTTAGTAGAAGAATTTAAAAATATAATTAGTAGTCATGGTTTCTTGATAAACATCAAAGAGCCAACAAGAATAACAAAAACAACAAAAACCTGCATTGATAACTTTCTAACTTCTATAAATTATGGTAAAGCTCCTTTTGAGAATCTTGATTTATCTATATCTGACCACAATGCTCTATTCCTTCAGTTACCTATTAGTAGTAAATTTAAATTAAAATCAACAAACTCTGTAAGATCCTATCGAAGACGTTTTCCTGAAGGATCCATCGCCCCATTTATTAATAGCTTGAGATGTAATTTGATGTCTTTATCTTTAGATGGTTCAGTGGATAACAATTACAAAAATTTTTTGGCTAAGATTAAATTAAGTATGGATGAAATCTTTCCAGTTAAACCTTTTAAAGCAAAAAATAAAAGTAAATCAAAAACTTGGGTTACTTTAGGGATAACAGTGTCATCAATAAACAAAAGAAAATTACATTATGAAGCAAAATTTAGTAATGATCCTAATTTTCTAAGCTATGTAAAAAATTACAAAAAGATATTTCAAAAGATTGTTAAAAAAGCTAAGAAATCTGCAAATGATAGGTATATAATGCAAGCAAAAAATAAGTCCAAAGCCATGTGGAATGTTGTAAAGGAAGAATTAGGTGTAGGCGTTAAAAGTGAAATTGTTAAGCCTCACATTAAACTTAAGGTCAACAATGAAATTATTGATGATGCTGTAGTCGTGGCGGAACTGTTTAATTATCAGTACTCCAACATTGTCAATATACTTAAGCTGCCAAACATGCCACACAGTGCTAATATCAATCCGTATGCTAACAATCCTACAGTTCAGGTGACAAAATTAGGTAATCTTCGTCAAACAAATGAAATTGAAGTAAAAAAAAACTATTCTAAGTTTAAAGAACAGTAATGCCTGTGGCTGGGACGGTATACCCATTAAATTATTGAAATGGTCAGCAAATGAAATATCAAACATCTTGGCTACACTAATTAATCAATCTTTTGCAGAAGGTGTTTTTCCCCAACTACTAAAACTCTCAGAAATAGTACCCATTCACAAAAAAGGTTGTTTAAATGAAGTACAGAACTACATACCGATCTCTTTATTAAGTAATGTTTCAAAGGTTTATGAAAAAATTCTTCACAATAGATTATCTAGCTTTTTGGAAAATAACTACAAGTTTTGCAAGGAACAATTTGGTTTCCGTAAAAATCTAAATACCTACCCAATCAGCTTTAAACAACTTTGTAAATTGCGCTTTGAAGGCCTTGGATGAGTCGCAGTGCACAGCTGGTGTGTTCTGCGACTTATCCAAGGCTTTTGATTGTGTTAATCACAAAATTCTTATCAAAAAACTTACAGCAATTGGTTTTTATGGACAAATAATTGAACTTTTGAAGTCTTACTTAAGCGATAGAAAACAAAGAACAGTAATTAAAACCGCCTCTGGGAACAAATACTCTTCTTGGGCAAATAATAACTATGGAGTTCCGCAAGGTTCAATCCTAGGTCCTCTCTTATTCCTCACATATATTAATGATTTACCTTTTCATTTTTCAAGTCAAATCTGTAACTTTACCCTTTATGCAGATGATACAACAGCTCTCATCAGACGAAGTACTGTTAAAATGTTACATGATGATGTCAAAGAAACAATTGGAGAAATAGCAAATTGGTTTTTAAAAAATGGCTTACTTTTGAATGAAGATAAAACTAGTGTTTTAATTTTCAAATTGAGAAATTCAACCACTGGAACAGAAACTACTGCCTCGCCCACAAATGTAGTAAAGTTTTTAGGGATATATTTGGATAGTAAACTACAATGGACAGAACATATTAATTTTCTAAACAAAAAACTTAGTCCAACAAGATATGCTTTAAGTGTTTTAACTCAGGTTACCTCCTTGGAAGTATGTAAAAATGTTTATTATGCTTATGTGTACTCTATTTTAAGCTATGGTATTACATTATGGGGGACAGCCACAGATGTCCACAAAGTTTTTAAAAAACAAAAGTCAATAATCAGAACTCTTGCAAATTGCCCCAAAAAAACATCATGTAGACAATTGTTTCGAAATTTTAAAATTTTAACTCTAACTTCAATATACGTTTTTGAAATTTTAAAAATGGTTCATGGAAATCCTGGTATGTTTCAAAATTATCTTAGTAATCACTCATATAATACCCGAAGACAAGACATTTTTGAATACCCAACTCATAATTAAAAAAAATATGAAACAAGTCCTCTCCATATGGGGTTAAAAATTTACAATAAAATTCCAAACTCCTTAAAGCAATTAAACTTAGCAAAATTTACAGACAAAATCAAAACAGTTTTAGTAGAAAAAGCATATTACTCTTGAGGAATTTTTCAACGACTCCTGGTAACAGACACCCAATCTCTCATCAACCTCTCCTAACATAAACAGTTCCACCATGCTGTAGCTTTGTAGGGGTAACTTACTGGCTAAATCCTAGGTTTTTTATACCTATTTAGATTTCCTTATTTATTAGAAACCTTGACAATGTACCTGTCTGTGTATTACATTTGTAATAACTTTAACAGATGTTATGTGCAATAAAGAATTGTCATTTGTCATTTGTCAAAGCAACCTTTTGTGACAAAAATTGATAAATTTTAACATACCGTAAACTAAATTTTCTTTTCCCATATCATGGGGGAAATAAACTGTATCAGCAACCAGACACATATTTTCTCCCGTTAGCTTGTCGACAACCATTATGGGTAAACCGTGGGAGTTTACTAAAAGTTGTATAATTTAATGGAAAATAATAAAATATCAACTTATGTATACTTTTATGGGGATTATCTTTATAAAAATCAAAATATTGTAAGGTAACACATATTAATTTAATATGAAGGAATCAACGAAAATTTAGCTTATTTATGAATCTAACAAAAAATGTGTATATTTGTTTTCCTAGTTGAGAAGGTTCATATAAAGGCCTAAAATTCTCTATCCTTTTCATTTCTTATGGTGTAAAACATGCAAACTCACATTTCTATGTTAACATTATGGGGTTAAAAATAAAATACGACAGCTCTCATATTTCTAAACATATTTCATTACCCTAGATCTGGTACTTATCGCTTGATTATCGACCACTAAAACGCGAGTTCTTAGTGGCGCTGGTCGATTATCAACCAAGATGACATGACCATTTCTATTATTAAATTATGAAAACCGTTTAAATCACAATTAATCTTATACCAATAGAAAGATGAGGTTCGGAGGATTCATTTTTATGTATAAAACATTATTGGGCGAGTATTATCGTATTATGTAGCGAGAAACATAGTTTGAAAAACGAGAGTTCAAAATTATATATTTTGCCACTGGAAAGTTTTGGTCACCTGACTACAAAAACAGCTGTTTTTGGCGATCGACAATTAAATTGTATACAATATTACTACATACTAGTGGCCTGTAGGGGCCATAGCCCCTAATTTAGACACAATTATCAATATGAAGGCAGCCCCCCATTTTGCGGTAGTAAGTCAGAAATATATCTATGAATTTGTCCCTGAATTTTAAAACAGTAAAGCGGTTAAGGCCCATTTCCCGGAATCTCTTTTTGTGTAGCGGAAAGCGACGCAAAAGAAATTGCACTGTTGTATTGCCTTATGTTTTTTTATGAAGTTAGAATCATATAAAAAAATTACTTTTAGTTTGTCATTTAATTGTGGTTGTGACCTCCTCTGTGAAGTTAAATACGCCGCAATGCATTCAAGTACTGTTAAGAGCTTGAGGATTTATTTCATATTTAGGCCTTACATGACGTTCTCTTTCAGCATTTCTTGTGTTAGTTGAATTCCTGGATACTCTTCCACGTCTTGCAGGTCTTCCCCTACCGTCTAGTTACTTCACTCATTATAAAAACGGAAAACAAAAAAGACTCCTGGATACTCTTTCACGTCTTGCAGGTCTTCCCCACCCTGTCTAGTTACTTCACTCATTATGAAAACGGAAAACAAAAAAATTAAACTAATACGTTTCCGTTTTGAAACATTATTTAACAACATTGACTTTCAGAATAAATGTAAACATTACAAATAAATAAATAAGCAACAGCTGATTAGAATGCAGACATTTTTCAGTCGTGCTTTTCTTATGATGGATATTTTACGTTATATCTCGTTTTCTGGTAACTTTATGGGAATTCTGCTATTTTTCCCGAGTCCCTGGGGTCAAGACCTTTAATTTAAGACCCCTCCCACCTTTCTGGGACTTACCAGACATCCAAAACTTTCTGGTAAAAATTTTGTCTTACAGAATTATATATAAGGATTCTGAAATCTGAATCTACAATAAATTCCCAACAATTCCCTCTGAATCTATGAGGTTGATACGACGGCCCTGAAGGGACATTCTGTTTCTTTTTGTCTTTTATTCTACTTCGACTTTTATCTCGAAGTACTTTGACTTTTTTCTCGAAGTACTTCGACATTTCTAGTCTAGTCTAACTTCAACTCAACTTCAATACGAATACGTTCATTGGTTCATTCCACTGAGCTAGTTCATTCTGTTCTGTTCTATAATGTTCTGTTTCTGTCAAACTTCTTTCTCTGACTCTGACCTCTGTCACTGTTGTCCAGCCATTTTTACCATCTTATAGCGACAGCGGAAGCAGGAAGAGAAATAATACATTAAATAAATAAATTACTAATACAGCTAATTACTAATACACTTTCCCGAGCTTGTACTTTTCCTTGTACCACTGTGTATGCATCTGTAAGTCAATTGATAATATTTCAAATTATAATTTATGTGTTTTTTTTCTTTTGGCACCTTTCTTTCTGGCTCCATCGATTAACGTTTCTTCCATTCGATCTGGCCTTGAATAATGTTTCAAGGCTTCTTATAACTTAGAAGTACAGTAACTGAAACTGAACGTTCTGGAAGTTCCCGTTGCATTATTTTGTAATACTGGAACTGTAACAGAAAACTGACACGGGAACGGGCTGTGGAGCATTTTGACGAGCGAATAGTCACTTCGTTATAACAAACTATAATAAGCGAATAGTCACTTCGTTATAACAAACTATAATAAGCACATTCGAGAATAAAGTCGAAGTACTTCGAGAATAAAGTCGAAGTACTTCAAGAATAATGTCGAAGTACTTCGAGAATAAAGTCGAAGTACTTCGAGAAAAAAGTCGAAGTACTTCGAGATAAAAGTCGAAGTAGAATGAAAGACAAAAAGAAACAGAATGTCCCTTCAGGGCCGTCGTAGGTTGATTGTAAAAATTGTATTTGGTTTTGAAAATGTCATAAAAATTATGTTTTCCTAAAAGAACTTCAAAATTCCGACGTAAATTACTCAGAAATGTTAGAATTCAACTACATATCAATCAATCAACTTCTTCTTTATTTCATAAAATGCACAGATTGGTACATGAAATTGTGTCAACGTAAGTTTTCTTATCTAGATCGCTAAAACTAGGGATTTTACAGTAGTCAAAACAGAATATATATAACAATTAATGACCTTCAAATTGATTATAAAAACATATAACTATATATTTTCATAAAGATCTTTTATCTTCCATTATGCAGTATCATATTTATTTTCTGTCGCATTCAATTATTTCCTAAATGACAACAAAAATTTAGTAGTTTTTTAAAAAAGAAAATATGTTTGTAGAATTTCTTTTTTAGCGAATTTCCCATATAGGGAATAGAATAAGCTATTACCACAGCCACCTCTAATACAGGGCCGCGACGTTCGAACTGGCAACGCCGCACTCAACCGCCGCCTGGGTCCGGCACTCGTGCTAGGCTTTAACATCAATGAGAGTATTGCTGCTCCGTATCAATGAATGAAAGTATTTAAATTACATATTTTAGTTTGAATGTGGTAAAAAAGACAAATTAGAATCTAGGTTGTTTATTTAGTGAAAAATGAATTGCAACATAGGTACCACAATATGTCTTCAACTAAAAATATATAAACATAATGTTTTTGGTTGCATTTATCGTATTGTAAGTACGATGAATGTGGAAATGTATGGACTTTACATATTTCCTTTGTTAATTTGATAATCTATACTATTATATAACAATCTCATGGTGTCTGTATATACGTGCGTTATTCAACATGGTAAAAACTACTAGACAGACTGTGCTTAAATTTTAAAAATTATAGCTACTTTACCAAGAAGGGTAATACAGTAGGACTAACTTATTACCACTTCAATATTTGTAGAGACTTTGGGATTTGTAGAATCAAGAATCAAGATCTTTATTGTCATTGACCTTTTACAAGGAATAGACATAGTCAACAATAGAAATAAAAACTAAAGCTATAAAATACAGTGGGTTCTAAATTAAAAATTAATATTAACATCAGAAACCAAGTACTCTGTTATACAGTAAAATGGATTTTGGATGAGCCACTCAAACATTTTAGACTTAAACCTATTAAAAGGAACCTGTTTTGCTGCCAGACCTAATTTATTAAAAAACCGTATGCAATTTATTTTATGGCAGTTATCTGTTTTGGCCAATCTATGAGCAGGGATATCTAGATTGGATTTGCCTCTTGTATTGTAAGAGTGTATACTCTCTCTACAAGTGAATTGATGAAGATTGGCTTTAGTGTAGAGGAGTATGTGAAAAATATACAAATTTACAACGGTCATAATTTTAAGGTCTATAAAAAAAAGTCGACAGCTATCCACAGTATAATACATGACGTTTGTGCCACAAATTGCCCCACAAATTGTTCGTATGACTTTTTTTTGTAATAAAAGAATTTCATGGGTGTGGGGGGAGTGTCCCTATAGTATAATCCCGTAAGAAATATGAGATTGAAAAAAACCAAAATAAGTAATCCGAAGGTATTCATTACTAACAAAATCTCTGAGTTTCCAAATTAGATAATTTACTCTGGAAATTTTTTTACAAGTGATTTCTATGTGCTCTTGCCAATTTAATTTTGAATCAATTTGGAAGCCTAATAATTTTACAGATTTTAATTCATTGTCAAGTGGGGATAGACTCAAAAGAATTTTCTGTGTTTTTTCTTGATTACATGTCAATTTATTTGAAGAAAACCAATTTAGTGCTGATGTTATTGATTCATTAGTAATTAAATCAAGCTCATGGATATCTCTATTTGTTGCAATCAAAGTTGTGTCATCAGCATATATAACAGTGTCTACATCAACATTCCTCGGCAGGTCATTTATCGAGATTAAAAACAAGAAGGGTCCCAAAACCGAGCCCTGTGGAACACCTATTTCAACCAATCTTAAGTTAGACTGACTGCCTCCAACAGATACATACTGCTTTCTATTAGTTAAATAGGATTTTAAAATTTTTAAAGTTTCACCTGTAATACCATAAAATTCAAGTTTTTTTGAATAAAATATCAAAAGGTACAGAGTCAAAAGCTTTTGTAAGATCAAATAAAGTTAATGAAACAGTTTCTTTATTTTCAAATGCATTTAAAGATTTATTAATTACTTCTAAGACAGCTGCAGTTGTTGATTTACCCTCTCGAAATCCAAACTGTGAATTTGTCAATAAATTGTTATTTTCAAAATATTCATTCATTTGTTTATGCATGAGACATTCAAAAATTTTGGAAAAGATTGGCACTATTGAAATAGGGCGATAATTACTAGGAAGATTTTTATCACCTTTTTTATATACTGGAATAATTTTAGAAATTTTGAGAAGGTCAGAGAAATAACCAATTTTCAAACATTTACTAATACAAAAAGCCAGAGGCTCACTTATAAAATGAATTATTTGTTTGATGCTATAATTTGAAAACCAGTAATGATCCATAGCTTTTGAATTTGAGAAATTAGCTACAACATTGTTAACCTCTTGCCATGATACCTCCCTCCATTGGAAATGTAATTGTCCTATAGGGGGAGTCCCCAGCAACTCATGCGCAGGTGTGTTGGTGAGAGGGATTTCATTTTCTAGCTCATTAACACATTCAATAAAATAGTTATTGAGATTGTCAGCATCCAAAACCTCCGACTTAGTTGATGTAGGAGAATATTCATGCGATATAACTTCCCAAGCAGCCTTGCACCTGTTGGGGGCCTTATCAATATATCCTTCAAAAGCTTGCTTTTTGGCTAATTTTATTTCACGATTGTAGGCCTTTTTACAATCAATATAGGTTCTATAGGCATTTTCCAAATTATTTGATTTATGTTTGAGTAAGCTCTTATAAACAGAAAAACAAAGAAGCATTTTTTCCCTAAGTTTCCTTAACTTTTCATTATACCAATTAAGTTTTCCTTTCTTATGTCTATTGTTTTGTTTGCACTTAACTAATGGGGAACTAAAATGCCACAAAGATACTAATCTCTTAAAAAATTCATCAAATAGTAATTGCTCATTTATTTTACCCATTTTATAGTCCATTATCATTTCCCATTTCTCTTGTACCAATTGATCAACAAAGTGTTTAATATTACTTTCATTTTGCCTTCGTATTATTTGTTTTGTTCCTTCTTTTGAGTTGTTACATTGTTTTATAGTTTTCTGTAAAAAATCTAATATTAAAGGTTCATGGTCTGCAAAACAACCTCCTACTGTATTTATGTTACATAAATCTGATGAAAAGTTTACAATTATATTATCTATGCATGATTTTCCTCTTGTAGGTTTTTTATTTGTACAAACTAAATTTAGACTTCGTAACAGATTGGCAAATTCAATAGATGTCTTCTTTTCCATTTTTATCATTTCTATGTTAAAATCACCTGCAATGGCACAAATTTAAATGACTTTAACAGCTTTTTCACAGCAAGCTCAAAATTTTCCAGAAACAAACCAATATTACCACTAGGGGATCTGTAAACACTTAAAACTATAAGATCATAATCAATTATTTTAATACAGCTAAATTCACAATGAAGCTCAATGCAAAATAAGCTAACATCTATTTTGGTGAAGGTTAACCCTTCTCTTAAAAATATTCCTACCCCACCATTTTTTATACTTTTCCTACACATGATATCTGCAGCAATAAAATCTTTAGGAACAAAGAATTCAACTTCCCGCTCCTCTAACCAATGTTCAGACATACAAATTACATGCACTTGCTCTATGGCACAAAAGTGTTCTAATTCTAACATTTTGTTCCTAATAGACTGGATATTAACCTGTAAAATTTTTAAGTATTCTTGATTTTCATTGTTATTTGTTTTAGCAGTATTATTTACAGTAAAATCAAAATCATCCATAATTGCAGCTACCGGTAATATGTTATTTATTTTGTTATTTCTAAAAAAACTTCATCGATTTGTTCACCTAACATAGTACTATTTACAGTGGTATTTTCTACATTAATATGACATTTAGATTTACAGATTTCATTAATATTTATTAATTAGAGACTATAATATCTAACAATTTGTTCAAATAAAATAATTTTAAATAGAAATATTATGTATTGAGGGTTTCCTCAGGTAGACTAAAAAAGTTATCATAAGTAAGCGACAACAAAATTTTAATTTTTCATTTTTTAAGCCATACTGACTAAATAATTTATTTTCTTTGAATAATTAATAAGCAAAACGTTTGCCATTTTGTAAACGATTTCAGAAGCTATGCCTCCACAATATTAATAGATTTTTTTTATCACATCAACATTCAGACTAGAGTCGGAGACTATGATGCTTTTATTGTTAGATGGTGTAGTACATATTTTTTACTAGTAGGCCTGATTAAACTTAATAGAAACACCGGAATTTTTCTTTGAAATGCTAGTTATTTAAGTTATTTTAATCACTTAACAACAGCTTTTATCAATAAGATAGACAAATAAAATACCCCCGCCGCAGCAAACCTGCCGACTAAGCGAATTTCCATTTGTCTGAATTGATTTTCAATTAAATATATTTTATTAACATTAGGTTTAATGAGTACCTAGGTTTGCTGCTTCAAGGAAACTAATAAATAGTGTTTTTTAGTAAAATATTGATAGCTTAGTATAAAATAAATAAATTTGCCAAGTTTGATCAAAATATATCCATAAACAAGCAAACTACAACATTTGACAATATTCTCCATAAGAATAACATGGGGATTTTAAATTTACAATTTTTTAAATTTTCTCCGTTACTAATAACCGAACAAAAATACTATTATATACAAAATTATTTGTTTTTTAAGCTCTTTAAAAAGGCCTAAAGAGAAATTGGGAAATTTTGTGTTTTTTAAGGGTCAAAAGTAAGAAAAACCAATTTTTACCCCATAAAACCCCCCGTAAAGCACCGTTCCCATGGTCCGATCATGCTGGTTCGCGAACTCATTCAGGTTTCCCCGCTTCACACCTTTTAACCAAATTTCATCAAAATCGGACAAAAATTACTCAAGTTTGTCCGTTTGAGTTCACGGACATATATATATATAAATCTACATATATATACATATACTAGCTGTAACCCGCGGGCTTTGCCCCGTTTAACTTCTTAATTTTCAAGATGATCTCGTTCGCATGGCTCAATCACGTCCTGGTTGAAGTTCGTTCGCTACGCTCACTCACCTTTAGGTTGGAGCTCGTTCGCTACGCTCACTCACCTTTAGGTTGGAGCTCGTTCGCTGCGCTCACTTGCCTTCAGGTTAGCTCCTTTGCTACGCTCACTTGCCTTCAGGTTAGCTCGTTCACTACGCTAACTCGCCTCCAGGTTGAAGTTCGTTCGCTGTGCTCACTCACCTTTTGGTTGCAAATTAGCTGTTGTCATAAATGTAAAAGAAATAATAGTGCTGCACCCTGTTGGTAATCCTTGTAACTTTAATGCTATTGAACATCATAGAAAAGAACCAACTTGTTTAATTGAAGCAGCTGTTAAGATTCATTAATTCCATTTCTCATAAGGGTAACATGGGAAACTCCAGAGCCACTGGGGCAGAGCCGATTGGACGGATCACAAAATTGATGGTGTATAAACCTATTCCATGAAATTCTACACGTATGTACCAAGTTTCGTGGCAATCGGTTCAGCGGTGTCTGAGTTTATCACTGCCAAATATATATATATATATACAAAAACATCCTCTTTTATACTTATAGAATAAAAATTTGAACGAATGGTGTTTTTGGCCTCTGGGGACATGAAAAAGTAAATCGGTCCCGGGTCTAGGTCTTACCGTGCCACCTACGGTAATAGCTACTTCCCTGCAGGGAAATTCGCTAAAAAGGAAATAGTACGGAAATAAGTTCATATTCGTGAAAATGTTTCACACAAAAACAAGAATTGTTTTAAGATGTCTAATTTGACCGATGAATAGCAGGAAGCTATTGTTGCTTACGCGGCGGATCACATAGAATCTTAGAACTCTGTATGTATTATTCATTTTTAATTGAACTTTCGTAATTATTCTACTTGCATCCAGCCATATCACATTTATCTGGCATGCTGTAGTAAGTTCAATGGCATTACTAATTATTAAGGGTAGGCTATTAGAAATGCGATTATGTACGTCGGTACGCGACTCCTCCATTCACTGTAATGGTAAGTCGACCGCGCACCAAGACACGGATGCGACGTTGCCACTTTTCGCTCGCCGCGGCCTTGTATTAGAGGTGGCTGTGCTATTACCCTAGTACTCATGGTAGGACCTGGACCCAGGACCGATTTACTTTTTCGTTTTGAGGTGCCTAGAGGCCAAATACACCATCCGTTCAAATTCATACATATTATTTATATGTATATATATATATATATATTTAATATTAATAAAAAATAAACCATAGTACTTTTGGCGAATTTCCCATATAGGGAATAAGCTATTACCATAGTACTCATGTTAAGACCTGGACCTGGGACCGATTTAATTTTTCATTTTAAGGTCGCTAGAGGCCAAAATTCCAAGGAATTCCTTGGCATGCGGATGTCAGTTGTCTCGGCCTTATCAATTACATAAAGTTGTCAATATAATCTATCTTCAGAATGTTAGGTGTAGTGAAATATACTTGTAGTGTCAGTGAAGCAGGCTTTTATCCTTGGACTGTTATGCTCAGGCCCGGTCTGGCTCCATTGGAGGCCCTCGGCTAGATGTTGATTTGAGGCCCCCAGCCAGAAATAAAACAAGGACCATGGGGTGCTCTCACGGCAACAATTAGTTAGCATATATGTTTGCTGCATGCCGCAGGTTCATAAAAGGGGCCTAATGTGGTTTTAAATGATTAAAAGTGTTTGATAATTTTGATTGAGTTAATAATTGCTAAATTTCCATAAATTAAAATCATTGTATTTATAAATTTAATTCCAAGGTATCAATCAATTTAAATTTGATATAAAATTTGCTCGTATTTCTATTCACCTCTACAGCTGCCATAAAATTTAAAGGCCTATTCTTAAAATTGTTTTAAGTCTCCAATTTAAAAATAAGACCAAAACCTAGTTCTTGGAGTTTTTTCAATACACGGTAAAAAAGCATATCACATGTACCACTTTTGAATTTTGAATACATCTATGAATGGACCACATTTACTGTTTATCAAACACTTTACTCCATAGTTGTACTTCAGCAACAAAGACAAACAGAAATAATCAAAAGTATTTTAATTTAAACGTTGTAAGGCATACAAAAAACTTATGATGATTTCCGCCTGCCTGTTTGCGACTTCTCATTGTTAGCAGAATCGGAACTGAAACCAGCTAACCTGCTAACCATAAGTTCAAACAGTTTGAATTTAATTTGTTTTTATTTTGAAATATTTCCTATGCATTTTTATTTTACTTGCGCCACTTGAGTGCACACGTTTCATTTTATAAACTGAACGAGCGCGCGAGCAAGGACTATACAAGGACGGGAAAACAGCTGATTTCCTGATGTTCCATAGTTGTCAAATTGTCTGCTAGCCACTAACTTTACACAGGCCACAGGCATCAATCAGCAAACAGCGGTAGAACCAGTAGCCTTTCACCATTTACTATATAAACACTAATGTTAAAGTTTTGTATAGTCAATGCTATTACCGGTACTGAATTCAATACTGTACTTATTGTGACAGATCTATGAAATGGACTGTAGAAAAACATAAGTTTAAAAAACGTATCTACTTGCTTGCATGACATATAAACAGCATATAATAGGTGAAATGGGAGGTTTTAGGATAATTATTGAGCACAGTTCTAGCCGTTAGAAATGGCCATATAAAAGTGACCAAACGGCTTATTTTTAGGAGATATGGCTTCGTAGTCTACAGTACAGTAGGCCTATGTTTTGAAATTCATGAATGCAAGTTCGTCATAGTTTGATTTTTAAAATGTCTACTTGCTTGCTCATGACAAAGACAAATAACAGGTTTTTGGACAGATGGACACAAATAGACATTAATAATGGCTTTAGAAAGTCAGTAAACAGTCTTTAGGACGGATATTGCCGTAGCCTACAATATGTTTTGAGATTTATGAATGCAATCGTCATAGTTAGTTTTAAAAATGTCTACTTATTCATGACAAATAAAAATGGGGAAATGGGAGGTTTTGCACACAGTTCTAGACGTTAAAACTGGCTGTAGAAAGTCACCCAACGGCTTTTTTTAGGAGGATATGGCCGTAGTCTACAGTGTTTGAAATTCATGAATGCCATCGCCATAGTTTAATTTTTAAAATGTCTATTTGCTCAACAGGTGAAATGCGGAGTTTATGAACAATTAGGCAAGGTTTTAGGTGTTAAAAATGGCTTTAGAAAATCACCAAACGGCTTTGGGGGGGGACCCCGGACCCCCCTGCTTTATTGGGGGGTGCTCCACACCCCCGAAGCCCCCCGGTAACCCCCCCCCCCCCCCTTGACAAAGGTCCTAGAACCACCACTGATTGTAACAGAGGTTTACGGTTTATGGATTATGCTAAACTTGCTTTTCCGATGTGTCACTTTCTGTTCCTACTCACCGTATGATGCAATCGCCGGACCATACAGCCAATAGGCCCATAGTCCATCTCTTGGGTACTTACGCCTACCCAATTATTCATTTCAACCTTTTTGACGATGATCCTTGATACCGGTAATTTTCTATAGAATACACGGCCTCCCTACTTAAGAAATAACATTACAAACGTCCAAAAACCCAGTGTTGTGTCATTTTTGTCACATTTCATTCTAATGTTAAAAGATATACGAATCATTGTTTAGAGAATAGGCCTATGTATCTATTAAATAACAAACAGTTGTTTGTATGAGGTTGTTTTTTTTTTTTTTTTCAAACTGACATCAATAATTTTACATTAAAAGTTGTTTACGAATAAAGCAATTAATGGGAAATAACTTTGATTGCCAATAACCTTTTACGAGAAAATCCAAAACCAAGAAATCAATAACTTTGGGACTTGATTAACGCATTTAATTTGTCGGACGTAATTCTTAACTGTAAACGTTGGTTTTTGGTACTGGTTCTTTTCCTTAGAACCGTTGGTAGCAGCAAGAGTAGTGGCGAACCCAGAAAGAGTCCTCACTTTAGGCACGTTTTTCCCATAAGAATAACATGGTGGGCGTTTTTTGGCCACCAATCCTAAAAATCCTGCCCACGGCCTATACTCCTATATTAATGTTCAATACCATTGTACAACTTCATTACTATTTCAAATCCACATCCATTCACAAGTATATTCTCAAAATCATCAACTTGACAGTGCGAGGTTTGTGCGCGAACTCGGGCGCGCTCCTGGCTCACGGCGTGCTCCCTTGGACATCCTTTGTGGAAATCCATGAGTTCTGGCTACTTGGGAACCCAAGCCATTTGACATACAATAAATCACCCTTTCTCCTAATTACCTTTTCTACTAAATGCATGTCTTTATACTTGGTCTTTAACAACTCCTCTGTATAGAAGCCTCCCCTGATTATATTGCCATTTTCATCTTTCAAGATATAAGTCACAGGCTTTGTATTCTTTACTTCTGCTATTGTAAATAGTTCCCCTGTCCAATTCGGAGTATAACCTTTACTAAACACATGTTTATACTTGGAAATCCTTACGCTATCACCTACCTTATATCTTGGTTTCTTAACTTGCACTACTTTAGAAGTCAACCTCTCATGCACATATTTACTATTCTTAATATTCACTTGGTTAGGCTTCATTCCTATAGATCTATGCATCTTATTATTATATTTTCGAATTAACTTTGGAAGTAAATCCAACCATTTATAATTTCCCTGAGCACTAAATTCCCTATATAACCAATTCTTTAAAGTTCTCTGAAACCTCTCCACAATTGCAGCCTTAGTTGTAGAAAAAGTGTGATAGTGATTAATATTTAAGTTTTTCATTAGTTTGCTAAAATATTGATTAAAAAATTCTTTTCCATTGTCAGATTGAATTTTTTTAACCCCCTTTGGTAGAATGGTTTTAATGGCTTCTGTAACCACTAACCCTGTCTTATTCTTTAGTGGAGCAGCATAAGCTTTTTTAGAAAATGTATCTATTAAAGTTAAAATATATTTATTGCCAGAATTTTCTCTAGCATAGTTTTGCATATCAATTAAATCTATTTGTATGGTTTCGTTTATACCCAATACTTTAAAAGACCTTCTAATGAAATTCTTTCTTGCAGGCTTATGAAGTTCGTATGCAATTTCATTCATTTTTTATAACATCATCCTTTCCTGTAACTCTAAATACATCACCATTAGCCCCAATCAATAGATTATCTTCCATTCTTTTAAATACATAGTTTTCTGGTATATATGGTCTATTATCTATATACTTAAATCCACAAGATGTGGGGTCAGCAACTAATAAATCAGGATTATATTCCATCAAATTAAATTTTTTTTCCATATACAAATTTTGATCCATCGTAATGCATAGCTTGTGACATTAGACAAATATCATCCAAACGTTCCCCCTCTGGTAGATTCCTTATAAATTGTTTTTTGGCATCCCAACATTTTTCTTTTTTATCAACAGTTATAGTCTGTTCTTTTATAACACAGTCAGTTTCATCAATGGCAGGTTTAACACGTACTAACCTTTTATTATAAAAACTCCAATAGCCTGCTTCCATTTTTGGAACTTGTGAAACATTCACAGCATCTTTACTATCTGTACCTTCCATCAAATCACTAATTTTCTGTTTCTTAGCATTCCAAACACCATTCTCTGATTCTAAAAATTCATAATTATTATCGTCTTGTACAAATTTACCATCTTCTTTTCGTATTAAAGTCTGTTGTAAAGTGGGCACATCATTTAAACTTTCACCCTTTTCTACATTAGTAATTTTCCGTTTCTTAGCATTCCAAACACCATTCTCTGATTCTAAAAATTCATAATTATTATTGTCTTGTACAAATGTACCACCGTCTTTACGTATTAAAGTCTGTTGTAAAGTGGGCACATCATCTAAACTTTCACCCTTTTCCACATTAGTAATTTTCTGTTTTTTAGCATTCCAATTTTTATTCTTAGATTCTAAAAACTCATATTTAGTTTTACCTTGTAAAAAGACACCACCTTTTCTAGTTAATGTCTGTCCCAAAGTTGATACATCATCTACAAACTCCCCATCTTTAACATTACCAATTTTACGGTTTAAACCATTCCAACTATCGTCTTGTAAATTTAAAGTAGGTTCACTACTAGCCCTGGGTTCTGCAGGCTTATTATATGGATTATATAAATGATAAAATTTATCTATAAACATATTTTTATTTAATAAATAATTCCACTTTCTCTCAATTCCTCAATAATGGAATCTATTTCATTATCCACTCCTGAGTTACCGGCTTGGCGACTTAGCC
Organism: Macrosteles quadrilineatus; assembly: GCF_028750875.1. Classification (NCBI taxonomy): domain Eukaryota; kingdom Metazoa; phylum Arthropoda; class Insecta; order Hemiptera; family Cicadellidae; genus Macrosteles; species Macrosteles quadrilineatus. The sequence goes on along the minus strand of NW_026542594.1, from coordinate 32,160,790 downwards.
AAAGAAGTCTTAACCTATCTACAAGCTCATTAGGATCATCCCAATAAATATAGTCTATTTTATTACCAGTCACTTGCCTCAAACCTTCACCAACAGATCTAAATAGAGGTTTAATTATATTAAGATATTTAGTATGTCTATTACTTGAAATTGGTGCACCATCTTTGTAACTCTTTAAATGTCCGTTTGTAGCTTCCAAAATCTCTTTATAATTTTGCAAATCAACCTGAGTATAATCCTCAGGTTCTTTTAAAGTTAATAATTCCCACAAACCCTTTGTTCCCTTGTAGGTTTTATTTGCAACTGTAACATCATCATTGGCAATATCAACTTCTTTATTTCCAATAAAAAATTTATTTGCTTCTCGTCTAATACCATATGTAGTGTCTGTCATACTACTTTTACTGAGGTAATTTCCTAAATAGTCTGATGCTAAAAGACCGAAATCTAATTTCTGTGGAGTGTGTGGTTGTAATGGTTGTAATCTTGGTATCACTGGTATTCTAGATGGAGTCTTTGGGAGAATCTCCAGTCGAGGCCTCTCTGTTTTACCATTAGATGCGATTTTTTTTAATTCTTGTAATGGCTCTATTAAAGGTTGGAATGTTTGGAACCTCTCTTCAGCCTCTAGAAACTTGCCACGTTTTAAAGCTCTATATTTTTCTCGTATTTGATTTGCAGAGTCAACCAATTCTTGTTGAATATTTTTCATCTTTTATTTACATTTTATTTATCTCATAAAGGATTGTACTCAAACACTTTATCATGTATTATCAAACAATATGCAGATGTATTTGCTGGCACATTTTCTGCAGTTTCAATCTCTAATTTAATATCAACAATTCCCTCCTTCACTGTTTCGTTCTGTCTAGAACAGTCTATTACAATTAGTGGATATTTCTTCATAAACTCAGCCCTACTAATCATAGGATCTGGGATAGTATTATAGTAAGTCTCTCTAAACCTCATAAACATCTCATAAGCTTTAGAGACATCTCCATTTTCAAAGTCGAGATTTAAATCACTATAAGGATAATATTCAGAGTTTAGAAATACTTTGAGATTTTTTAATTTACAGTGATCAAATTCATCAGTTCTTTTTCGTGCACTATTATCCCTAGCTGTTTCTGTTTGGAAACCAAATATAATATACCTAGGCTTCTCCAAACTTGAAGACGTCTTTACTGACCATGTATGTCTTGTAGTATTGGGATATGATGGAAGTTCATGCAGCTCTAAACTTCTAAATGCAATTTGCAAATTTTTATTTTGCAATAACATCTTTTGTAATTGTAACTTCTCCCCATCTGATGGTATCACGTGTGGCATCACCCATTGAATTGAGTTAAGTGTAATTTTAGGAATCGTATCAGCAGTGCCACTGGCTGGAGCACTAGCGGTTGTTAATATACAATTCAAATCATTTTTCGATCTTTTCAACACCAATTCTTGTTTGACATTTACTATACCTTATTAAAATCCTCGAATACACCCATTAACAGCTCTAATGGCAAACATGTACTAAACTTTCCACCTTTATGGAACTCTTTTAAATTCATGTCAGAATCAAATGCTACATTTGACAATTTAGTAGTTTTATTGTAAGAGCTCAATATTTTCATAAGACTAGAAATTCCTGGGTTTCTTACAATGTCTATTTCTTTACCTGCAACTTCATATCTAATTTCATCAAATAAGAACGCAAATGCATTATTTATAAAATGACCTTTATCATGATTTTCAATTTCTCCCTTAATATACAGATAACTCCTACATGGCAGAGTTAGCAAATCTTGATTATTAATACATATTCGAATTTCATCAGAATTATTTATTGCCAAAGTATTGTGGGGAACATAGGAGTGATTTGTAATTTTAACCACACTATCGTCGAATTGGGATTTCCCTGTAACGTCTAGAAAATCTTCCATTTTTATTAATAGAAAATTTTAACTTTAGTCCTATTGACTTTAGGAACCTAGCATTTTGCACACTTATAGATAAATTCTTATAAATTCTCATATCTTTTTTATATGACAAGTAATTGTAGTTTCTTCTCCGTTAAAGTCAATTGCCTTGTCGTGCTGATCGGCAAATGTAATACTGACAACATCTAAACTTCTCTTATTTACAGGAAAATATATAATATTTCTTGGAACTTCAATAATTTTGTAGCCAGGAGGAGCTTCTGGATAAAAGCTATGTATGGTGTGTGATTTGTTTCCGTTTAAATAGGACCCGTTTGCAATATTACATTTTACTCTAATCACATTTACATTATTAATGTTTATTTTATTTGTGGATTCAAACTGAACACCAGGAGTAGAAACACCTTTAAATCCCAATAAAACAGATCCTAAACATGGTTTTGTAAAATCAAATACATGGCTAGAAAGTAATGTTGCTTTCATAGTTTTATTATTAGCTGTAAGGAAAAAGTCTGGGATTTGTTTTTGAATTTCCTTTGCAAGCTCAACCACCTCATATGTTCCTTCAGAAATTTCTATTGTAACTGGAGCTTTGTGGTCATAATAGAAAACATCATCACCTTCTCCAATGGTTAATTTGTTGCCTTTAAGTTGATTTAATTTTGGAATAAGCCCTTTGAATAAAAGTTTAACTTTAGTATTAATTAATGCTTCTCCATTTTTATCTATTATAACTTTAAGTTTACCATCTAATAACTGGTTTAAATCATCAACTAAGATATCTCCCTTTGGTAATGTTTTTTTTCTCTACTTTGTAATATGTTAAAGTATTTAGTGGTTTTTTAACATTAAATATAGAATTATAACTTTGAAAATCTACTAATCCAATTACATAATCATCATTTAATTATATGGGAGGAAAGAACACTGACTTTAGCTCTGGCTCTGTACCCGAAAATGTTATAGTAAATGAATCCATTTTTATAAACAAAAATTTTTTATGAATGATAAACATAAAATTCCACAAATAGAACTATTTAAATCTTGTATTTGATCAGTTGTATAGAATATTTTATATCCCTCAAAATATTTAATTACTTCTTTTGGAGGTTGGATTCCAAATGGGTCAAAATAAATTACAATATCTTTATTTTTACGATATGCTGTCCAATGTGTGCCAGATGAACTGTCTAAATTAACTATTCCGCACTCTTTTACTCTTGGTGTTAGATTTTTTAGCTCGCTTTTTAGGTACACTCCCCTGAAGTGAGGCACGTCTTTTGCGGCCTCTAACAGCTGATAGTTGTCCATCTTTTTTATTAAATTTTAATCCCATTCCCATTTTTGCTTTTGCCTTCATCAAATTTGTCACGGCGTAAGCAGCTGCTCTTTCAGCAAGATTTGCGTCATTCGCCGTTACTCTAGTCCAAGCTAAGTCTGCTAATCTCATGTCTGCTTTGTTCCGAGCAGCGGTATCGGGATTATTCATGTAGAATATGTCATGCTCTTTACAATAAGAGTCTAGTTTATTTTTTGGAGGTACATTTTTAGCTAAATTCTCACGTACATTCGTTCCAGGTCCACAGTACCGATATGATGGTATGTGAAGTGGGAATGGAAGGTTATTTATAAGAGTATTCAATAACCCTCGACCCCTGTAAGGCTTTAGGAATAAACCTTTGCCCTTTTTACATGTTTTCTTATTATCATTTCTTACCATTTTTATTATATAAAAAATGTCTTTTATTCAACAAAAACATAAATTTAAAATAGTACATACTAAGGAAAATATACCAAAGAAGTTGGGTCTATTTCCTACCAATATTCGATGTGTTATTTGTGGTCCAAGTGGAAGTGGAAAGACGGTTGTAATTTACAATTTAATTGTAAGAAAGGAAGGATTAAAATTTACAAACTTATATTTAATATCTAAATCGTTAGAACAAGAAAAATATAAAAAAATAATTGAAATATTTAATTTGTGTGACGAAGTGAAATTACACACGTTTACTGACTGTGAAATCACACCAAATGACGTAAAATCACAGTCAGTTGTTGTATTTGATGACATAAATAGTCCAAATATTACACAATTTTTCTCAATGGGTCGACATAAAAATATTAACTGTTTTTACTTGTGTCAATCTTACAGCAAAGTACATAAACATTTACGTGATAATGTAAATTTCATAATATTATTCAAACAAGATGATTTAAATTTAAAACATGTATATAACAATCATGTTGGTAATGATTTTTCATTTAACCAATTTAGAAATCTCTGCCACCAATGTTGGGATAAAACTAAATATGGCTTTTTCGTAATAGACAAAGAAAGGTCGAAGAATAATGGCAAATATAGATTTATGTTTGATCAATTTTATAATGACCAAGAGCAAGGGTGTTGATGCCATCTTCTAGAATAAACCTCTTGTCATCGTCAAAGGATAGTACTTTCTTATTCATGGTCAGGGTTTGAAGGTGATGATTTGTAGATTTAATTCTTGTCACATTCTCATAGTAGTCTTGACCAGTTGCAAGACAGTTTAAATAATGTTGATGTCTAAGGAGATGTTTAACTGTGGCACCATCAGCTCCTTTAGCTTTATTGACCTCTAAAGCTTGCTTGTCTTCTTCATATAACCATTTTAGAGGAATATAAGAATATAACTTTGGTCTTAAACCACAATATTCATACATAATATGACCATCTAATTCATCTTTAAACTTGCCAGTGACTTTTTTATTTTTATCAGAGTATAAGAAATGGTCTTTACTATATCCAGAGGTATCAAAATAGTGCAAGTCACATTCTATTTCCTTGTAAAAGTCCTCTGTAACTATAGAATACATTAAAGAATCTGTATCAGTCATTAGAAATCTTTTATTCTTAAATTTTGACATATAATTATAGTGGAAATCATACATTATTACTTTACTAATATCTAAAATGGTCATTCCCAAATATATTGGTTTATTAAACTTTACAACTAATTTATTTAAATGTATAGCATGTAAATTGTTATCGAACTTTTTGCTACAGTCAAACCTTGGATTAGTGACATATTATGTTAATAGTGACTCATCCTTGAGATATATGTCACCTGAGATAATTGTTCGACCAAAGAGACTATTATTTAACAATTTGTAAAAGTCTTTTTCGAAATCAGTTTTAGCACATTTGCGTTTTTCAATATTAAAATTAATATAGGGTGCAAGCCATTTTGATTGTCTAAATTTTAAAATTCTATGGTATTTTGTAGCAACCAAACCCAATTCCTCATATTTTTGTAATGCTTTATAATGTAAAATATATTTAGTTTTGTCATTTAAATTAGGTATTAATTTGCCATTCATTTTCTCAGGTGCTAATGGATAGTCATTATGTAAATCATGTAAGCTTTTATCATATTTTAAATCAACTTCTAAAATATATCCAAACTCATCATTTTGATTGTATTTGTAGTCTATCTCATTTGTCCAACGAAATCCATCCACGGGTAGTGTCTCACACATAGCTGTGGAGTATAGCGAGTTACAATCTAAATATATTAAATATACACTTTCTTGATTGGGATCATATAATGTTTGCCCATATATCTATTATTGGCTTTAGCGTAACGTGTGGAAATCATACTGACTCCTCCTCTGATTGCACTTTCTATGAACAAATGCATGTCAATATCTTGAAATAATTGTAATTTTATACCAGTCATTCTAAGACAGGCTTCCCATGTTAGTCCTGGAAGTGAATACATATGTACGGGGTCAAGTTTGTAATCTTTTAAACACAGGTCTCTAAATGTCTCAAAGACATCAGCCAGTAGCAATACATCTGTTTTAAGATATAAATCATGATATTCTTGTAAATTGTTTATATTAAAATGGGTCCAGACATTTTTAGCATGTTCATATTCAACGGGAGAGATATGTTCTTTAGTTAAAGTACTATAAAATTTTTCAATTGGAGGTAGAGACTCTGCGAACTTATCTGGTCCCGTCATATATTCATATGGAAATACGCCTTTACGTTGTAGTAGTGGATTGTCTATGAATCTAAATGTATTTAAATTGGAAGCTAATTTGTATAATGGAAGGGACAAAAAGTTATAGGAATCTAAAAATACTAAATCATCAATAGAGAATGAAATGTACTTTTCCATATCCTTGGCTATGCAATTTAATTTACGATCTAACTTTGCATATTTTCCCAAGTGTTGCATTATTAAATGTCCATCATAATTTTTCAAGTTATGGAAGAATATTGGTATTTTCTTTGTTACTTTATAGTTTAAATTACAATCATTATGGGTAGCTCCACGGTATTGGCCAGATGAATGACAATGATCTCTCACCCTATCAAAATATAGGGGCTTTTCACAAATGTGACAATGCGTTGAGTTTTGGAAAGACGCCTCTTGCTCTGGAGTCATTACCAGGGGAATATATATCGCCATTTGACTTTTAATATAATCATAAGTCTCAAATAATCTTTTGAAAAACACATCCATAACATTTTCACCACTGTACAACTCTTCAGAAATAATCTTAGACTCTTTCACTACAACAAATGCAAATCCAGATGGAGTATGTATATTAGAGTTTATAAAGCACTCAAAATCAGCATAAATTACAAATGGGGCTTTAAGTTGATATTTATAATTTTTAAATTGTAATGTATCTTGTTTAGACATTTCCACTCGTTGGGCGTCAAAGTTTTTACAATATGTTACATGACGCTCCAATTTATCATAAGTGTAAAAATGTTGTAAACACAACTTGCAAAAATGTTTCTTATTGTTATCTTTTGTAGACCGCAGCATTAACCTATTAAAATCACGAATTAAACAGTAATGTGATTTACGACCTTCTTGTAATAATAATAGATCTATATGAGTATTACTGTTTAGTTTGGTCATTCTTAATGGATATATACATTTCTGGTCTTCAAGTCCAAATACATTAACACTTATATTATTCTGTGTTTCAAATTTTTCTATATCAGATATTTTATATTTGTCATATTTAACTGCCCTATGTAGGGTGCATAGCTAGAGACCCTTTCAGCATTTTTAGCATTCCTTGGATGTAAAGCTGCTAAAATTGACCAAAGAAAACATTTATTGTCAGCATTTTTAATATTTAAAACTGCATGTTTTGATTGAATACTTTTTGGTGTAGGGATATATGACTTTGGAGTTAGGGGCTTATACTTGTAAATATGCAACTGCCAATATTTAGTGTGGTCATAAATCCATCCACTGCCTTTGGCTTGATATTTGTGTATAGATGCATCGATCTTTAAAAGAGCATTGTCAATTTGAGACTTTAAATCTCTTTTCTCAATAGTTAAGGTAGTAAGACTTCTAAAATCTGCAATACATTCTTTTTCATTAACTAATTTTCCATTTTGATCTATTGTATATTTAATAAATTTGATTCTCCTTATTAAAGTCCATTTTATTGGCAGAGGACAAGACTGAAGAGTATTTTTAAGTTTAGTTTTAATCGATTCACCAACAAATTTAATCATTGTATATGGACATTTGTTGCAAGAATTTACATGTCTTTTAAAATGACCAACAACATTTCTTTTACAGAAACTACAAGTCTTGTGAGTTTGTAATATATGAGATTTTAGAGCTATGTTACTATCACAGATTAAATTACAAACTTTGCACAGTTTTACCTTCATTTGATGTTTTAACTTGTAGTGACGAATCAAGTGGCTCCTCTTGGAGAGCGACGCAGAGCAATGTTGACATGTAGTCTTCATTGTTATATATGTAACTAAAAACCTAGGTTGGCATCTTCTATATAGTTGAAATTACATTTTGACAATTTCAATTAGTGAGAAATAATAATTTAAATCAGAATTTTAAATGTTAATATTCAAAACAATTTTATACAATAAGATTTGACAATTGCAATTTTCAAAATCAAAACTTAATCTTAAAAGTTAAATTTGTAAATAAAAAATACTTATTAGCAATTCAGAATGCTGAGTCTACATTTATACAGTGTGTGCTATAGAGAAAACTACCTATGTTACCTCAGTGAGTGAAATTCAGATAAGTATATAAAAATCAGGACTTGTTATATTTTAACATAGTGAAAGTTATACAAAAATGACAAAGTGTCATTAGAGAAAAATAATGTAAGTTTTAAAGAAAAATCCTGTAAAATGTTTTCTAAGTTCAAAAATAAGGACTTTAATGTTTAAGTTTCACTACCATAGTAACTGTTGAGAAATACTCTTTAGTAGGCCTATAAATTACATTTTGACAATTTCAATTAATGAGAAATAATAGTTTAAATCAGAATTCTAAATTTAAATATTCAAAACAATTTTATACAATAACATTTGACAATTGCAATTTTCAAAATCAAAACTAAATTTTAAAAGTTAAATTTGTTAAATAAAAGAATACTTTTTAGCAATTCAGAATGCTGAGTGGAGCGACACGGAGCAGTGTTCATGTAGTCTTCATTTTATATAAAATGTAACTAAAAACTAGGTTGGCATCTTCTATATAGTTGAAATTACATTTTGACAATTTCAATTAGTGAGAAATAATAATTTAAATCAGAATTTTAAATGTTAAAATTCAAAACAATTTTATACAATGAGATTTTATAATTGCAATTTTAAAAATCAAAACTAAATCAAAAATTAAATTTGTTAAATAAAAAAATACTTTTTAGCAATTCAGAATGTTGAGTCTACATTTATACAGTGTGTGTTATAGAGAAAACTACCTATGTTACCTCAGTGAGTGAAATTCATCTAAGTGTATAAAAAATCAGGACTTGTTAAATTTTAACATAGTGGAAGTTATACAAAAATGACCAAGTGTCATTAGAGAAAAATAAATGTAAGTTTTAAAGAAAAATCCTGTAAAATTGTTCTAAGTTCAAAAATTAGGACTTTAATGTTTAAGTTTCAATGTCACAAGTCTTTTGAGAAATACTCTAAGTTTCAAATAATAAATACACAAACAGGCAGTCACTTAACTAAGTGTCATTTCCACACGAGCAAGCGAAGAAGCGTCCATACCACTGCAATTAATTATGCAGACAGCTCACTCCCAGACATTCTATTCGCTACCGAGACAGGGGCGTGGCGCCAGATGTCTAGACAGGTCCACAGTGCCGACGCCTTCCACTAGCCCAGCCCCGCATGTGCAAAAAAAAACTTACCAGAGGAGGAGGAGCTAGAGATCAAGATGGCTGCGCTGGCTGCGACGGAAGGAGACTGAATAAAGGAACCGGTTTCCCCCGCCTTTTAGCGAATTTCCCTATAGGGAAGTAGCTATTACCGTAGGTGGCACGGTAAGACCTAGACCCGGGACCGATTTACTTTTTCATTTTGATGTCCCCAGAGGCCAAAAACACCATTCGTTCAAATTTTTATATATGTATATATATATATATATATAGACTTATATATATATATATATATATATATACGTCCGTGAACGCGATAACTTGAGTAATTTTTGTCCGATTTTGATGAAATTTGGTTTAAAGGTGTAAAGCGGGATAAACTTGAATGAGTTTGCAAACCAGCACGATCGGACCATGGGAACGGGGCTTTACGGGGGGTTTTATGGGGTAAAAATTGGTTTTTCTCACTTTTGACCCTCAAAACACAAAATTTCCCGATTTCTCTTTAGACCTTTTTAAAGAGCTTACAAAAACAAATAATTTAGTATATAAAAGTATTTTTATTCGATTATTAGTAACGGAGAAAATTAAAAAAATTTTAAATTTAAAATTCCCATGTTATTCTTATGGAGAATATTGTCAAATGTTGTAGTTTGCTTGTTTATGGATATATTTTGATCAAACTTGGCAAATTTATTTATTTTGTACTAAGCTATCAATATTTTACTCAAAAACACACTTTACTAGTTTCCTTGTAGCAGCAAACCTAGGTACTCGTTAAACCTAATGTTATTAAAATATATTTAACTGAAAATCAATTCAGACAAATGGAAATTCGCTTAGTCGGCAGGTTTGCTGCGGCGGGGGTATTTATATAATTCCCAGTGAGTGAATTCTCTATAATTCATAAAATAATTTTTAACAATTGCAGTGTATTTGTAAAATTTATTTTAACAATTTCTGGAGAAAATTAAAATATGAAAGTACAAATTTAATTTGACACCTGTCACCTGTCATCACATCAATCAGGTCAATGTGTCTGGTGCCAGGGACCTGTCTAGACATGTGTCGCCACTCTCTCTTGCGCCGCGTTCTCTCTCTCTCTTTCAATACCCCCCCTCTCGACATTGAATAGAACACCTGAGACTGGTCTGTCTGCATAATTAATTGCAGTGGTGTGGACGCTTCGTCGCTTGCTCGTGTGGGAGACGAGAACCTTGGCGGAGGTACCCGAAGTAGCCTTGATGTGTTGTCGTTAGTGTTGCTGTTGATAGTGAAAAGACCGGTCGCACTCAAGGCCAGCAGCATGCCCACACCGTGAGCCGGGAGCGCGCCCGAGTTCGCGTACAAACCTCGCACTGTCAAGTTGATGATTTTGAGAATATACTTGTGAATGGATGTGGATTTGAAATAGTAATGAAGTTGTACAATGGTATTGAACATTAATATAGGAGTATAGGCCGTGGGCAGGATTTTTAGGATTGGTGGCCAAAAAACGCCCACCATGTTATTCTTATGGGGAAAACGTGCCTAAAGTGAGGACTCTTTCTGGGTTCGCCACTACTAGCAAGAATCATTTTTACGTACCAACACATCACTGTAATTTACAAATTAGTTATCGGATCGTTGGTGTTCATCTTATTTATACAGTCGTATTATAGCCGTACTCAATTTAATTGATGTCTTAACTGTACAAGTTTTGCTTTTTCTGTCTGGATTCAAAATTTTAGTTTACGCTAAGAAAATGATAACTCATTTAAGTAAAACATTTGTTTAGCAAACCATCATGAATTGTTTATGATTTACGTTGTTTATGTATCAATAGTTTGTGGCCTATTTTGGTAATTTTTATTATAAATTACCAATCTAAATTGTCTATAGTACTTCATTTCATATATTAAGACGCCATTTCGACAGCATTTCGGGCCATCTTCGGTCCAAGTAAATATAGATTGGTACGGTATGATAAAATTTGATGACATTAATACAAATTTCAAATAATTTTTTATGTACTTTGTTATGCTTAAAACGTAGCAAATTCCCTAATTAAGTTCTGTATTTTTGTGTGTATGTCTGTTGGTAACGCATTTATGTCCTTATATCTCAGTGTCACAAAAAGGACAAGAGCACCTTGATAATTAAAATGTCAACCCGAATAAAGTGTTAAGTGGTGAGGTTGAGGTAGTACTTTAAATACTTTGAACCATTGTGGGAAGTAACTTTCAACTATAGGCCTATACCTTAGGGCTATGCCTCATAGATCTAGGCCTATAAAGCTTTTTTAGTTTAATCATTGGATTTAACATATGGACTAACACGATCCGGGTGACATTTAATTACGAAGCATGTGTTTTGGCTTGAAACTGTCAGATTTGAAGGTTTATAATAGTTTTGCCAGCATATCTAAAAATATGCAAACCAACTGCTGTTCTTAATATAAGAAGATTTCAACTGACTACTTTAAGATCCCCGTGCGTAGAACGGGCACACAGCTAGTCTTAAATAAATAAACTAAAACTTGGATTTAGTTTGCTATATTGACATTATTTTATCACTATGAACCTGAATTACTCTTTATTTTAATTGTTAACTATTTAGTGTTATGTAAATAAGTGTGACACCTATAAAACCACACTAGAAACCACATTCTACAGAATCAACTACATTCTCAAAGTTTGTCCACTTCTCCCAGTTAAAAAAATCTAATCTAATGTAGTTGGCATTTTAATAGATTTTATTAATTTTCAGTCAAAGTAAATACTATCATCATCATGATCACAGTTAATAAGGTAATTTAAAATAATTATAATAATCATTTATAATTAGCCAATCAATTTTGTTCTCAACTAGTACAATGTTTACAGGCTATGTACACATTTTTAGCCCTTCGGCACACAGATTGAATTTTGCACTGGTAGCGGAAGGTCTAATTTTCATTTTAGACCTTCCGCTACTAGTTCAAAATGCAAACTGGATGCCGAAGGTCTAATAAGACCTTCCGGGATCTAGACCCTCAGCAACTCTCATTTTATAAACATTTATTTACAAAATATAGGTCGTGTGCCCAAGGTCTACATACCGCAAAGTCATGTACTACACACACAGTACTACATACATACTACTACATACTACATACAGTACTACATACATTACTAGTGTATGAATTTTCTTCATTGACTATACTTTTAGACCGTTCAGGATTTAGACCTACTGCCCGTTTAGACCCTCAGCAACAAGTACAAAATGCTAAATGTATGCCCAATGTCTAATTAGACCTTCCGGGATTTAGACCTTCAGCGACTGATCCAATTGGGAGTGATTTGATGCTCGTTCACTCGGCACCAGTATTTGTATGCAATCTGGTGGGTGGAGGAAGTCAGTGTTCAAAGCAATCTGTCAGATCATTCACTTGCCTAGCAAAAACCTAGGCTTGGATTTTAGTAAGCGAACTAATTTTTGAAGGATAGGCCTACATTCATCGTTTTGATTTCAATACGACACTGAATATACAATTCCTCATTGAATTTATACCAATACTGATTCTTTAATAAATAAAAAAAAAACATCTTATTACATCACTTGTAGGAGTATTTAAAAAATATTTATCCTTTGACTTAAAAAAGTTAATAGTTTAGTTTGGTACTAATTTTTGTCTCCAGTACAAGCAAGATAGTTATTTTTCCGATATCACATGTTTCCTTCCGATATAAACCAATGATATCGTAAGCAAAGTATCGATATCTATCAGTATCGGAAACATTGCATCGTCTGCCAGTGTTAAGGCCAAGTGGAACACAATAGAGTGAATGTGAGGTCAGTTGGTACTCTTACTTTTACAGACGTTTAATTCTTTTCTTATTGATTTTAAAAGTGCGACATTGAGTTATTTCGCTTTAAATAAATTTTTGATTAGTTGATATCGACTTACGGTATACCTGCAAAAAGTATAAATCATCAGTCTGGAAAACTTGGAAAAGTCAGGGAATTTTATTTTCCAAATTTAGTACCAAACCAACCCTGATTAGGTTCGGGTTGATTAGACTGAGAACAAGATTAAAATACAGAAATTCTAAGTTCCTAACAGGGCATTTGTCAAAACACAATAAGTAAACTAACTGTTGTAATTGAATGAATTGTGTTAAAAAATTGTTTACGCAGATGAGCGTGTGGACAGGTTGTGATACTAAGAAAAATTACACTAAGGAAAACTATGCAACACAGTGTACAGCAGGGTCAAGTAAAAATCCAAACTGCCTCCCTCTCCCCAGAATAAACACGGACAAATGTGTCTAAAGTTGGGACTGTTCCCAACAGAATTGGGACAGGTGGCAGCCATGGTCCACATCCACAGTGTTTCGAGGTAGAACTCCTTCACTGGTAAAGATGATTGGACGTGATTTTGGAGATGAAAACACATGTGGTGGTACCGGTAACCTATTTAAATGGCTAAAGTAATGAATTTAATGACAATTTTAATGTTACAAGCAGGATGCAGTACAAAATTAGGAACAACTAAGAAATGTATAGAAAGATAAAACCCAAGACAATTAATGAAAAATCATTTTATTTTTAAATCTGAATTTGCAGTTTAGTTAACAATCAGTCACTTTTATTAAGATACAAAAACGGTGATAAATTTTGCACACAAGCTGAAATTTAATTAAAGCACCGGTACAATGGTACTATTACACTGGATAAAGGAACACGCTAGCCTAATAATAGGAACAAATTGCAGGAATATGTTATAATAATACATAAGAACAGTATGGTACTTACAACGTAAAGGTGGTGAAGACCAAAGTAACCACAATGATACACACACAGTAATCTAACGTAAAACTCACAGTAACCTAACGTAAAATCCTTTTCTTACAGAACGAAAGCACAAGAAACTTAAGCTTGGTCATGTTACAATTTCACAATGTTTAATCTATTTATCAATAAAAACGTAAGAGCAACTATACTGAATTAAAACTGTGTTTAAGCTATAAATCACATATTTTACAGTAAAAGGATTTCATTAATATTAAGAATCAAGGAAATGTTGCAGATTAATTAGAATTATAAAAATCCCTCTCATAAGTCAGTCTTATGTAGATATAAATACTTAAAATCCAAACAAATCAGTCTCATTAAATTCAGATTCATATAACAACTTGTCAAGTGCAAGAAGTCTTTTCTAATAGTCTAATCCCTCTAAAAATAGGAACAAAGATTCTAATCCCTCAAAAAATAGGAACAATTCCTTAAATGTTAAATTCAGTCTTCAATAAGTTTAAAGTTATAAAGACGACTTACAAAACCATTTAACACCAGAGTTTATGTTTCTGATTGAAATGAAAAATAATGATAGTTTTACAATTTGCCATTCCAACCTAAACTTTTTGGGGCACAAAGTGCTTGTATATTATTATTAATTTATTTAAAAAATAAAAAGCTCATTATAAAACAACTATCTGTAACTGTGGTGAAATTGAGATTTTAAGTATATCACATACATGTGAGCATTCCATTCAAAGACTTAAACTTACTTCATCACAAAACACAAAAACGTATACTCTTCATTAACATGTTAACCTAAAGTTGTAAAAATAAATAGAAGAAATACTGAATAACAGCATTTAAGCTTCCACAACAGCAGAAATTGTAGGAGCTTCTGCAACTTCGCATTTCTTTACTTCACATAGCTTTGTATCATCAACTTCATTTGCTGACTTGTCATTGAAACAATCATTCTCTTCATGATTTTTTTCAATTGAGCTTTCCTTAGTGACTTGTTCATCTGATGAACTAGATTTTTCGGAGACGTTATTATGCTTGTCAGGAAGTGTGTTTGCTTTTTCAGTCTGCGGTAGTTTAGCAGTTTCATCATCATCATCATCATCATCCTTGGCTAATGTCTTTTTATTTGCTAGGTCTACACTCTTTGCCTGGTTTGACGTATCAATGGGAGTCTTGGTTACAATTTCTTTTGTGTCACAACCATTTGAGTTTAACTCTGGAACTAAAACATCAGATTTAGACCCATCTTTAGCTTTACTTGATTCAAGATTTGAAAATTCATCTTTACAATTTATGGTTTGGGTGTCTATTTCATCAGTTTTCATCTTTTTACCTCCACCAATGGCATTTTGTGGACTAGATTCATCAGCGTTTTTTACTTCATTTGAAATACCGGTATTATCAATTAAAGTTTTTGCAGATTTATCAACTTGTGGTAATTGAGTAGATACCTTAGTGTCATCATTTTCTACTTTAGATTCTAGACAAGGTTCAGCAGTTATTTCATTCAATACTTGTACATCTGATGGAATATTCAGGGGTTTGTCATCTGCATTAGACTCATTCAGAAGTGGCACACCATTTTCAACTGAATCTTCTGCTGAATCATTTTGTGAAATTTTAGATATTTTCCCTTCAGAACAGTCACCATTAATAGGTTTTATTTGGCTGTTTTCATCATTGGCGCTATTCATATCATGAGCATTTAAATTGGTTGGTGGACTAGCTTTAGAGTTTTCAATCGTAATGGTTTCATCATCACATTTGTTTGGTTCCCTTCCATTGAGGGACTTCAGATTATTTTCAGCTTGGATGCTTTCATCATCCTTCGTTGCAACTTCTTTAGGGTTTTGGATTTCTGCGTTTCTATTTGATTCACGATTCTGATCATTTTGAGCTTGGCTGCTTTCATCATCCTTCATGGTACCTTCTTTAGGTTTCTGGATTCCTGCATTTCCATTTGATTTACAGTTGTCTTCATTGTTTGAAGCTTTGTCTTCACAATGTTGGCTTTCTGCCTTGAGATTCTCAGACTTACCATTCACAGCAACAGGATCCAATGTTTCATGGGATGTTTTGTTAGATAATTTAGTGTCTTTATCAACAATTTCTTTATTACTCTTATCATGATGTTCGTCAATATTTAATTTATCCGACACAATATCACTATTGCTCAAACCATCCATTTGAGATCCATTCTCGCAGTCAATTTTTTTGCTTGATTTTTCCCCTTTAGTCACATTAGTCGGTCTCATTTCAACATCACTATTTCCAGTAACTTCTTGCAGGCAATGATCTTTCTTCTCAGCAATTCTTTCACAATCTGTTTTCTCTGGAATACAAATTTTTGCTTCACAATAGCTCTCTTCAACTTCCATCTTATCATCATGTTGTTTTGGTAAGGTGGAGTTTGTAGGTTCTTTTGGGTTTTTAACAGAAACCTCACACGATTCAACAGTTTTATTGTCAATTTGGCCATCATTACTACATACCTTCCTCTTTTTAAAAGTATTCTCAAATTGAACCTCAGAGAATGAAGTGAGGACTTGAAATTCTTCTTTGTCCTCATCTGCCAATGGAGCATTGCCATCTCTAGAGAGCAAAGCTGCTAACAAACCAGCTCCTTTTGCAGCTCTCGCCTCTGAAAAATAGTTAAGAATAAAATTTTTAATTTTAAGCAAATTAATGTTTTTTACTTACTAACTAAATGCAATATTCTAGTATATACATAACAATGTAAAATATTCATTGTCTGGTACATAGGAAACTAGTTTATTAAGCTCATTAATGTTTTGTGTTTTTATGACTTTAGCAATAACATTTACTTGTTAGAATTTAACAGGTAAAAAAAAACAGGTCTACAATTAAAGGAAACCTTCTCTTTCCAGTCAACGATAGAGTACTGAGAGATCGTGCTACTCTATGTGGTGTGAATGTTAACCATAGCTGTTGCGATGAGAAAACTATTTACGCACTCACGCTGCTCCCCTCTTTGCTTGGGAGATACTAGGGAGGCTTTAAATACACTTAACTGTGCTTTCCCTTTGTTTTTTCAATACAATTTGTTTAACAAATACATCAATTTCTCGTTTGTGCATACAATGGACTCCCTCTTATCCACCTTAACACAGCATCGTGCAAACTGAGATCTGTGGATGGGGCTGAGTGGATGTCCATTGTTTTAGCTGTTTTTTCTTCTTTCAAATTTGCAATGATTTATTCAAAACAAAAGAGATTTAAAATACTTACCATGTAGGTTAACTATGTGTAGGCTTAGTTTAGTAAAATTTCCAATGTTTTAATACAATATTTAACATTTCTACTATGGTATAGTTTATATTTTCTGCTTAATCTGACTTGTGGCTCGTTTAGGTAGTTTAATCCAGACTAATTCTACTGTCATGACTTGAGAGAAGACAATTAATTACACTAAAAATTAGTGTATAATTTAGTGAAAATAAAACTTAGGGTACCTTTGGGAATGTCAGTCAAGAAAACAGTTTCCGATGGAGAGCAGGAAATAAGATCAATTATTTTTTTGTAGCTTTCCACATCAGATTTCTTCCCAACAGTAGTATCAAAATGTCCTTTGATATACTGAAAAAAATTTTTTTGGTAAAATAAAAAATAAAAATTAGGCTAATGACATTTTCAGAAAAACATTATTACTTCCCTTTACTTGGAGAGTTCATTCCCAAGACAAGTTAGGCCTATGTGGTACAGGGAATTTACAATCATCAAGAGCAACAAACCTCGAAACAACAGTACAACACAAAAGAAATTTGTGTTTGAGACAAAAATCAGATCAATGTTTACTGTATAACTAAGATGTCTACTCAGCCACAGGAGATGATCCGAATTTTGGTTGTCTCGGATGACAACAATAACGTTTCAGCGATTACGGGAGATGCTTAAGACACTATCGCGATCGTGAAAGAAGATAATGTTTAACATGTTCACTATCGATCGCCACATATATGCGACGCTGCGGTTATTGCCACAGACCGATCCTCGTAAGTAACACATAGACCTGGTGTCACTTTGTTAAGAGTACGTGTGGACCACGGGCCTGTGATGCAGCACAGGAAAAACAGTTTTGTCAACTATCATATGACGTCACTAATAATCATATCCACAGACCAAGCGACGCACATATTCAACAGACATCCCTGTAGACTACTGCAGACAATTCAGGGCCTTCAAAGAGACTGTTACGAAGAAATAAGCTTTTTAATAACATTGGGACACTTAACACAAATATGCGACGTCAGTCTATTTTAATGTGACCAGCTGTTGCTGGTCCATATGAATGAAAAATTTACTACCATTGCGGTAACGTGTTAAGTGACCGATAAAGATATTCAGGATGTTTATGTTACCACGGAGGATATTGAGGAATTTGCCGCAATTGCAGAAGATGAAAGATGATATGCACACGGCCGCAGGATATGTGTGGACATAAAAAGGATATAAAATGTTTACGATTCCGGCTAATAGAAGTCACCTCAATATAACAAACTTATCAGTATCAGTACCACTATATAGCGAATTTAACCTCTAAATTATTGCTTTTTAAACATCACACTCCTATGAGGAAAATTTAATGAAAAGATGATGTCAACACTTGCTTACGCTGACAATCACAACAGATGTCATTAGCAGGGATGAAGACATAATTGGGTGATTAGTAACCATGACGATTTGTTGAACTCGTGGGTGAATAGAAACTTAAGAAAAATTAAGAACAAAGCAAAAGTATAACAACATCGTTATCTTTATATGCTCTTTTTGCACGTTTTATATTCAAGTAGTCCCATGATTTTAGACTTATTTATGCCTTGGTACCTGGGGACCGAGCTTTGCTCGGGGAAAATCATTAGTTTACTCTGAAAGCAGTCTTAGTATTGCAGATACATGAATCCATTTCCCACACTCCGCACTGCTAGCCTTTACTAATTCTTTCACCACTTCCTGTGTCGTGGACATGATTCCATCCCTTCTCATAACATTTCAGTATTGCAGATACATTATTCTAACTGCTACAAACTGTTTCCAGTTCCCACACTCCACACTGCTCACCTTTTCTACTTCCTTCACCCCTTCCTTAGTCGCGGACCTGTTCCCCTCCCATCCCATAACATTTTAGGATCGCAGATACCTTAATATAATCGTCATAAACAGTTCCCACACTCCGGAAAGCTCACCTTAACTACTTCCTTCACCACTTCCTACGTCTCGGACCTGTTTTCCTCCCTTCCCATAGCATTTTAGGACTGCAGATACCTTAATGTAATCGTCATAAACAGTCCCCACACTCCGGACTGCTCACCTTGACTACTTCCTTCACCACTTCCTACGTCTTGGACCTGTTTTCATCCCTTCCTAAGCTGTTATATATTTTATTCTCTTGGTACTTGATGTTTCATTGCTAAGATACAGTTATGATTTAAATGCTTATTGTTGTGAGTTCAAATTGTAAATAAAACATGTTGAAAGTAGTAGCTATCTGATTTAACGTTTTTTAAAGTTTTTACCAACTTAAATAGAATTCAATCTAATATTGATGTGAATTCCAACATTATTAGCATTTTTGGATTGCAGATACCTTAATCTAATCGTCATGAACAGTTCCCACACTCCAGACTGCTCGCCCTTACTATTTCCTTCACCACTTCCTGCGTCGCAGACTTGTTTCCCTCCCTTCACATAGCATTTTAGGATTGCTATCTTAATCTAATCGTCTTAAACAGTTCCCACACTCCGGACTGCTCACCTTTACTACTTCCTTCATCACTTCCTACGTCGCAGACCTGTTTCCTTCCCTTCCCATAGCATTTAAGGATTGCAGACACAGTAATCTAATCGTCATAAAACAGATCCCACACTCCACACTGCTAACCTTGACTACAATGTGTCGAGTAATCTTCAGTATAATCTTTGCTCAATAGTAACAACTGATGTTTTTCCTTTTGTACTGTATTTTTAACTTTCTAGTATACTGTGGACTGACAACTTACAAGTCTTTTGTTTACTTTTTCCTTGTTATTTAATTCAGCCAAGATGGTTACTTAGTAACCCATAAGACTAATGTTAAAAAAATGTGACTTTCAGTTTCATTTTTCTACGTACAGTAGGATCTCGTTAATCCGGCCCTATATGGGGATTAGTAGGGCCGGATTATAGAAAATGCCGGATTAGTGGAAATGCATCAGAAATTGAAGTGGTTTTACAATAAACAACATTTTAATGCTTACGAAAACTATGATAACAATCATTTGAATTTCTGTACAGTATAGGCCTAATGAAATGTTGTTTAATGTATTATTGTGAAAAATAAACAGTGATATGAAACAGCAAACAACTGTACAGTACAATATCAGACAATGAACAAAGATAATCACTAAATAAACTGAACTTATGTGCAACCAATAGGTCATCAATATAATACAAGAAGACAGACCGAAAAACATTTTGAAAAACATAGATTGGAATTTAAAAAAAAAAGACGACATACATTGGCAATAAATTCTTTAAAGCACTTCCGAATGAACTAAGATCAGAAAAAAACAATAACAAACTAAAATGTAAATTGAAAATATATTTGATCAACAAACCCATTTACTCAATAGAGGAATTTTATGATTACAACAAAATTATGAAGCAGTAGTGGTAGTTTTTTTTTTTTTTTTTAATTTATAATTGTATTGTTTTTTAGTTTTATATTTGACGCCATTTCTTGTAATGACATGTACAAGGACAAATAAAGTGATTTGATTGATTGATTGATTGATTAATACTGTACGTGTACAAAATGAAAATTACAGAACTTTAGGCCTACTGTACACTTTACATGTAAGACCTACTTAAACAACAGCAAAATAGTTTGTAATATTTTTCTGCTTCTTTGCATTAAAAGAAAGTTTTAAAACATTTTCCTGGAGCCTCTTTAGTGTCATAATATCAGAAGCCGAAGCACCGTTTTCTTCCGCCCAAGTTATTGCAGTTGCGTAGGCACAGAGCGCCGAATCCGTGTTGACTGTGTGTGCAGCTGCAGCTGTCGACGTACTGGCTCCGCCCACTCCGCCCTCCTCGTCCCCCTCCTCCACGTCACTGCCATCTAGAACATCTTCGATGATCTCATCGTCTGTCATGATTTGACACTGCTTGTCGTCTGCTCCGTCTAACCAGGCGGTAACATCGGCTGATGTCAGATCTTCTGGATCGTCTACTAACTGTTCGGCTATTGCTTCTCTCAAGTCATTTAGCTCAGCATCTGTTGTCACTGTCGTTTGAGGATTTGATTGTCTTCTGTAATCCTCTAATAAATCAAGAGAAGGCCACAATTTCGCCCATTAACAAACAATTGTTTTTGTTGCAAGTTTTTCCCATGCTTGCAAGATTAAAAACAACATCTTTCAGGTTGGTTTCCTTCAGAGCTGTAACAACACTCCCCTCTTTTGACAAAACACTGTACAAAAGGGTTTTTTGTAATTCGTTTTTATAGTTTGGATCACATTTTGGTCCATGGGCTGGAGTATCGGAGTTACATTTGGGGGCAAAAATAAAGCAGTGATTTTTCCATCCCTACTTTTTAACTCATCCTCATCTGGATGTCCAGGACAATTATCGAGCAGCAAAAGGGCTTTTTGAGGCAGTTTCTGTGTTTTCAAAAACTATTTTACTGATGGAACAAAAGTTTGATTAAACCATTCCGAAAGAGTTTTTGTCATCCATCCTTTTGTCGAGTTTGTGTATGTAACTGGCAACTGTGTGTTTTTGAAAGCCCTTGGCTTTTTGGCTTTCCCAATAACAAGCAATTCTAATTTATGCGTGCCACTAGCATTACAACACGGCATAAAAGTTACTCTATCTTTGGCCAACTTGTGACCAGGGCACTAGCTTCCTCTCTATGAACGAATGTTTGTTTCGGCAAAAGACGCCAAAACAGACCACTCTCGTCAGCATTGTAGATCTGATCTGGGCCTAAGTCCATTTCATCCACGATTTCTTTAAATTTTTCAATAAAAGGTTCTGCAGCTGCTACATCACACGAAAGCCTTTCACCAGTCATAGTTAGCAGTCGAATTCCAAAGCGTCGTTTGAATTTATCCAGCCACCCAACACTTGCACGGAAGTCGTCCTTTTTCATGATTTTGTTATAGAACAGTTTCGCCTTTTCCATTATAATATCACCTGAAATTGGCGTGTGTCGGCTCCTTTCTTGCATGAACCAATTATAAAGTGCGTCTTCTACTTGCGGAAATTCGCCTACTTTTAATGTCTTTCTTACCTTCGAAGATGATTCACTACTCCTCTTAAAGAATGATTCAATTTGCTCCTTCTTTTTCTTTGTGTTGTGTATAGTTGCACGGCCGATATTGTATTCCTTAGACAGATGAGCCAACTTTTCACCCTTTTCCAAACGTTTTAAAATCGTATACTTTTTATCTAAAGTCAGCGTTACATGCTTACGTTTTCCCGACATCGCACTACACTTGTAGATTGTATAGTATATACACTGCACAGTACTCACAACACTACCTTCACTCAACTCACACGCCACGCACTGTACGCAACTACCCGTAGCAGACGTCAGTCGTCAGTGTACTGCTGTTGTGAAATATGGACACTCGCGTTTTCAAGTAGAGACTCTACTGTAATTAGATTTTTGTTGGCAGTTCAAACTGCAGTAAACTCGTTTTTAGGCCAGGAATAAACTATTTACAACATTTGAAGAAAATCGTCGGAGCCGTTTTCGAGATCTTTGTGCAAGCAAGCATACATACATACAAGCAAACTTTGCTCGTATTAGAGTATAGGATTTAAACATCTTTGCCACCAAGACTGATAATAGAATATATATTAGGTTACGTACCTTGTTCCGTCTTCAGTCTTAACATAGTCAATGTCGTGTCCGCCGTGTAACCTGCGTCGGGTTGTCCCATATTCAATGTGGCCGGCCTATCGTAAATCTATTTGTAACTTTTATTTTTGTAAAACGTGTAAATTTTATGTGCTGTCAACCTGCATGTATACATTGATGAAGACTTACGTCGGATATTTGACCATATTCAATATGATGTTTTAAATAAGGATTTGATAATGGGACTTTGTTCCCGAAACTAGTCATCCATTGACTAAGTTAAGACTGAAGACGGAACAAGGTACGTAACCTATTATATATAGGATTTAATGATTTGCTCACTCCAGAGTGAGATATGGAAGAGAAATAACATCTGCTGTGAAACAAGCATAACACTGTTGATGAGGTCGAAGAGGCAAAAAAGCTATTGCCAAACAATCTGCCTGTTGTAAAAGTTTTAATTTGAAGACGGCAATGTCCACCTGTTATTTCCAACAATGTTCTTATGAACATTGTTTATAATTTTCAGTAGTATTTACCATTTTTTTAGATGCTTAAAAGTGTTAGCGACCTGATGTTGTCTTGGTGGTTGAGTTGATAAATGATAAGACAAATATTCATAACAAATATAAAAGTTACATTTAAGCTCTGCTAAGGTTAGCAATGTATAATGTAACACTTTATTATTTAGTCAATAAAGTATGCATTTAAACAAAATATTTGTCTGTTTTAATTTTTTCTATCAATTTGATATTCACCTTTAACTGTTATTGTATGTTTTGGTAAAAAAAAATTATTAAAAATAAATTATTTAACAAAATGCTAATATTTTAGAATTGAACACAAATAATAATAAAGAAAGTTGCTATATTTACCGGTAAAAGATCGCCTTTTCCGGTATGACCAAACAGCAATTTTTGGGCATGTACACTTCCTGATGAGTATATGTAGATACATTTTCCAAGTTCTGTCCATAGCTTTAAGTTTTCTTCAACATCCTCGTAGATACTGCAATATGAGTTAATCAAATAAAATTATAATGAGACAAGAAAATAAATGTTAACATTTTAAATGAGAAATTTTTCAGGTGAGTTGGTGGCTTTGTCGGTAGTATAACCAAACCACAGACTTTGGTTTCAAGGCTCTGAAGTCGTGGGTTCGGATCCTGGTACCTGCCACTATTTTTTAACAATACAATTCATCTTTGTACTGAGCCAGCTCACCTCTTGCATTGCTGGTTAGGTTCCTTGCACCGGGCAAATGCAAGGTTAAAAGAGGCCTCCAACCTCTTTTTTAAACAAAATTTAAAAGCATAATCCTCTAAGATTCCAGTTAGATACTAGGATGAAAAAGTTACTTTTTGTAAATTTTAAAATATTATTTATATAATATAGATGTACACATAAGTGCTACACAAAAGTAGACATTACGCATTCTGTAGCATGCAATTCAAACATCTTAAATCACAATTTACAGGGGTCTTATAAGATAATATCGACACACCAGGAGATGGTTTTATATCCTAAACACAGGTGACGTTTCCACCATTCAGTATTCCACCATCCGTCACCCCCAGCATGGAAAGATGGTCCCTGACATCTCTCTGGCATCTGAAGCCCTAGCCCACCGGTCACTGACAGGAGAGTCTCTAAGGACTACTCTGCAAGCGACTTATCAGGCAATTGTCTTCAAGGAAATTCCTGAACTTTCCTGAGCTGGACATATACAACGATATGCCAGCTCAGTTCATCCGTCTCAATGTACCTCAGTTGTCTTTGCCAGGGCACATTTATTTCAGGGTTACATAAAAAATAAGCCTGTTGGACATTGGAAGTGCCGAATTTCAAGCTACGTTGACAATGCGTCCCACCATCTTCGGCATTTGATCGTTCCATGCCTAAGATTTTCGCCACCGCAGAAAGAAGCCAGTTAACTGGTGGAAACCCAAGATTGTAGAACCCCGGAGAATATGCCTTGAGCTCCAACGAGCAGCGCGGCATGCCAGAAACTGGCCTGAAGCTAATGCTAGATCGGAAGAGCACAAGGCTGCCATGCAAGATCCCCATGGTGCTATCAATTGGAGTAACGTCAGGTGCTGGAAGCAACTGTCAGGACATCCAGAACAATTCTTGAGTTATGGGCATGGCCCCCACATTTAATTGTGGGCCCTGTTACCAGGATCTGGCTCGGGCCCCCCTACCAACCGGGGGGTCGGGGGGGTATGGAATACCCCCCAGCGTAGAGGGGGGGTCCGGGACGTAAAATGTCATGTATTTTAGTGAGTTTTTAAGGCAATCTAGGTATTAAATTTGTGAGTGGTAAATGGCACTTTTGCAGCCTTTTTTAAGGAAGAAAAGAGTTCTTCAATGAGTGTTATAAGACTTAAAATTACAGGAATTCAGCAATTAAAACTATTATATCAATACACAAAAGCTCCATGCCTATTAATATTTTGTCCTTTTTATTTCCCTATAAGAGGGTTTGGCTATCTTAACTGCTATAATTGTACTTTGTAATATGGAGTAGGAAAAAACTTACGTAAATTGAGTTTAACAGCTTACACCAATGAAATCATATTTTATTCAGTGACAATTTTCATCAAGAATTTTAACAATACTACATTTTTTGGGAGTGGATGCCTGAGCTGCCGAACTTGCGCCGAGTAGTCACGGAGAAAAACAAATGTGCACGAGTAATGCCGAGAATGACCGATGCTATCCAATCCATGCTTTAGTACAGTATTATACCGAGCAAATTGGGAAGAAAACTTAGGTCAAAATTATTAGGCCTACAATCTTTCACATTTTTAAAACTCCAAAAGTAAAGAATTTTTAAGTTTGTGTCAAATAACCTAGATTGCAATAATTATTAATTGAAATATTCCATACATAAAAGTGCAACCGGGACCAAATGTTGATAAAACAGGACAAATAAGCGTCCCGAGAGGATTTGTCGGGACGGACCAGTCCCCCTAAAACGGGACGTCTGGTCACCTTAGCTATGGTACATAGTACATGTCAATTTTTCAATGCTTTACAAATTTTATTTTAACTTATAACTATAAGGATTCATTCTTGAAACTATCAGTTCAATTATAAAACCAAACTTTGTTTATTATGGGGGGAATGAGGTAGGAGTGGCTAGGCGCCTGGCGGGAGGAAGGGGTAGAGGGAGTTTGTGGAGCCGGCCACTGGGGCCCGAGCTGGCTGTTCTGCTGTTGTATAGTACATACGCACCTACGCACCTATAGAATTTAAA
This sequence comes from Macrosteles quadrilineatus, assembly GCF_028750875.1. Classification (NCBI taxonomy): domain Eukaryota; kingdom Metazoa; phylum Arthropoda; class Insecta; order Hemiptera; family Cicadellidae; genus Macrosteles; species Macrosteles quadrilineatus. The sequence continues at coordinate 32,134,792 of NW_026542594.1, read as the reverse complement.
TATAAACTTCCTTAGAATCAAGAATTAATACATTTTAAATTATTTAACTTTGTTTTTTGTAAAATATTTAAATATTATTTTTTTATCTTCAATTTATGAGCTGTAAAGTGATCTTCAATGGGGAAAAAAATAAAAAACAAATGGGTAGGCCCGGGCCCCCTGAGGGCCCGGGCCCTGTGACTAGAGTTGCGCCAGCCCCACCCTTGTGGGGGCCATGGTTATGGGCTACAAGATTGAAACCCAAAAGCAAGGGACTTGACCACCAACTACAGTCAAGGACCTGTCACCGTGGCTACTATCATTGAAGCGTTATTCCAAAGCATCCACCGCTACCAGCGAGGGAATTTGGAGATTAGGGCGCGTTACCAGTCTTTCCGGAAGAGGGACTTTTCTCCGCTGTCCCATTCCTTAGAAATGGAAGAGCACCTGGCCCTGATGGCATTCCTGCAGAATTTCTACAGCTTGTTGGTGTTCATTAGACTGTTACTTAAGATACAAGTCACTAACTAATACCTGAAGAATTCAGTACTCAATACAGAACTTGTAGTCATGGATTCTGCTATGCTGTAAGTTAGTTGAAACCAATCTTAAAACTTATATTACCATATTATAAACATTGTATATAAATTCGTTTTTGGACGGATATATCCATCTTTGTCCCAGAAAAGAAATTTCTCGGGACGGATATATCCGTTTTTAGCCCGGAAAGTAAACAAAGATTGACGGATATATCCGTCCATAGCCCTGGAAGGGTTAAAATCTTTAGAGAGTCCCCAATTTCAAGACTCTTTTTATCTTAAACATTCAGTAAATCCCAATTTTCATTATATGGCTCTAAAAAATTACCTCCACCTCAGCAAACCTGCCGACTAAGCGAATTTCTACTTGCCTTATTTGATTTTCACTTAAATGTATTTTAATAACATTAGGTTTATCGAGTACCTAGGTTTGCTAATACAGGGAGGGTAATAATAAAGTGTAATTTTTGGTAAAATACTTAATAGCTTAGAATAAAATCAAACAAAAAGAATAACAGAGGAATTTCTATTAAAATATTTTCTCTGTATTAAATAACCGTACGAAAACATTTCAATGTATTAATTTTTGTGTGTTTTAAGCTGTTCAAAATGGTTTAGAGAGAAAATATTTAATTTTTATTTAGTCCAAAATGAGAAAAACCAAATTTTACCCATAAATCCCTGTTCCCGTAGTTCGATCATGCTCCTGTGCTAACTCGTCCAAACAGGTTTGTATGTTCTATTTTTGAATTACATGGATCACTTGGCGATCAAGGTAATGTAACCTTATATATAGACTCCTCTTGCCTTAGGTAAGTTAGGCCTCTTACAGTCATTTAAGTTAAGTTTAAGTCAATGTTAACTTAACTGTTTACCTAGAAGTGCATCGGAATGCGTTGTTAATCGCTTTTCCGCACTCCGCGCCTAGGAAAACCAGGCTTAAGGCCACAGATAAGCTAACTTAGTTAAAGTTTAAAAGAAATTTATCTATTAACTTAGGCCTAGGTCCTTTAACTTACATTTAAGACTGTAGAAAAGGCCAAGGTAGGCTATTACCTTTGATTGCATGCTTCCCTAACTTGATGGGGAACACTCTGTCAGTTACACTTGATAACTTAGGCCTAATTTGTTAGTGTAGGCCTATCTAAGTTTACTTAGCTCATATGCCTACCGGATAACGTTAAGTTATAAGTTAGGCCTAGTTTCAAAATAACACTTGAAAGATCATATCTCAACAATGACGATTAATTTTTTAAACACTAAACCAGACACAGTAATTTAAGTTACTTCCTTGCTTAGTCTTACCAATCAGTTCATCTAGCCTAGATCCTAGGAGTGAACTTGACTATTTAATATGTGAACAGGTCTAAAGTATCCAGTGCATTTAAGAAGTTTTTTTAATATATTCTAAGTATTGAATAGTGTTTAAAGTGCTACATACCTTAAATTTAACCATATATAAACATTTATAAGTGATAAATTCCGTAAAGAAAAACACAAGTTCCAAGAATATTTGAAAAATAGTTTTCCACTTTCTACAGCAGGCCAAAACACATTGTTACACTGACTGGAGCAAACTGGCAGGAAAAGTATAAAGTCTTATTCATAAATTATTAATAAAGGTAAAAAGCATTTTGAACTTAATTTCTTAGCAAAATAAAATAATATTTTTTTCTTTTAACACAATGAAAATTTTAATTTGTAATTTAAATTATACAAGAGATACCAACTACGGAACTCAAGAACCACAAGTAAACCTGTAACCTAAGGATAACCTGTTGGAGTTTGAAACCTGCTTCAGCAGAATCAACAGACTCCTTATCAGCTGCTTTGTTTACTCGGAGAACTGACCCTTCAACTGACCTACTAATAGAGCTATTGCCACAATATTCAAATGTTTTATCACTTCTCATAACAGAATAGAGAACTATTGTTGTTTAAGATATTACATACATTATTTAAGGAAAGCAATTTAATATTTTAACTGTAAATTAATATAATTATTTTACTGGAAATATAAACTGCAATCAAAAGTAGTTTTGATTTTATTTTGTGTTTATGTTTTACACTTTTTGATTGGATAGCAAGGATAAAAAATGTACGATTCCCAAAGGGTGGAAAAGAGAGGAAATAGTTAGAAAGAAAGGGATTCATAAAGGAAAAATTGATGTATATATAACCTCACCGTCGGGCAAGTTATTTCGTTCTAAAAAAGAACTAGCTAAATACATTGATGAGAAAAAACTTGTGTACAAAATTGAAGATTTCAATTTTTCTGTTAAGAAAACAAATCAAAATTTTCTGTTGGAGCCTCCTGGTGATATAAAGTCTGTTGATATTTCTACTTGTACAGATAGTGGCAGTGTTTGTACTTCTGACGACTCATACAGCTTAAATAGTTTAAATAGTGTAGAAATCATATCTGACTTGCAAAATGATTTTTCAATAGAACTGAACGCTGGAACTCCCCTTAGTACACAGCCCATTGTTGATTTCGACAACCACATAACATCTAGTAATAGTACTCCAATGCATAAAGATTCATTTGTTGTAAATAAACTAAACGACATTGAGAAGAACTCCAAAATTGCAAAGGAAATTCAAACTGATGTAAACACCGGTCATTGTATGTCTTTGCTTAACAACGAATGGTTAAATGATGATATGATTAGAATTTATCTTGAAATGCTGAATGATAAAATAGTAAACAATGAAAACATCTATTTTATAAACCCTGTTGTAAGCCAAGCAATCAAGTGCCTAGATGATACAGATTATTTAATAACACCTCTAAAACTACAAGAAAAATCATTTATATTAATACCAGTAAACGATGCAAAAGCTGTTTGTGCAGTGGGTGGCACACATGGTGCTTATTATTGTATCAAAAATCAAGAAACACTTTTTACTACTTGGATTCTTCAAAACAATACAACTTGGAATCTGCTAAAGAAATTTTCCTGAAAGTCAGTAGAGTCATTACAGATAGTCCCGAAAATGCAAATTTTCATATTGTCAACTGTTCACAGCAGGACAATATGGTGGACTGTGGTGTATATCTGCTTCTGTTTGTTGACCACATAGTGAAGGGAATCCTAAATAACAATATTGATCTAGCTCTCCAACAGTTTCATGAACTAAAAATAAACAGGACTCAAGTAATCTCCAAACGAGCCACCCTTGCCTACCTAATGTACAACAGTCAACACTTGTTCATTGAAGCACCTGATGTAAAAAAATTGTTCTTTGAGCAGTGCATGCCTCAGACCTGCTTAACAGAGCCTACACCTCAAGTCACAGACATCCAATCCACAACATCTACGGACCCTAAAACTAAAGAAAAAGGATTTTTAATCAGAAACAATAATAATAGCCAAAAATGGGAACAACCTAAAAAAGCGTCAAAAGCAAAGCCGCATCCAAAAACTAACCTTAACCTGAACACCACTACAATACAAACAAACAACCGCTATGATGTACTACATCATAATCATGGGGCAGAATACTTAGAAGATACCGGTAGATCTAACAACTTCACAAGCCCAGTACAAAGTACAGCAAAAGATAAAAGAAGATCTGCTGTGCCTAAATGGATCCATGACAGGGAAAATAGTACTAAAATGGAAATAGAATTATATGCAGATAGTCACGGAAGACAGCTTCCTGAAATAATAAATTTCTGCAGTAAAAATAAAATAAAAGTTAGTGGCCAAGTGATGCCCGGGGCAACTACCGAAAAAGTGTATAATGAGGCAATGAGAAGTAGAATTAGGAACAAGATGCTGCTTTTAATATCGGGCTCAAATGACGTAATTAAAAAGACAACCAATAATATCTATGAAAACTTAGAAAAGTATCTGAAAAACTTAGATTGCTGGAGACAACAGTAAAACAATAATAGTCACTACTATTCCTCACCGCTATGATCTAAATCCAAAGGACTCAGCCCATGATCATAACCATGATCAATAACTATATCAAAGAAATTACGGTAAGAACTCCTTGCGTAAAAGTTATTGATCTTGACGAACTGGAAAGGTTTCATTTTACCAATCATGGGTTGCATCTGAATCATCGTGGAAAGAAAAAGCTATCCTACATGATAACATCACTCATAAATAAAATTAAGATAAACAACGTCACACATGTTATTGGAGGTGATAGGCCTGTAAATAGTAATTCTGTAAATAGTAAATCCGTAAATAGTAACTCTCCCAGACAGATAAGAAATTCAGCTGGTATTAATATCATCCAAGCAAACATGAAGGACATTATAGATGGATTTCAGAACAACGAGACTGTGGCTTTTGCGCATACAATATCAGCTGACCTGGATAGTGAGAGGAGTATGAGTGCTGGGGTTGCGGTTACCTTCCGGAATCAATTTGGCAAGCCCCTCCTTTCAAATTGCCTTAGCAGTCACTTGGCATATCAAAAGGTGAATAAAGGAGCAAGCATATTTAGTCTCATTACAAAAACTAAATATTTTTTGAAACCTACAAAATTTGACTACGACTGTGCTTTTGAACAACTGACAAATGAATTTAAAAAAAGACAGCTTAAGATACTTATATGTTCAGCAATGGGTTGCATTAGAGATCAAATATGGCCAGATCACTTTATACAAAACTTAATAAGATTTCAAAAAAATACTGGAGCATTTGTAAATATTATCTGCTATTATCAAAACTCAAATAGGCTTTTATACAACGGTGTACCCTATAACTATTTTCTGAAACGACTACAACAAATTATTGATGTCTATCACACCCAACAGTCTTCCCCTATCAGCGAGCTTCACTTGGAATCATCTGCATCCGTTTCCAATAGATCGACACTAGACCAAAGAACTTCACCTAAGCCGACTCACAACAGCCCAACCTCCACTAGTAACCCTGCCAGTCCAAAAGTCACTCCTGGTGATCTTCAGTTTAGTGAAGTGGTCAAGCTTCCGGGAAGTGTTAAAAAGCAGAGCAGTGGCGCATTAGAGAGTGTAAATAGTGTAAATATTCAAGTTCCACCATGTCAAATGTCTTTAAATAATAGTAGTTTTTTATGAATACCAATTTGTCATCAAATTTGAAGGGGGTTAGCTTTAAGTATAAGAGTATATCATGTGTTAAAACTTATCCAGAGTTTCCAAAAGAATCCAATTCAATCCATACATTAACTACTAAACAAAGAGAAATTGAAGAAAATGTATCTTACCCCAGAGAAACAATTCCTTTAAATGTTGATAAAAATTCATCTTTTTTAAATGCTGATAAATCCTCTAAATCCTCTAATGTAAGCCTTTTAGACCAAGATAACTACTGTGTAAATTGCAAAGAGCGTCATTTTGATCTGTATAGAAAATGTGTTAAGTGGGAATATGGTCAAACCTTTTGTGCAAATAAGAAAAATGCATTTATCATGCACTTGAATATTCAGGGTGGTCTGGTGAAAAAACTGCATGATATACACTTATTTTTGGATGATTCAAATGTTGATGTAGTGTGTTTGAATGAGCATTGTTTACAGGATAATCAAATAAATTTGTTATCAAGTCTAAACGAATGTAAGTTAGCAGCTTACTATTGTAGAAGCTCAATTGCAAGGGGAGGTTCATGCATACTTTTGAAACTTGATTATGTTTTTAAAGAAATGACAGATTTATATATATACAATGAAGAAAGTATTTTTGAAGTTTGTAGTATTGAAATACCTATTTTGAATGTTATTATTGTTTCAATTTATAGAACTCCATATGAGAATAATTTTATAATATTTATAGATAAATTAGAATTGCTACTTTCTAAGCTACAAAAATATGTAAAAACTTATCAGATTTGTATAGCAGGAGATTTTAATATAGATATTTTAGAAACCTGCAGCTCACCCAGCCATAAAACTAGGTTTTTAAATTTAATCAGCATGTACGGTTTTACAATTAATTTTCGTTCTCCAACTAGAATAACTATAAATACAAGCTCATGCATTGACAATATTTTAACTAATGACAACTTTGTTTTTAACCAGAATATAAGATCTAAAATGAACCTTGAACTAGGTGTTTCGGATCACAGGGCACTTTTTATTGAAATTTCAAGAAATACTGCACTTTGCAAAAAAATACAGTAGGTACAAAAAAAGATTATTTTCAAAACAAAATAAAGCGCTTTTTTATCAACACATATCAGGAGTTAATTGGAATACATTGCCTCAACAAGATGCTCAAACTAATTTTAACCATTTTTTCAATCAGTTGTTAGTAAATTTTGATAAATGTTTCCCTCTTAAATTTTACACTAACAAACCACCCAAAAATAAATATAGGAAAAGCTGGGTGACTAAAGGTATTAAAATATCAAGTCAGAGAAAAAGAGAGCTAAGCACTATTGCCAAAACGGTTCAAGATGTTATTTTTAAAAAGTATTACAAAAACTATAGAAAAATATTTAAAGCTGTTTGCGATAAGGCTAGGAAAATGTTTAATTGTAAAGTTATATCATCTTCAGATAATAAGAGCAAAGCGGTGTGGAATGTTGTGAAGTCTGAACTTGGAGTCCTGAATTCCAATCATTTGGATTTCCCTGATTTGTGTGTCGGAGACAAGCAATTAAAAGATGGACAAAATGTGGTAAATTTTCTCAATGATAAATTTTGTAACATTTACAAACATATAAATTGTATGCCTTGCTTACACACTGCAACTAATATGATTAATAGTACTAGTAGGCCTAATAATATAAGAATGAAATTTCAGTTCAGACATGTATCGATTTTAGAAATTAAAAAAACCGTTAGAAATTTAAAAAATAAAAAATCTTCTGGATGGGATGAAATTCCTATTGAATTAATTAAAAATGTCATAAACCATATTGCAGAGCCTCTGTGTCTAGTAATCAATCAATGTTTTGATGAAGGAATTTTTCCCTATCAATTAAAAAATGCTGAGCTGAAACCACTTTTCAAAAAAGGCTCAGTAATGGACCCTGATAACTATCGTCCTATTTCAATACTCCCATCTTTGTCTAAAATCTTTGAAAAAATTGCTTACAACCAAATCTATTCATATTTCGAAAATAATGATTTATTTACCAATAAACAATATGGTTTTAGATCTGGGAAAAACACATTATCTGCTGTCTCAGATTTCATAAATCAGGTTTCTGATGGCTTGGATGGGTCTCAGAGCATAGCTGCGGTGTTCTGTGATCTATCCAAGGCATTTGATTGTGTAAATTACAATATATTAATGAGTAAACTTAAATATTATGAATTTTCTGATATGGCTCTGTCTTGGATGCATTCATATTTGACTAACAGACATCAAAGAACAATAATCGTAAAAAATGGTAAAAAATGTATTTCACAGTGGCTTAACACTAAATGTGGGGTTCCGCAAGGGTCAATACTAGGCCCCTTGCTATTTTTAATATTTATTAATGACTTACCTCGAAATGTATCGTCTAACCTTATCTTATATGCTGATGACACTACAGCAATAGTTAAATCAAATAATTTGCAAAATCTTAAACAAGAAATCAGTCTTTCTATTCTTAACTTATCTAATTGGTTTACAGCCAACGGGCTAAAACTTAATAATTCTAAAACACAGGTGATGTTATTTCAAACAATTCAGAATAGGCAAAACTCCACTGTTGAATTATCTTATGATAATAATATTATATCCTTTACTGAAAATGCAAAATTTTTGGGTTTAGATATCGATAAGAATTTAACATGGAAAACACACATAAAAATGGTAGTTGGTAAATTAAATACGGCTTGCTTTCAAATGTATGTTTTGAGAAATGTAATAGATTTAAAAACTAAACTCACAGTGTACTATGCAATGTTCTTTTCTGTCTTGCAATACGGGATTGAATTATGGGGAGCAACTTCTTATTCTAAAGCAGTTTTCAAAATTCAGAAGAAATTTATAAGGATTTTATCATTTATGCCTAAAAGAACCTCATGCAGAGCTTTATTTGCTAAATATGAGATATTAACTTTGCCTTCACTTTATATATTTAAAATGATGGTGAATTTTAAAATTAATTATCAAATGTACAATGATAAACAAATCAGTCATCCATATCTTACACGCTCAAAAAATTTTCAATATCCAAGACATCGCCTTTGTTTATATGAAAGATCTCCTTATTATATGGGATTAAGGCTTTACAACAGTCTACCCACTAATTTCAAAGAAATTAACAGTATTTCAAAATTTAAAAATGATTTCAAACGATACCTTTTACAGAAAAATTATTATAATATTTCCGATTATTTAAATGATAAGTAAATATATTTTAGTTTAAGCTATGTGGATTTTAGTTTTGTTATGCAACTTAGTGTTTAAGATCTCTGACAATATCACCTGTTTCACCAGCTAACGCTGGATCTGTGAAATGTTTTGTGATAATAAAGTAATATTTCATTTTTCATTTCATTTCCTAGATCTAGTGTTTGCCATTGACAAGGGTGAAAAAATCGCATGAAGGTTTACTACTGTAATCGAATCGATTTTCCAAATTTGGACAAAATATGTTAATAAATAAGCAAACTACAACAGTTTACTTATCCTCCATAAGAAAAACATGGAAATTTTAAATTTACAATTTTTTTGAATTTTCTCCGTAACCATTAGGCGCATTATAACGCTTCAATATACAAAATTATTTGTTTTTTTAAGCTCTACAAAATAGTTTGGAAAGAAATTGCAAAAATCTAAGTTTTTTGGGTCAAAACTGGGAAAAACCCATTTTTACCCCATAAAAGCCCCCATAAACCCCCGTTCCCATGGTCCGATCATGCTGGTTTTAATCAAAATAATTCAAGCCTACTAAACAAACATTCATAAACACGTGTAAAAAGTTAAAACATGTAACTATTTAAAATATTTTTATCGATTGTAATACATTTCAGTGGATATTTTTAAATCCCATATTTATTTCCTCAGATGAATATTTTTTTTATAATTATAATTTAAAGATTTATTATGCATAAAACCATTGACTAATATAATATACCTAGACACTGTTTACTCCATGGATGAAAGAAATAATAGAATTCACTTCAGTCCCTAGAATTCACAACAAAGTTGTTGCTCGTAAAATGTAAAAAAAAAAAGAAGAAGAAGGTAGCTCCTAATGTTATTCTTATAGGGAAAAATTAAAATGGTTTTTTTTAGGATTAAATAATAATTACTGAACAAATATGCTCCAACAACGATCCCCGGCAAGATATTATACTATAGAATCTTTGTGCAAAACATCAAGTTGATAGATGTAACCATTCTCGAGTTTTTGTGAACCATACAGATGCTTTTCGTACCAGTATGAGAATTCACTTCGTTCATTCAATAAAAATAAGTTAACATGCTTCTTTATTTATAGGGATAGCGAGAGCACAGTAAGTTATGTGTGTTATTAAATGCATTTTTAACAAATATCGGTATCGAGTGCGGAATCGAGAATCAAAACTAAAGTTGTAGAATCGGAATCGGTATTGGAATCGACCAATTCTGGAATCGGCCCATCACTAGTTTAAAGTTTTGATAAACTGTTACCATTAGTTGGACAACTGAATTTTGGACAATACTGAAGCGAGGACATGTTTTTATAGCCAAAGATACTCTCGCCAATTCAGTGAATACAGAAAAATGATTTGAATCTTGATTGGTACTGTAGTTTTCTCTGAGTTTTTTGTAAATAAAATTTATACAATGCTAAGCTCTCCACTGAAAAGGCAAATCCAAATATAAATTATTGCCCTGTCAAAATTTTAACATTATTGAACTAGCCACATTAAGTTGCAAAGAGAAAACGAGACTGCTGTCGAGTAAAGAAGTATAAATACTCGAGTTTGAGCTATTATTGAAACGTGACCAGTATACTTACAATATAATGTATAAGTTAAATCCTATTTATAAAAATTTATTTCTGCGTTCATGTATGTTATTTTCTACCTTTTTATGTAGTTTCAACTCATCCTTTCAGCGGGTTGAATGAATTAAGTAGAATGTTTTCGGCACTTTTCTAACAACGGGCTATTTTGGAATTTTATAAAAATAAAAAAAACTACTGATGTAATCATCATGACATTTTTACAGCTATTAGAAAACATCCTTATAAAACAAATTTATACGTTTTACAATTTATCATCGGTAAAGAAATCTCTTATGCTATTTGTAATGGTTTTTTTTATTTTTTTATTAAGAGACGGAACAGTTAAGAAACTCAGCTGAAAGCTTAAATTAAAGCCATTAAAAATATATAAATGAAAATTTGATTTGCACATTGTGTGTTTACACATCTAGTTGTCATACAGCTTAGTGTTCTTCAACAATTAAAATGTACGTATAATCAGTAGTTGAGCGCCGGCGGATGGTGCCTGCTATCTGACTGTGGCAAGCACTGTAGAAACTTCTGGCCCAGACTGTACCGTCGGAGGTTATGAAATTTGGACATTATGAACCGCTTTGTTTATTTGGTATTTAAACGTTGGAGTTTGTGAAATTTGGACATTGTGAAACAGTGATTATTTGAATGTTATAGTTTTGGAGCTTATGAAATTTGGACATTATGAAACACTCTGTTGATTTAATATTTTAAGCGTTGGGTTTGTGAAATTTGGAGATTATGAAACACTCCCAGCTAATCAACTATTTTTATACTGGTTAAATTGTTGTGTTAAGGTAATAAACTATTAGAATGCCTCAGTATTATTCTTTTCTGAATAAAACATGTTCAGTATACAAAATAATAATACCCTAGTAGCGGCAAACCTGCGTACTCAGGGAGTGTCCAATGCATTTATGTGTATCTTAATACTACCACATAAAGCCATTTACCAAGTATAATAAAATGCATTAACAACCAAGCGATATATATAATTTTTATTATCCTCTATAAGAATAACATTGGGGCTGAGTACACTCGTGGCACTTTCTTGAGAAAAAGCTGTGAATGCCTCTAAAATCGTCCAACGACTGCGACTCTGGCTGCTCCAGGAGCAGACCCGCACGATAGACGTGATCACATGTCTAAATACAATGCTCTTCTAAATTTATGTCAAATACTGTATACAGTATGCGTTAAAACGGTCCGTTTTAACGAGTTTTTGGGGACGTCGGTTTAACCGGAAAACCTGTTATCCGGACTGGCCTCGGTCCCGAGGAGTCCGGATAAGATTGAGTCAACTGTAATTAGTTAGTTGATTAATTTGTAATTTGTTACTAGTAAAAGTAAGGCTGGATTTATCCAAGGTCGCTCCACAACGGACCAGATATTTACTATCAAACAATATCTTTCAAAATATTGGGAATATAATAAAGAAGTCCACCTACTGTTCATTTATTTTCAAAAAGCATATGATAGTGTACTTAGGAAGAAAATGTATGAAAAAATTAAAATGTTTGGCATTCCTGACAAACTTATTAACCTGACAAGAATGTGTATTCAAAAATCACGCTGCAAAGTGAAAATAAATGGAGAATATACTTTAAGTTTTGAAGTAACAACAGGAGTGCGTCAAGGAGATGGCCTTTCGCCCCTCCTTTTTAATTTAGTGATTGAATATGCCCTCAAAAAGACTAAACAGTTAGCAGCAGGAATTAATATTGGAACCAAAATTAATGTGCTAGCGTTTGCTGATGATGTGGCACTTCTTGCAGAAAACAGAAAGGATCTAGAGAGCTTAACAAAAGTCCTAATAAAAGAAGCCAACCATGTTGGGCTAACAATAAACCATCAACAAAATTAATATATGAATGTGGCTAGAACCGAAGGAGTAGCCAGGAAAGAGAATTTTAAAGTGGATGATTTGGAGTTTGAGCATGTGGATGAGTTTAAATACCTCGGCATAACAATAACACATGATAACAAAGAGGAAAAAGAAATTCAAAATAGAGTGATTGTAGCCTCAGCAACCTACTGGTCCCTAGTCAATATGCTTAAGTCAAAAACTCTGTCCAAAAATACCAAAATTAAAATCTACCATTCCATCATTCTTCCAGTACTACTATATGGATCGGAAACATGGGCACTAACAAAAGAATGGGAAAAGAAACTTATTATTTTTGAAAACAAGATTCTGAGAAAAATATATGGACCAATTCAAGGTGAAGAAGGCTGGAGAATTAGGAAGAATAGAGAATTGAGAGATGTGTATCACCATCCAGATGTAGTAGCAAGGATAAATACCCCCGCCGCAGCAAACCTGCCGACTAAGCGAATTTCCATTTGTCTTAATTGATTTTCAATTAAATATATTTTAATAACATTAGGTTTAACCAGTACCTAGGTTTGCTGCTACAAGAAAACTTATGAAGTGAGTTTTTTTGTAAAATATTGATAGCTTAGTACAAAATAAATAAATTTGATCAAAATACAAAATATATCCATAAACAAGCAAACTACAACATTTGACAATATTCTCCATAAGAATAACATGGGAATTTTAAATTAACAATTTTATTAATTTTCTCCGTTACTATTAACCGAACAAAAATACTTTTATATACTAAATTAATTGTTTTTTTAAGCTCTTTAAATAGGTCTAAAGAGAAATTGGGAAATTTTGGGTTTTGAGGGTCAAAAGTGAGAAAAACCAATTTTTACCCCATAAAACCCCCCGTAAAGCCCCGTTCCCATGGTCCGATCGTGCTGGTTCGCGAACTCATTCAAGTTTATCCCGCTTTACACCTTTAAACCAAATTTCATCAAAATCGGACAAAAATTACTCAAGTTATCGCGTTCACGGACGTATATCTATATATATAAAAGGCAAAGCCCTCACTGACTGACTGACTCACTCACTCACTCATCACTAATTCTCCCACTTCCCATTTACCTAGGAGGCTGAAATTTGGTACACTGATTCTTTAGGCATTAAATAGGAAAACTAAGTTGTTTTTGTTCTGATAGGACTCTCGGGCTCCACCCCAGTGGCTCTGGAGTTTCCCATGTTAACCTTATGATTTTTCATATTTAAAAGGAATTAATAAATCTTAACAGCTGTTTCAATTAATCAAGTTGGTTCTGTTCTATGATGTTCAATAGCATTCAAGTTACATGGATTACCAACAGGATGCAGCACTATTATTTTTTTTAATTTATGAAAACAGCTAATTTGCAACCAAAAGGTGAGTGAGCATAGCGAACGAACTTCAAACTGGAGGCGAGTTAGCGTAGCGAACGAGCTAATCTGAAGGCAAGTGAGCGCAGCGAACGAACTTCAACCAGGACGTGATTAAGCCATGTGAACGTGATCATCTTGAAAATTAAGAAGTTAAACGGGACAAAGCCCGCAGGTACAGCTATTTGTTTATATTACTGTTTTGTTTATTTTAGCTTAACTTAACCAATCAAATACTTTAATACTTTATGTGAACGTGATCATCTTGAAAATTAAGAAGTTAAACGGGACAAAGCCCGCAGGTACAGCTATTTGTTTATATTACTGTTTTGTTTATTTTAGCTTAACTTAACCAATCAAATACTTTAATACTTTTAATAGGTACTTTAATACTTTTCAATGAAATGGCGACCATACAAAGTAGGTATTTTAAGCCAAGTATGAATGGAGATGAGTGTAGAAAATAGTATTATTAATACTTATGAAGTCAAACGGGGCGAAGCCCGTGGGTAACTATATATATATATATATATATATATACAGGGTGAATCTTCTAAGCTGTCCTAAACAGATTACAGACGAACGGCTTGACATACAGAGATGAAACAAAACTTTTCCCCACTAATTCATACCCAAGGAACAACGTAAAAATGTTTTTACCATTTTTTAAATACAGGGTGTTCAAGAAACTGGGGGTCATGGGTTCGAATCTCAGAGATTTCAAATGTAAACATATGTCATGTTATACATCATTGTAAAGCTCTAGACTAGACAAACAATTTAGTGAAAACAGAACTCATTTATCTTTGTCCGTTTCAAAATGGCGGCCATTTTTATATAAAATATTGATATTTACAGAATACCCTGTATCTTGAAAACCACTAAACTTATTTTCGTTCTGTTTGAAAATTCTTAATCCTCGTAGGTTCAGCTTTAATTTGATATACGACAAGTCAACATTTAAAAAACTTAATATTTTTTCCATGATTTAATTTTTTTTTTTTTTAGTTGGTACCGGTAGCCTTGTAAATGAAAATTTTTAAATGGCAACATATGTAAAAGTGTGTATAATTTTGAAGGTCTTGTAAAAACAAACAACTTTTAAATTTAAACCTTCCGTCTATCTTTGGGGTGAGGTTCATAACTCCAAGTTTTCATAACTCCAAGTACTTTTAAATACAACATTTCATAACTCCAAGTAAAATTATGTCCAAGTAAATTAAAACCAAAATATCATAAGACCAAGTTTCATAACTCCAAGCGTTCATAACTCCAAGATTCATAAGTCCAAGTTAAAATAAAACCAAGTAAATTAAAATACAAAATTTCATAACTCCAAACGTACAGATTTGCAAGGACCACAAGTCCAAGTTTCAAAACTCCAAGGGTTCATAGCACCAAGTTTCATAACTCCAAGTGACAATGGGTACAGTCTGTGCAGGAAGCGATAACATACGCACACACACGCACCCATTACACACACACATGCTGGAAGAGAGTTTCCGATGTTGGCGAGATTATTCGAAGTGGTGCGTTCCCTGTCGCTTTGCACGTTCGTCTAAATTGTAATACAAATAGTGAGAGGATGAAATTTACATATTTAAATTCTGCGTAAACTGATGTTTAATACTATATAAATACAATTTAGTTCGTGCAGATGATTAATGTTTAATAATGGAAAATATGAAAAGGTTGTTCAATGTAAACATGAAAAAGTAAGTGAGCGAGGATTTTTTTTATTTTTTGGTCAGATGAAAACTTTCAGCGAGAAAAGTATAGATAATAAGATGTTCTTCAATTTTTGTTCCAAACATTTTTTCGTAAGACTTTTAGTTTGTCCAATAATCGACTTAGATGACCACCATGAGGTGAATGAATTAGTTCACGCGCACAGTATTTTAGCAATTGCCGTCTTCCAACAACAATATTAAGGAAATACAGTATTAGTTCACGTTTTAAAATTTCTAAACTATGAAAAATATTTAGTCTTTACGAAATTTCAAAATTTTTTCTGCATAATTTTCGTGGTGCACAACGCAAATAAGTCGTAGTGCCTTTTTTTCCACTATTTTTCATCTCCTATTTTCGGAAAAAATTTAAACAGTATTAATCCAGGTTAAGGTTTCATCTTGTAGCATTCATTTGTAAATATAAAATTTGATTATAGTTACAATTACTTGTTCCCTCATAAATCTTTATTCCGTAACAAATATGAGAGTGTATGTTAGCAAAGTAAATTGTACGCAAAATGTCTGTAGTGCATAATGGGTTTAATAAAAAAATACCATATTTAAAATTTTAAAAATACTATCTAGACTTGTATGATCCAAACAAGCGGATATAATTTATAGATAGGTCTAAACATTTGGATTTCGTGACTAAATTATCATAGAAATAGGTTTTTGAGTAAATACATCTATACCTAATACCAGATTGTTTTATTTGAGTTAAATAGAAGGTATTTATAATTTAGGTATTATTGAAGTACCTTATGAGTTAAGTACTTTAATATAAGAATTGATGTCGTCCAGTGGTCAAAACTCGACCACAATCCAAATAAAATATGAACTTATCTATATTCATCCCACGCTGAAAATCAAACATGTGATGATTGTGTACCAGTCTTCAATTTGTTTTGATTTTCTGTATATTTATCGTTGTTATTGCGTCACCAGAATTTTAACTCATAATCCAAATGTTAGTTTTTTGTTTGTGTTAAATTCGTTGTCGTACTTATTTTTCATCAAATTGTCTGTCACAATTTTATTTGTTCAATTGGTGTATTTTTTGTTTAGTTGCAATAACGTTAATTATATTTACCTGAGAAATGCAAAGTTAAAGACCTTCTGTTGTTCAGATGATTTTTGTTTCCCTTAGCATATGAATAATAATTAAAAGCCTTCAGTAAAATGTTGGTAAGGGGCTCTTGGATATTTTCATAGGCTATTATTAAAATTGCTTGACTTTTATGAAAACATAGATTAATGTCATTGACGTACCAGATTTATTTGGCTTTAGAGGGCTTTCCTCTGCAATGATTACAAAGTTAAGTCCATGTTTCCTAATAAAATTTGTAGCACTTCGGCTAACATCCTCGTTCATACATAGTTTGTAGGAATCTGAATCTTGTAGGTGTTCTTCATTATACAGGCTAATGACGATAGTTAATTCTTTTAAAAAATATTATCTCTATTTCTTCTACTAGGGGGCGTTCTATGACTTTTAATGTTTCAATAATTTGCAAATGGGTTCTTTCGATGATTTATTTTTCAACGATTTAATTTTTGTAGGACGCTTTTCTTTGAAATGCAGTTTAAATATTGACAGCAATTAAATTATACAGCTGATCAAAATTTAATTTTGTCGGTTGAACTCCTCCGGCATTTCTTAACCGATTTTATCCATTGACATCTCATTGGAAAGAACGTGTCGCATAGATTTGCAAACTGGCCTTACATTTTTGAAAAAGTCCCTTGGGCTCTGCCCCAGTGGCTTTGAAAGTTCCCATGTTATCCTTATGAAGAACATAATTGTTTACATTTTGGTCAGCTGTTTAATTTAATTGCTGTTATTTATTTTTCAATTCAATGAAACCCATCGAGTACATTTATTTACTATTTGAGTTTGTGTAAACATAACCTCCAAGACGGATTTTGTTAGTATGGTTGTAAAGTATCTTAAATTTGTGTATTTATTTATCGTTGTTTTGTGTAGCTATGACGGATCGTGTTAGTACGATTGTAACATTTATCGTTGTTTTGTGTAGCTATCATTTGTTTATTTGTTGTTTTTTTTCTTTTATATGCCTCCGACGTGACGACAACAACACATATAGACAGGAGGCGTAATCGTGATAACGACCGCAGCTCACAGAACAGTGGCGAGTATTAGCATAGACAAAAAGAATTAAATATAGACTGTCAGCCGTGCTGCGGTTACCATGGTTACCATAAGTTCGGGCGCACACCGCTGTAGTTTACGTAGCGCGTACGCTGTAGGCCTAACTACCGTGGCGATCCCAGCATTGTGCGCCAGAACCTAGGCTTAACTCATCAGAGTCAGCACCTGACCCTGGACAATCTCAACTATTAGGTTACAAATGCCCCCTAACACTACCCCAAAACGACTTTTCGTTCTCAATTGGCCCTCTATAAATGACCTGTGTTGCCTGTACAGCGAGGCATTTTGAGAAGGAGAAAACCGGCCCGAATGCTTTAGGTTTATCAATAACGAAGATAAACATAGTCTGAGTTACACACCGGTAATCTTTGAGTTGACTCTTTTAAATTCGTTGTAAATATGACTGTTATTCGTTTTGAAATATCTTCTGTAGTATTTGCAATTGCTCGAATTCGAGCAACATGTACACTAGTATTTATTAATTCTTTTAATAATGACTCTAGAGAAGAGTTAGAAAATTAAAAGGTGTAGAACAATACAGCTAACAAAAGTGGTCCTGTAACATTTGGTCATAACTTGAACCCATATGACATTATGGATCCTTTCATGTTCTGGAATTGATGGAGAGTTGCGTGAAGGGGCGAGCAGGGGCGTGTGGGACTTTGTTAGTATCCATACTGGCAACCTGCCTGCCGCTTACTTCGAATTGTCAATGTTACCAACATGACGTGGCTTCCGTGCCCCGTCTTCTGAACTGCCCGTTTAAAAAATGTAAATTTAAGTAAGAACGGCCTATAAATATAAATATAATAAAAAAATATTAATATAAATATAAATATAAATTAAAATATAAATATTGCATATAGATACAATCAAATTAAATGTAAACGGTTATGGCAGTTTACCAAATAAAAATATAGGCATACAGCACATCAAACTTGAGCTTAGAATGTGCATATTTGCTGAATATTATAGGTATGGACTAATTTCTCAGGTCCCCATAGGCCGAATTCAACGGGCTACGTCTGTTATGCTTTCACAGTTTGAATAATTTAATTCTGTTTATTTAATGAAAGAGCTGGGCAATGCAATTAATTGGCGTTTGTTTTATTTACTTGAAAAAATATGTTTTTGATGCTAGGAAATATTTTTATCTGGGGGATTATGTTCGGACAAAAAAAGGTTGTACAAGTTTTGTAAGAGTATTGCTCACAGTTTTATTTGTAATGTATATAGTAATGAAATATAAATAGGCATGATTCAAATTGAAGAAATGTCATAAAACATCTTATTGAATGAAACAAGAGTTGCCACATATGTTAGTCAAAGAATCGTTTAAAAAGTACATTACCGTATAGTACACAGAAAAAGGGAAGAACAATAAGATTAATATCATTGAGCATAATTTACTACAAAATGAAAACAACCAATAATTATGGTCGCCAGAATAAGGCTGAAACACCTTTGACTTTAAATAATCTAAATATCCATTACATTTTAACCAAATATAAGCCTACCATTGAGTTATATTTCCATTTAACTTGCAATTCCAAGTAGGCTTTCCATTTCAGTGAACTAGACTTACAATTAAATAATGCAGACTTTGAATAGGTACTGCAATAATTAGGACTTCCATTAATATGAACCGAAGATACCACTGAGTTTAGATGCTGCAAGTAGACATTCCATTGACGTGAACCAGACGTAACATTGACTTAATATACTGCGAATCGGCACTCCGTTTATGGGAATCAAATTAACCATTTCTTTGGATCCTGCAAGTAGACAATTTATTTATGTGAACGATATGTACCATTGAGTTTGTATACTTCAAGTAAACAATTCGTTTAAGTGAACCCGACGTATCATTGACTTTGAATGCTGCAAATAGGCATCTTATTTATGTGAACCAAATGGACCATTGACATTGGATACTGCAAGTAAATTTCTCATTTTTGTGAATCTGGCGTACTATTGATTTAGGATACTGCTACTGCAAATATACATTTAATTTATGAGAACCAGATGACACATATATACTTTGAGGTAGACAATACATTTAATTGAACCAGACTTGTAATTTTGTTTTTTTAGTAGTACATTTTAGGGGAAAAAAATACCTTTACCATTCACAGACATATTATAATCTTTTAAAAATTATATATTTTCCGGGTAGTACATATGCTAGTTATTCAATATCAAACAGTTCAATGACAAAATACATATTTTTTAATACAACAAATGGTTTATATGCAAAACTTGACCAAATACACACACAAACTGCAGTTGGTAAAAGAAATATATTATTTACATTGTATAACTTAAAATAAATAACTCTTTCATATTGGAAACAGTATACAGTAAAATAAAAACAAGCCCATGGGGCGTAGCCCAAGGGAAATATGAAAATTAAATGATATTATATTGCATTGTCTTCCATTTGTGGGCTATGTTTCAAGTTTCAAGTCTCTAGCTCATCGGGAAGTTAGTATAAAATTGATTGCAAAATTTGTACCGGACAAGAAAGCGAGCTAATAAAAACGTTTTAATAAACTTAAATAACAACAAAAAATGTTATTTACCAATTATTAGTGTTAATTCAATTAATTATAACAAATATGTAATAACGGGGTGTCAAAAACACCCCACGCGAGTACATACGTTAGTAAAACCCGCGCGAGTAGTTAAAGGTTAAAGTACCTTTAGCATAGAAGTAAGAAGTATATCAATTAATTAATCTGTAAGTATATAACAAAATTACATAATCGTTTGACAGGCGACGGTAGGTATATGGATACAATGATGCGGCAAAGGCTGCTGACAGTATTACAGCGGAGCGGACAGCGCAGGAACTTGTGGCGCTGACTGTACTACACATTCCACTTGGAGATATGAGACTCGACTCAACTTTTGGAGTTATGACACTCTGCTTTAATTTTTACTTGGACTTATGAAACTTTGGAGTTATGATATCTTGGACTTATGAAACTTTGGAGTTATGATCACTTGCACTTATATTTTTCTTGGAGTAATGAAATTATCCCTTTTCGGGTACTTGTAGTTTTGAAACTTTGGATTAAATATAATTTGGAGTTATGATCTCTTGGACTTATGAAACTTTGGAGTTATGATCACTTGGAGTTATGAAACCTTGGAGTTATGAGATGATCCCTATCTTTGGTCGTTTTATAGTAATTAACCAAAAACTCCAATTGCCCATATAAAACTCATGTTAAACGCGCAGAACCATGGGAATATTGTATCTCCATCCACTAATCTTCAGTACTGTACGTTTAACATGGGTTTTAAATGGGCAATTGGAGTTTTTGGTTAATTACTAGAAAACGACTAAAGATAGACGGTAGGTTTAAATTTAAAAGTTGTTTGTTTTTACAAGACCTTCAAAATTATACACACTTTTACATATGTTGCCATTTAAAAATTTTCATTTACAAGGCTACCAACTTAAAAAAAAATTAAATCATAGAAAAAATATTTAGTTTTTAAAATGTTGACTTGTTGTATATCAAATTAAAGCTGAACCTACGAGGATTAAGAATTTTCAAACAGAACGAAAATAAGTTTAGTGGTTTTCAAGATACAGGGTATTCTGTAAATATCAATATTTTATATAAAAATGGCCGCCATTTTGAAACGGAAAAAGATAAATGAGTTCTGTTTTCACTAAATTGTTTGTCTAGTCTAGAGCTTCACAATGGTGCATAACATGACATATGTTTACATTTGAAAACTCTGAGATTCGAACCCATGACCCCCAGTTTCTTGAACACCCTGTATGTTAAACATGGTAAAAACATTTTTACGTTGTTCCTTGGGTATGGATTAGTGGGGAAAAGTTTTGTTTCATCTCTGTATGTCAAGCCGTTCGTCTGTAATCTGTTTAGGACAGCTTAGAAGACTCACCCTGTATATATGTCTATATATATATATAAGTATAGGAACGTTCCAATTCTGACCGTTTTCATATAAGGACATGCCAATCCTGACCTCACTCTATACAATTCTGACCTTGCTGTACAATCCTGACCCGACTCTCAACCTATAGATTTAGCGTGGTTTGGCTGTTGTGTTAATAGTATTTTACAAACTTAAGGAGTTAATTGTAACATGTAAAATAAAATTACAGTTTTATTGTTTTACTTTCTCCCCCTATACCATAGTATATGGAGAAAGTATTGTTTTCGTAAAAATTTTCGAGTTTGAGTTTTGAGTGGATATATTCGTTTTGGGTCCCCCTGGACCCAAAAAAGTGGTTTTCTATTACAGTGTTGTGATGTTAAGCTCATTGATGCCATATCGAACGAGCCATTTGGCGAATATACCGAGTCCTTTGCAATTATCTATTTTATGGATTTGGTGTACTTTGAAATTGAGAATGGCATGTTAGGGGTCGTAAAATCTAATTTGGTTTTAAGATAGTACATCTTATTTGGTTGTTCACGTGATAATTTGACCCTTGTTATACAATTATTAAACTCTAGACTTAGTAATGTTGCACAAAACCAGTAAGAATTAGTAATAGTAGTTTTTTTCTCCACATTATGATGTTTTTAGCTGTCTTACATACGTTAATTGGTGGCTGAAAGTTACGTTTTGCTGGCCATGCCAGCTGTCATCGTCATTTGGGGACCGAGCATGTTTTTACATCCCTAGGACTGCAAAATCAGCTACCCGCTTACTTTATTAAAACATATTATGAATGCATATTAAATACACAATCAGTATCCATAGCATTGCAATAGAATTGTTTTTTGATGTTTATTTGTTTTCACGTCCAGTGCCTTTGGATGACTGAAATCTGTCATCGCATGCTGATTGGTTCCTGGAATCTGGAACCCAATTTCAGCTGTCTCTAGTAGACATTTCTGAATTTCGATATGACTAATCAAAGTCATTTTAAACTAAATTGAGGTATAATTAATAATATACATAGTCTCTGTGAAATCTTGAAAAGTAGGGCACTCTTGACATTGTGGATTGCTAAATTCTTCCACTGTCACACAGAGTTTGTAAAAGCGAGTCGAACGCTCGTACTGCCCAGTGAATGCTGGAATCTCGTAATGAACACGTTCCACGCAAATCACATTTACTGTTGTCTCATGGTGGTCTTCGGACCTATCCATGACTGAAGAGACTAAAATAAAATAAAGTCGAAACAACAGAGCACACTTCTAATCCTGAAAGATGGATTAGTCGTATTTGACATAGCGCAGGCTCAATCAAATTTCGAATCTACAAACCACACACGAACATGGATCGTACACACCCGAGACGGTACGTGTGATAATCCCAATGCTCGGAGAGGTTGAGATTTTGGTTTTGTAATTTGAAAGAACATTCAAACGAATGTAATTGAAAATTGGCAAGGGATTCGTCCCATTTACCTTCAAAAAGATTAACCTGTAATGAAGCGCTAGTCATATCCCCTCACAATAACGCGTAACCGGGTTTTAGACGTAGGGCAGATGCTGATCTTAATTGCAGCTATCAACCACAAAAGCTATATGCTGTGGGAACCCTCACGATCGCCGGATAGACGGATGTCGCCCACACGAATTGTGTAGAAGAGCCTAAACGTGCTACTGTTTGATGATATCAGTGATTCTAAAATTGCAGTCTGATTGAGAAGACTGACCAGCTCCGCTGGATTTGCAACTACATCACCTGTCACAATCACTTTAACCAATTAATAATTTTGAGTGACTTGTAACATTAGGTGCAAGTGTTTAGTGTGACAGTGGAAGAATTTAGCAATCCACAATGTCAAGAGTGCCCTACTTTTCAAGATTTCACAGAGACTATGTATATTATTAATTATACCTCAATTTAGTTTAAAATGACTTTGATTAGTCATATCGAAATTCAGAAATGTCTACTAGAGACAGCTGAAATTGGGTTCCAGATTCCAGGAACCAATCAGCATGCGATGACAGATTTCAGTCATCCAAAGGCACTGGACGTGAAAACAAATAAACATCAAAATTGATGAGTCCGTCCACAATAATTTAAGAACAATGAGAATTGTTTTAATGTCACCGCTACCTATTTATTATTATTTTTACAATTTCTTCAAATTAGTTTTCTTTACATAACCTTAAAGTTGTAGTTGTGTTCACTATCAGTGTGAATTATTATTGTGGTGAATAGTGGTGATAGGGTACAGTGTGGTGAAAAGTAGCGTTCGTACCACAGACCGAAATGGTTTTGCCGACTCGAGATAGTTTTTTTAAGTTCGCGACGAAGTCGAGAACTTAATACGATCGAGAGCAGAGGAGTAATACGACCGAGCAGGTTTTTACATCCCTAGGTGACATATGACTATAAAGTCATATGGTTGTTAATTATTATTATATTGTTTTTGTAAACAAACTTACTTGTAAACAAACTAACTTGTAGTTCATTAAATGGAATTCTTCTGCAAAATCAGCTACCCGCTTACTTTATTAAAACATATTATGAATGCATATTAAATACACAATCAGTATTCATAGCATTGCAATAGAATTGTTTTAATGTCACCGCTGCCAAGCAACTATTTATTATTATTTTTACAGATTCCTCAAATTATTGTTTCTTTACATAGGTAACCTTAAAGTTGTAGTTGTGTTGACTATCAGTGTGAATTATTATTTTGGTGAATAGTGGTGATAGGGTATAGTGTGGTGAAAAATAGCGTTCGTATTACAGACCGAAATGGTTTTGCAGCTCTCGATCGTGTTCTCGACTTCGTCGCGAACTTAAAAAACTATCTCGAGCCGGAAAAACCTCATTTTCAGCCCTAGGTACGAAATATACTGTTACAAAACACAGGGTTGTAAAATGTTTGGTATGGTTAAGTTCCAATGAACAATTAAGTACAAATGTCGCCAATTCTGATATTACAACTATACCAGGCGGCATGAAATTGCTAGTTAAAAATATACTTTAGTTAATACTGTTTATATTTTATACTAGCTGTTGTACT
Organism: Macrosteles quadrilineatus; assembly: GCF_028750875.1. NCBI lineage: Eukaryota > Metazoa > Arthropoda > Insecta > Hemiptera > Cicadellidae > Macrosteles > Macrosteles quadrilineatus. The sequence goes on along the minus strand of NW_026542594.1, from coordinate 32,110,264 downwards.
CGTGCTTTGCAACGGAAAGAGTATGTGAAATAGGAACATTTTATCCTCACCTAGCCTATGTCGTATAACACATTTAGACATCCGCCAACAATTTTAGAAACAAAATCCAACCATACAATTTCATTTTGATTAACGTTTATGGCTTTTAAATCAGATAAGTAGTGTTAGGTTAATGACCGATAAGACCTACATTGATGTTGTAAGTGAGAAACCTCCTGGGCCCCAGTTCAAGGTCGACGGCAAGCAGTTGTTGGTGATATTGGTGATATGCGATGTACGCGCCCTGCCATATGAATTCTTTATCAATCTCTGTCTGCCTCTGTTATCTCCACTAATCGCCAAAAAACATCTGCTGTCCCGAAAACAATACCGAATACAAACCATACTTTCGCTCTAGACATTTTCATTCTTTGGCCCAAATAGTAGGCCTATTGTATTTTAATTAGACACATGGGACTACTGAAGTCAAACTAAGGGAGAATTCTTCATTAGCAAAAATTAACTGGCTTTCTACCAAGAGCTTCGAACTACTGTCTCTGGAATAAAATTAAAATGTTTTTTACTAAGTTACTAGGCCTATTCCCGTTCGATCTTAATACTAGTTATTAAGGATTTAACCGAAGCTTATACAGCCTAGCCACCTAGGCTATTTAAACATATGGGACTACTAAACTATGAATATCAGCTTGTGAAACATATTCATATAGTTTTTAGCAAAATACTATTCCCGTATTTTGGTACCCGTATTACAAATTTGCCAATAGTACAGTTTAGTTTTCTCATAACTTTATTAGATAGGCTATCGTAAATTAAGATAAAGTAACGTAAAACTCTTAACTTTGTGACATAATAATGTTCTCCGATGTATTAAAAACTGTTTGTTTTTATGTTCTTAAGATAAATCGATTAGAAAAGTTTGTTTTGACATGAGCAAACATTTAAACATGACATCTTATCAACTGTCATGATTTTATCTTTCTTGGTCAAAATCTGTTGTATATCGGGTGAGGACGCATGTTTGATTTAATTTAACTATGTATTAATTTTTTGCACGAAAAGTATCTTATATATTAAAACGTGACAGGGGTTTTTTTGTTTCACGATTCTGAATCAACCACTCGACGGATTTTTATGATTTTTGTGTTAAAAGAAAGATAATTTTTAAAACTATCGAATGTCGGAAGCCATAATTTTAGTTTAAGGTCCCAGTTTTTTAGAAATAACTTTTAATTTTTAAAAAGTCTAGCAGCCGACGCTAAGATTCTAAACTGGCTTTTGGTATAAAATAATTTGCTTAACATAACAGCAGTAAACATTCAGCGTTTGTGACACAAATTCAGCATTTGGATAAAAATGAAAAGACATACTTAGGGTTAACTTATTTATACCATGTGTAATGCTAATCCTTGATACGTTTAATTCTTCCGTAAGAGGATGACGGATTAATTAAATATACATAGTAAAACACTAGGATGTTCAAATTATTTTTTAAGGCAATATTTGTAATCTTCGATTTGTTTTAGTGGAATATCATTTGTTTTAACTAACAGCTGGTTAAATATAAAAATATTCTATAGAACTATAAGGTTATTTTATTCACTATCATTTTGTCATTGATTATCGGAAATAAGTAAGATTAGTAGAGATAATTAGACCACAGTTTTAACCAAAGTTAATTAAACCACAGTACAAATCGAGGCTTTGTACACGAGTCTTAATAGAAAAGGATATATACATTATTTTACTGCTCGACTTTTCAAGGAAAGAGTAGAAAAACGATAATGTTTACATGTTTAAATTCATCTTGGTATCTTTTTGTTTATAATTAGTGTTTATCTGCTTAAACTTTGTTTGGATTAGGCCCCGAAATATTGATGTCATAATAAATGAGATCAATAATAATCAGGAATCACGATTTTAAATTCCCGCAACAACCTCAGCCGGGTATGGATGACATAGATTGAAAACAACGTCAACATTGACCTAGGATACCACAATTAGACAAACCATCCTTTTATGAAATCTTAAAAGAAGTTTTTTGGTGTTATTACTTTGATTTAAACTATGAAAATATATTAGGCCTAGATAGTTTAAATTAAATATGGGAAATTACGATGTACATTGATTAATGAGGGTGGGTAATTATCAAGGATGTTAGAACTGATAGCGGTATGGATAATAAACATCGACAATTACGTCACTAGCTTTACTAGCGTGTTTACTTTTTTAATTCCTTCAACATTTTACCAGTACTTTTTTTCAAATGAATGTTATTTGAACCAAACAGCTGTTTCAAAACAAACAATATGTTATTCAATAAAAGGTTACATTAAAAGGTTACATGTTATTGTTTTGATTTTTTTTACTCTTATTTATTAAGCAATTGAGGCAGTGAAATTGATATGAAGGATAGGTAGGTGTGGACGATTCGTTTAATGATGTTAGGAAATTAGAGTTAAATTATATGTACTGTGAATTTTATTGGATATTATCGTTTTATTTTATGAGTTGTTTCTAATTAACTATTTATTTTATGAGTTGTATGTGTGTTTATTTAGACCTACTGGATATTGTCTATAGTATGAGTAATTTTATTGTGGTGATAATAATTATGGAAGAGGGAGGTATGCGATGGAAGGTGATATCGTTGACTAGGTCACTTCTGAATTGACTATTACTCTCTCTACTGTAGGCTACTTATAATCAGAGTGCGTCTGTGCGAATCGTCCACAAATCTCACTTCAACGCTTTTCACATCGTCACAATTGCAGAATTGCTGTTTTATTGTAGAATTATCGAATTTAAAATGCATATTATATAGGTCTATGATGGGATAAAAACATATTTGGTCACGCAACATTTGTTTACAAGAAGATTTTTCACATTAAATTGCAAGAAAATTGTCTTTACATGTGTAAACTAGCTGTTCTGAATTGTACACAGTTTAGCTGACTACTCAATCCCCGTACGTAGGACGGGCTAACACCTCGTAGCTATTTTACTTTAATAGGTTGGCTAGTGGTAACAGCTAGAACTAAAAATAAAGGCTTAAAATAGCAATAGGTTGGAAATTTGCAATGCTTTTATTCGGTCTAGCTGCTTTGCAACAGGGGGGAAATTCGCTGCATGGTAAACCTTGTAACTTTTAATTATAAAATTGGATCAACATTAGCTATTGAAACACACAGAATTCATCTCGTTGTTTATTTTAACAGCTCTAAATAATATTCTTTCATTCTTTTTAAATATGAATACCTACTCATAGGTAAGCATGAGCCTCTAGGACTTGAAGGGGTTCAAGACTGGGAATGGGACAGAAACCGTCTTGGGGGTGCATAGAACATCTTCCCAAAGTCTCATCTCGATCGGATGGCCGGATTTATTCAGGACAAACATACGACAGACAAACGAAAATCATACATTGGATTGTATTTACAGGGTGTTTTTGTCTTTTTTTCCCGGGCCACCATTGGAATCTTGTACTCTATACATATTACAGTAAACTTTAAATGGGGAACATGCCCTTGTTTTTAAAGTTTGATAATAAGTAAGTACAATGATTGTATATGGGCACCATTTTCCAATATTGTGGTCGAATTAATCTTTTCTTGTGAAATACCAATACAATTTTATGGTAATTTCGGGCAGTAAATGGAAATTTAAGACTTTTTCATCCTTTAGTAACTTTTGATAAACTAAACTGTAGTATGATCACCGATGCCGCGATGCCAAATTAAAAATATTTTCTATAGTGGAATAGTTTTGCCTGAAGCCCAAAAAGATGTAGTTTCATTGAATCAATATTTTTAATTTTTGATTATCATAGCAATAAATATTTTACCAATACAATTTATAAAATATAATCCTCTATAATTTTGAACTAAATTAATATCAACCTTTTTAAAAAATGGAAAAATTATTGATTTCTTAAAGCTTTCTGAGATGACCTTATTCCGAAAAATGTCATTACAAATAATAAGTAGTTTAAATAAACTACTAAAAAAGAATACCCAGGCCTATTTTTATAAATATAAAAATAGGTCTGGGTATTCTTAAAAAACACATAGGGAACCCTATCTACGCCGGTGTCTCACTGTTTTTCAAGGTTGTCCGTACAACTTTTGATTCCAGTAAATTAAAGTCCCTATCAAGATAATCAACTGTAATAAAAGGTTCTACAAACGAAATACTGTAGTGCTTTCTACCAGAGGGTTCAGTAAAATTTGAATGAGTGTAAAATTATTCTATTCATAACCTCTAAGGGAGGTTATGTTTTTGATTATAACCACTCATTGCGAAATATAATAAGCTAGTGTCCGGTAAATGTCCAGATGTTTTCTGGACTAACTACTTTCGTGGAAGGTTCGTCGTGTGGCATAAACGTTATTAAATTCATCAAACAATTCACAAATTCAAACTTTAATTTAAGAATAAAGTTATACAGATGTTTTCTCACAGTGCGTCCGTACTATTCTTACTGAAGATTGTATGAGAATTCTTAAAATAACAATAGATTTGAAATAACTATGTTGAATGCACTTATGGCCATTTTATTTTAGCAAATACATACAGGGTGTATATAAAGTCCTGCACGGGCTTAATATTTTCTAAACGACAACAGATAAATCAATAAGATTTGGTACAACAACACCACACCTAAAAGTCTATTTTTTTAAGGAACTATCATTTTTCTGTCATATCATGGGGACGTCCCGCAAGGAGTCAGAAGGAAATCTTAAATAGAAGCATAGGTTGATATGTACATCAAATTAAAGGTCTTTACTAGCAGAATATAATGCCACAAATTTTAACTCAAACGGACAAACGAGCCAAGAATGACAGTTGTTATTATACGCTTACTCCTCTGGGGGCACAGCCCTAGGAATCGGAAGAAAATTGTTAACGTAAGCATAAGTCGATATGCACATCAAATTAAAGGTCTTCACTAGTACATTACAATACCGTAAATTCAAGCTCAAAATAACGCCTGAGTAAAAAATGACAGTCGTTCAAAGATTCAAAATGGCAGATTCAAGAAATCTTTGAACGGCTGCCATTTAGCGCAGGATTAACTTTTTGAAGTGCGGTTTGCGGCATTGTATTCTACTAAAAAGACCTTTCATTTGATATTGACCTATGCTTCCATTTAAGATTTTCTTCCGTCTCCTTGTGGACGTCCCCATGATATGACAGAAAATTCATAGTTACTTGAAAAAGTAGATTTTTAGGTGTGGTGTTGGTGTACCAAATATTATTGATTTATCTGTTGTCGTTTAGAAAATATTAAGCCCGTGCGGGACTTTATATACACCCTGTATATTATTTTAAACCGTGATTTTGCTGTTATTCTCTATCTGTGAGAGTGAGGAAACCAAAATTGGTGCTATTTTGTCACCAATACTTATTAGTTTAACACGTAATATTTGTAACACTAACTTCGTTTCACCCTGCATATCACAGGTTAGGGAGTGATTTGTGACCGTGTGGTAATTTTACAAAGAAAAAAATAATGAAGTATCATATAGTAGTGTTTTTAATACTCTTACGTTGAACATTTTTCTACAAAAACTGGGAACATTTTAAGCTAAGGTCGAACACCTTTTGTTGGCAAACAGCCTGCTTGGTTTGACCATGCAACTTTTTAAACGCAAGAAAGAAGGTATTTAAGTTATTAGAACTCTTTAGATAAACCAATACAACTGAAACATATCCGAATATGTTGAGGTGCAGAGGAGATATAAAAAGCTATTTACAGGAAAAAAGACTCATACAACTCTTCTTTAATTTTAAATCTTACTTTTTTAGGCTTAAAACGTGATGGTGAACCATACACTCTTTGAACTGTCAAAATAAAGTGAACCGAGTGGGAAACATAAAATCAATGGTTGAAAAGTTAAGAGGGGTGCAAGTTACTTTTCAGCCACCCTGTATAACGACATGTACAGGTTTTTTGTTTAGATAGCTTAGAGTATGGCGTAAAATATCGTACGTCACTCGTCCAAAATGTGTTTACCGGACTCGTATGGTAACTCGACTTCGTCTCGCACGGGAACGACCATACTCGTCTGGTAAACACATATTTTCAGGACTAGTAACGTAATAATAACGAGGGCTTTTTATGGGCCACTACACTGGACTGTAGTGAGTGTCAATATATATTACAATACTAAAAACATCTTCAGTGAATAGCATTATAGCTATTTACCTTACAAGTGTAGTAAGAGCGTTTTTACATCACGCAAGTGAATGTTGTGCAACGAGCGGAAGCGAGTTGCATAATTTACCGAAGTGATGTAAACACGCTCTTGCGTAACGTGTAACGTACAAGATTTTACCTGACCTGACAATATACAGTGGGCTACGTACAATATTTTTCACTATCCATTTCACTCATCTTCTAACAGTAACGTTCATTTACAAACAAAAGCTAGGTTAGGAAAATTCTTCAAAACATAACAATAAAATTCAAGCGCACAGCTGATTTCTAGCGTTGAACCTCGTTGGCTCCATAGAGGTATATTTTTTAAGTTAAGCACTCAATGTTATTTAAATGGGTTTCATTACATCACCGAGTGAGTTTTTTTCAACTTTACATCACTCGAGAAGTAACGAAGTTATATACATCCCGCTTGGGATAGGGAAGTTTAACATGGCGGGTTAGGTAAAAAATTATGTATAAAACCTACTGTTTCTTAGATTTTTTGTGAATTTCTCTATGGTGAAGTAGCTATTTACGTAGGTGGAATGGTAAGACCTAGACCGGTACGGATATACTTTTTCAGTTTGTTATCCCTAGAGACCAAAAACACAAATCGTTCGAAATCAGCTGCTCTTACTTGTTTTATTTGCTCTTTTTAAAGTGTTGATGGTTGTTACTGGTTTGAGATTCCAGTGAGAATTTGTTGTCCACCTTACCAGTTGTTAAATTGTATTCATTGTCATTTGTAATCCAGTGTAACAAAGTCGCATTTAAAAGATTTCTTTAAGATATTGTTAACGATTGGTGTTATTATTGTTTGGTACAATGAGTCGTTGCATCACTATCAGTGGCAATGAGAGGCTATAACGAGAACATAACCTCTCTTAGAAGTTTTTGGTAGTGATTATTTGTAATTAAGAACCGGTCGTAGGTAAAGTAGTGTACGCAACTCACGTAAATAGTGTTACGCGATCGTTGCGTAATATTTCAACATTATACAGGATGAATAAAAAGCCAAGACAATATAATATTTTTCTAAGTAAAGATACTATGATATCCTTTTGGTGGTCTTGCAATCTTAGCAGGAAGTTTCATTTTATGATTTTGAACATTTTGAGTGCCCTCAGAAGAGAACAAGGAATGTGAGAAAAAGACCATTTCAGAGTAAAAATATTGTTAATTACAATATTTCAAAGAAGATATGACCAAAATGAATTAACCATATAAAAGGTTCAAACATTGTCGAGAACGGTGGTACAGTTTGGTGCAAGTCAGTCCATTCTTCTTGCACGTGCACATTGTAGATAGACACTTGGATAAACAATTACAGGCTAGCATATCTGTGGAGGCTTTTGCGACGGGCACAATGCTAAAGGATGGGAAGTACTGGTTTTGGTGAAGCCCCCAGCTATATGACTCGGAATCCATCATCACCGGTCGGTCAAGATGAGAAGTTTCCAACACGTTCAAATGGAAAGATTTTTAAAATTGTCAGTACAAAAAAATCAATTGGTTTGTAAAACCATTGAGTACAGTATGCCCTCACTTACGATCGTGTCTTTACCTAATGACATCTTAGGAGTTGTAGTCGTCACAGTACATAACTTGTTGGAGGCAAGGCTTCCAGTTTTTTCATAACACCAAAAAGAAGTTGTGTTCCAAGCGCCCCAAAGTTATGATGGAGAATTTTTTTAGAGAGGTCTCACTGCCAAAAGTTTGGAACAATTTTTTGCACTGAGAAAAGCAAGGCTGGCCTTGCCCGCTTCGTCTCTTAAAATTAATAGGCCTACATCAGGTGTTGATTGTTCAAAAGATCAGTTAGACTACAACATTTGAATTAACTGCACATGCAATTTTAGATAATACAGGACCACATTGAATTAATGATTGATGAAGATGACATTGAAGATGAACTCGCTTACAGCCAAGAAGTTGAAAACAATCATAAAAGACCATTTTTATTCCAAATCTAAACAAAAACTAACAACTAATAATACCGTACTGTATTTTAACATGTGATTTCATGCATTAAGCAACATTAACTAGGAGTACGGTACGCTCCGAAGTCACGTATGAGATTGAACGAAGACCATTTCATACATACCAATATGTTATTTAACAGTAGGCCTACCCACATTTATATCATTTTATCAGCTGCTCAAGCAGTTTTTGACTTCATTAAGGCACTAAGTTAAACCAAATTCATAATATTTCTTTCACCGAAGCACTTTCTTTACTGCACTTTGGGATTAGGCTTGCGTCATTAAAAAGCAGCACCAGGAATCAGGGAGTTGGTTTATGCAAGGAAACCTTGTTCCAAAGTCATAAGGCAGGTTTGAGAACATTTATTAAGGAACACGTCAATCTTTCCAAATCCTGTTATGTATAATCAAAGAATGTATGTCTATGTATTATAGGTTATATAGGTATGTTCATATGGTACAGTGTCACCAACATGAAAAAAGACCTTCAAAATTTACAAGAAAGTCGAAAACCCACTTTCATCTGTTAGTCTATGGTTGTATTTATCAGTAATAACAAAGTTATAGAATTATTCCTATCCACTTCTAGGTATAGGTAGTAGCAATGACTCTAGCATATCAATTATTTTCGATACCGTACACATACCAATGTTCCAGAATCGGTGGTATCGAGAATCGGCAGATCCCAACTGGAATGATTCCAGTATCTTTTTCTTATTTTCCTGTCACTTTGCGCTGTCTTTATGCTGAGTAATCAGCTGATGTGATAGAGCATCACTTGGTCGTTGTCTGATATCCACAACAAGCATGTCTCATATCCTTATGGAAGCAGTATTTGACACATAAACAAATGTATAAGATCAGCTGGTGACTTTTGAATGAAGTAGATCAAGAAATAGCTGATAGCATTATTCCACAGATATAAAAACAGAAACGTTATAGATCATAAATAATATAATCAAATGACGACACTAAGCTGAATCGTATACTAATAGCCTTAACATCTTGTTTGGACGCCACCTAGTTTGATTTGATTTTATCCTTTAAAAGTAAGTAAAGCTTTGAGTTTATTTTTGTTTTATTGTTTGAAATTTTTTTGTATGTAATTAGAAAGTTAAAAGTTTTTAATAGGTACATTTATTGGAATTTAATCTTATTTTATTTTCTTTTTCATGTAAGATTTCAAAAAGCACCATTTAAACATACATCAACCCAGGACGAAGGACGGGTCCTCTGCTAGTATACAATAAGACAATTAAACGTAACGGTACTTAAATTATAAATAGTCAAAGGCAAGACAACGTCTGCCGGGTTCAGCTAGTATATTTATAAAAATATTATATTAATTTGAACCGACAGTATGTTTGGTCACTAGTGACATCAAAATGGAAAATTATTTCGGTCCTAGTTCTAGGTTTTACCACGAGACCTACTGTAATAGCTATAGGTATAGGAAATTTTCTAATAATCAGCACATCATTAATTTTGAATGGTTTGTTTTGAGAAAACCACAATAAGCATTTCAGCAATTTTACTCTCTCGAGAAATGCGAGAAGGGCGTACGTCAACATGTTGGTCACTAGTCACTGACGTCATTTTAGCGAATTTCCCATATAGGGAATCAGCTATTACCGTAGTACTCATGGTAAGACCTGGACCCGGGACTGATTTACTTTTTTGTTTTGAGGTGCCTAGAGGCCAGAAACACCATCCGTTCAAATTCATATATATGTGTCCGTTAGCGCGATAACTCGAGCAAAAATCATCCGATTTTGATAAAATTTGGTACAAACATGTAAACCTATGTTTATTCGAACGAGTTAGCGATGATCGGACTATGGGAACAGGGGTTTATGGGGGGTTTTATGGGGTAAAAGTTGGTTAAAATTTAGCATTTTCTTTCCAGACCATTTTGTAGAGCTTAAAAAAACAAATAATTTAGTATATTGAAGCGTTCTTATGCACCTAATGGTTATGGAGAAAATTCCAAAAAAACTGTAAATTTAAAATTCCCATGGTATTTTTATGGAGAACTAGCTGGCCCGACAGACGTCGTCCTGTCCTATGTGGTTTTATGTCAAATGCTCGTTCATTTTCAAGATGAGCTCGTTCGCATGGCTCAATCACGTCCTGGCCGAAGTTCGTTCGCTACACTCACTCACCTTTAGGTTGGAGCTCGTTCGCTTTGCTCACTTGCCTTCAGATTAGCTCGTTCGCTACGCTAACTCGCCTCCAGGTTGAAGTTTGTTCGCTACGCTCACTCACCTTTTGGTTGCAAATTAGCAATTCTCATAAATTAAAAAAAAAAAATAGTGCTGCACCCTGTTGGTAAACCTATTAACTTTTTAATGCTATTGAACATCACAGAATCAAATTGTTTAGTTGAACCAGCTGTTAAGATTCTTTAATTCCATTTAAATATGAGTACTCATAAGGTTAACATGGGAAACTCCAGAGCCACTGGGGCGGAGCCCTTTTGACGGATCTGCACCAAACTTCACACAAACCATCCTTGAATAATGCTTAATAATGCCTGAAAGTTTCATTATAATCTGTCGAGCGGTTTCGGAGTCCATAAAGGACAAACAAACAAACATACATACATACAAACAAACATACATTGGATTTTATATATATAGATAAGTAAACTGTTGTAGTTTGCTTGTTTATGAACATACTTTATTCAAATTTGGAAAATGCATTTATTTCATACTAAACTATTAACATTTTACATAAAAACACCTTTTTACCCTCCTTATTGCAGCAACCTAAGTACTCATTTAACTAATGCTATTTAAATCTATATAAATAAAATCTGAGTTTTGTCTGTACATTGCTCAGAATCATAAATTTTTAGGTTATTTTTACGTTTTCTATATAAATAAAATTTGAGTTTTGTCTGTACATTGCTCAGAATCATAAATTTTTATGTTATTTTTACGTTTTATACATTAAAGAAGCCGAAACAAGTCTCATCTCAATTTCTGTCTGTATGTCTGTCTGTCTGTCTGTTACGGCCAAAGAGCCATTTTACGCGGCCTTCTCTTGAAAAACTAGAGTAACTATCAAGATCCAAATCATTTTAATGTATTTACTGGATTGGCGAGAGTGTCTTTAGCCATTAAAATATGGCCTCACTACTTTGTAAATAAAATTACGGACGTTCAAAAATGCTGTTTTGTGCGATTTTTGTCAAGTTTTCGTCCAATTTTTATCACATAATCACCTATGAAATAACGAACAGCTGTTCGGATCAAGATTCTTTTTTCTAGCTGTCACTGATATGTTTACAAATGTTGTTTACAAATACCGCAACCATTTCCGATCACGTTTTGAAAGCAAATCCAAACCAAGTGAGATTAAAAAAGTTTTCCCTTACATAACGGATTTAATTAATCGCAAGTGCAATAATTTGTAGGGTAACGTAAATGAAAATAGAGATTCTTTTTGTATAAAATTATTCTTAAGTTTTACCTAATAAGTACTTTAACCTAGAATACATGGCCAACCTACTAAGGAAATAAATTTAAAACGTTCAAAACCCCAAAATTGTGTAATTTTTTCACATTTCCTTCTAATGTTTACTAAGCATTTTTTATACTTAAAACTGTCAGATACTGTATTTGTTTGTATATAATAGTTTTGCCAGCATATCTGAAAATATGCAAACCAACTGCTGTTCTTTATATAAGAAGTTTTCAACTGACTACTATATAAAGATTCCCGTGCGTAGAACGGGCACCCAGCTAGTATACATTAAAGAAGCCGAAACAAGTCTCATCTCAATTTCTGTCTGTCTGTCTGTCTGTTACGGCCAAAGAGCCATTTTACGCGGCCTTCTCTTAAAAAACTAGAGTACCTATCATTATCCAAATCGTTTTAATGTATTTACTAGATTGGCGAGAGTGTCTTTAGCCATTAAAATATGGCCTCACTACTTTGTAAATAAAACTACGAACGTTCAAAATTGCAGTTTTGTGCGATTTTTGTCAAGTTTTCGTCCAATTTTTATCACATAATCATCTATGAAATAACGAACAGCTGTTCAGGTCAAGATTATTTTTCTAGCTGTCACTGATATATTTACAAATGTTGTTTACAAATACCGCAACCATTTCCAATCACGTTTCGAAAGCAAATCAAAACCAAGTGAGATTAAAAACGTTTTTCCTTACATAACGGATTTAATTAATCGCAAGTGCAATAATTTGTAGGGTAACGTAAATGAAAATAGAGATTCTTTGTGTATAAAATTATTCTTGAGTTTTGATAACCGGGAAAAAGACCTTGAATCAGTGTTGTATATGGCTGGGAAACTTACATTTATTTTTAATAAGCGTTACCAATATGAGCTTACAAAAAAGGTTTCAACTCATTGACGGCACTTCAATTGCGGCTGTGTAAAGTGACAACTGCAGTGGTATTGTAACAGAGGTTTACGGATTATGCTCAACTCGCTTCTCCAATGTGTCTTCTCACCGCTATGTGCTGCAATCGCTGGACCATACCGGGACCATACGGCCAATAGACCAATTGCCCATCTCTTGGGTTCGTAGGACTAAACAATTATTCATAACCAAATTTCGACGACGATCCTTGATACCAGTACTTTTACCTAGAATGCATGGCCTACCTACTTAGGAAATAAATTTAAAACTTTAAAAATCCCAACATTGTGTGATTTTTTCTACCTTTCCATCTGATGTTTACTAAGCATTTTTTATACTTAAAACTGTCAGATACTGTATTTGTTTGTATATAATAGTTTTGCAAGCATATCTGAAAATATGCAAACCAACTGCTGTTCTTTATATTAGAAGGTTTCAACTGACTACTATATAAAGATTCCCGTGCGTAGAACGGGCACACAGCTAGTAAGGAATAAATGTGATATTTTTTAAGTAGACATTTTAGTGTAAATCCAATCAGGCAAATAGAAATACGCTAAGTCTGCAGGTTTGCTGAGGCGGGGGTATTATAATACTTCTTAACTTCCTTATAGATTTGATGAAGATGGATCATCCCAAGCGTCCTTCGAGTTAGAACATTTTCTGTTATACCTCGTCCTCGAGTCAATCCACTGAGCTTTTCATTGTCTTTATGAGGGTCTGTTTGATGGCCTGATCATACCAAATTCCAGACCAGAGTTTGTCTGTATGCCTGATATTGAGATATCCGTTCTTAGTGAATATTTTGTATTCTTCTATATCAATCCTGTATTTCAATTCATATTCAGCATGTTCTGTACATATAGATGGGCACATTGTCTGTGCTTAAAACTATTTCTTATCGGGTTATTGTTATATCTATTGTGCGGGTTCGTTTCTGTCTTTTTTACCACTTTTGCCTATGTTTATCTTATATCTATTGTACGGGTTGGTGTCTGCCTTTTTGACCACTTTTGCCTATACTTTGTCTTATTATTCAAGACAGATCATCATAGGTTTATGAGATTATTTTCAAACATGATTTTCAATTATTTAATCTATATAAATAAAATTAGAGTTTTGTCTGTACATTGCTCAGAATTATATACTTTTAGGTTATTTTTACGTTTTATACATTAAAGAAGCAGAAACGAGTCTTATCTCAATTTCTGTCTGTCTGTCTGTCTGTCCCTTTGTCTGTAACACTCAAGATGGCATTTTACGCAATCTTCTCCGTGAAAACCAGAGTACATATCAAGATCCAAGTCATTTTAATGTATTCACTGGATTGGCGAGAGTGATTTAAATATAGCCTCACTACTTTGTAAATAAAATTACGGACGTTCAAAAATGCAGTTTTGTGCGATTTTTGTCAAATTTTCGTTCAATTTTTATCACATAATCGTCTATGAAATAACGAACAGCTGTTCGGATCAAGATTATTTTTTCTAGCTGTCAATGACATGTTTACAAATGTTGTTTACAAATACCGCAACTATTTCGAATCACGTTTTGAAAGCAAATCCCAACCAAGTGAGATTAAAAACGTTTTTCTTACATAACGGATTTAATTAATCGCAAGTGCAATAATATAGTCTAATAGTGTAACCGTAAATGAAATTAAATAACTAGACATCGTCCAAATCGGAACCAGAAATTCTTTGAGTATAAAATGTTTCTTGAGTTTTGACAACCAGAAAGAAGAATACCTTGAATCAGTGTTGTATAGGGCTGTGACACTGAAATGATCGTCGCCAATAGCTAACAAAAAAGGTTTCCACTCATTGACGGCGCTTCAATGGCGATTGTGTAAAGTGTAAAGTAAAAAATCACAACTGCAGTGGGTGATTGTAACAGAGGTTTAACAGAGGAAGTGCTAAACTCGCTTTTCCAATGTGTCACTTTCTGTTTCTACTCACCGTGTGATGCAATCGCTGGACCATACAGCCAATAGGCCCATAGCTCATATCTTGGGTACGTAAGCCTACATATTTATTCATAACAACCTTTTTGACGACGATCCTTGATACCGGTACTTTTCCATAGAATACATGGCCTACCTACTTAAAAAATAAAATTACAAATGACCAAACCCCCAACATTGTGTGATTTTCGTCACATTTCCTTCTAATGTTAATAGATATACTAATCATTGTTTAGAGAATGCGTAATCTATTAAATAACAAAAAGTTGTTTGGGTAAGGTTGCTTCTTTTTCAAACTGACACCGATAAGTTTACGCTACAACTTTTTACGAGAAAATCCAAAAGCAAGAGATCAATAACCTCGGGACTAGATATTAATGTATTTAATTGGTCCGATTTACTGTAATTCTTAGGTAGGTTCTTACGTAGGTACTGGTTCTTTTCCTTAGAACCGGTAGTTTACAAATTAGATATCGTTGGTGTTGCACCTTATTTATTAGAGCCGTCCGTATTCAATTTAAGTGATGTCTTAACTCTGTATAAGTTTTGCTTTTTCTGCCTGGATTCCAAATCTTAGCTTACCCGGTATGCTAAGAAAATGATAACCTATTTGAGTAAAACATTTGTTGGGCAAATCATCATGAATTGTTTACGCCTTTATATTGTTTATGTATCAATAGTTCGTGGCCTTTGTTGGATTGTTGTATTGTGTTGTTTTGTTGTATGTTGGTAACGCATTAATGTCCTTATTTCTCAGTGTTTCACGGAATGGACAAGAGCACCTTTGATACTGAAAATGTCAACCGGAATAAAGTGTTAAATGGTGAGGTTGAGGTAGTACTTTAAATACGTTTAAGTTAACCGATGTGGAAAGTAACTTTCAATTATAGGCCTACTTTAGGGCTACGCTTCATGGATCTATAAAACATTTTTAAGTTTAATCATTGGACATATGGACCAACACGATCCGGGTGACATTTAATTGCGAAGCATTTATTTTGGCTTGAACTGTCAGATACTGTATTTGCGAAGGTTTATATATAATAGTTTTGCCAGCATATCTGCAAATATGCAAACTAATTGCTGTTCTTAATCTTAATATAAGAAGGTTTCAACTGACTACTATAAGATCCCCGTGCGTAGAACGGGCACACAGCTAGTACAAAATAATACAAGTGCAGAAGGGCACGTTGCCCATTTGAGCCGTGTCCATATTTTGTTAAATTAATAGTGGTTTACAGCAACTGGATGAAATTTTTAATAATTTTTATGTAAAGTCATAGTCATAAATCTGGAAAATAGCAATTTACTGCAAACTTTTCAGAGGTTTCTTCTATGTATTCACTCAGCTTAGTGAAAACATAATATAGAGCCCTTGAATGTTATTAAACTAACGAAAAGGGTTGTGCATGATTACTAGCGCTACTCAGCAAAAAAATGTCTCAAAGTGCACCGAGCAGCAGCCTAAAAAATACTATGTAACTTACCTAGATGGTAACATAAAAAATTCTCAAACTCGATACAACAAAATAGTTCAGTCCATAGCTTCACTATATCCATCGCAGTCAGCTGGATTTACGTAAAACCTCAAGAGTAACCGTAGATTTCGACGGGATTTAAATAGTAAAATATTAATAGGCAATCATATTTCTTACAAAATGTTTTTCTCAGCTTGTGTGCATCGCAGGGAAAATCTTTCGGTTAGTTATCCAGAAATAAAGTTATAGGCAATAATAGGCCCTAAATAAAGACACAAATCTAACACTTTCGGTTTACAGCACGCAACTTCATCTTGCGAAAAATTATTATATCTATATACCAATAGTTTATTTTTCGTTATTTTTATACACAGTTCTCCAGGACTTTCGTTGGTTATTAAAAAATAAAACAAAGTCATAGCCGATAGAAATGGGTGGATTAACGTGTCACTTCCGATTTCCATCCAGTACCTTAATCTGGCTCAAAAATAACAAAATACACAAAAATAACAAAAAAATCAAAATAACACTCGAATTTACTATTTCTTGAGCCCCTGCTAAAGCTACATTCTGATTGCATTGTAGAAAGTGCCTCACTGGTTTGCTTACATAACCAGGATACAGTTTTGTTGTTTATAATGCGACAAAGCCACTTGTGGCTTCTACTTCCTGTCAATGTTTATAAAAGGGGCCTTGACTACTTGGTTGTTAGACATGGACACAGATAAAGCTTATCAGCCCGGAATACACACGGTTACATCTACATCTAGAACAAAACATTCTTTCTTTCATAATAATTAATTCAATTCTCCTTTCTCGCGCAAATTAATCCACCCACTATAACCATATTATAACGAAATCAATTGAAATGGTTAAAATTCATACTATCCCCGTTCGCCATATAAATTCACCTTTTGCCAAATAAAGATACTACTAGGTGAAACCCGCCAAAATCTGAACGATGAATATCGTATGAATTTGAACGGATGGTGATTTTGGGGTCATCGAAACGAAAAATAAAATCGGTCCCAGGTCCAGTTAAACCTCATTCCTAATATAAGAAATTTGCTAAAATCATGCTACCAAAGGCTGCGTCCATAACAGTGTCTTAAAGTAATCTATCAAGTCAGGACTATCTAATCTATCTACAGCTGCAAACTTGTTATGCAGCCTGTATATGTATGTTGTACATGGATGTACTCGTGAGAACATCCTACACATTTCCACATTTCCAGCTGTAATGATAAGATAAAGCCATTTATTTTTGGAGAGGGGATTTTCTGCTTCTGATACAACATTATTTTTCCCATTTCAGTTCCGAGTGAGCCGTGATCTTGTACGTCCCTACCTTGTTTGTAGTAGACCTAATTCGTTTGCCTCGTACATTGATTAAGATGCAAGACAAATGTGTAAAAGTTCTATAAACGTTTACTATACGGAAGTATTAATTGCGTACGTTTGTAGTTTAATTTGGTTACATCTTTTGTGCACGGTGTAATTCAGTTGGTATGTGAGTTTCTACTTTTGTTAGAACATTATATGAAGAGATGGATAATCATCCCAACCAAGGTAAGATGTTTTCTTATGCTACAAAGGTTTTATTTTACCCTTGTCAATAAAGTCACCTGTTACATGTATAAAATTATTTAAATTAAGTTATACACTTTGTAGGGTACCGAATTTTATTTAAGGGGTTAAAAACTTTGGGAGTATCCAGATTTTAACAATTAATCACGAATAATACTGTAGTAACCCAAATTTATTTGAGACCAAATCACGATAAAATTTTCGTTTGAATTTATTAATCTGGCCCTACGACTCTGTAGGGATTTTATACTATAGTTTGTATATTCAATCGCCACACGTTCGTTTATTTTACCAGAGCTTTTAGTTAAATAGGTTAAAATTGAATAAGAGTAGTTGAACAATATAATTGATTTACATATTATTGAAGTTTTTAGATCGATACAAGCATTTCATACTTTTACAGATACCAAAGCTACGGCAAAATGTTTAAAAGATAAGGTGCTATATGAACGTTCACTTGGCAAAATAAAAAACCGACCTACCTTGCAGCCTGGAGGTACAAGAAATGTAAAATGTAAAAATGAGCCATTCTACAAAGCCAAAAAAATTAAGTTTGGTAAGTGTACTGTAAATTGTTTTAGTTTAAAATGTAATCCTTTATTTGTAAGTGTTTGTATACAGCACAAAATGTTTGCATACAATTCACAATATAATAAGTTTGGTTTTAATTTACCAGTCAAAAGTCTCATCACAATTAAGGTTTAGTTTTTTGTTTGATTTTACATACGGCACAGTATTTTTTTTTATGACGAATTATCTTTAAAAATAAGTTGCTTTATATTTTGTACCGTATATTTATTTATTTATTACTTAACGTGGATAAACTCGTATTCTACATGCTAGTTTGCCATTAAGTTTGGTATGGATTAGGTTTTACGTGTGAAATTAAACAATGATTGTAAACCCTTCTTATAGCTTTAAGAGATCCTGAATTTTAGAAGTTTACATTTTTTTTTTGACAAAGCTTATGTTTTTAATTATATTGTTGAAGTCATCGTGGACTTAGATAAAACCAAAATTATGTACGGATAAGAAGTTGAAGTATTTTCAAATTATTGTATATATAATTTGAAGTACATCTATACTTATTTACATTATTTTTAACAGTTTTACATGTGTTACAATTTTATTGTAAATAAAATTATTTTCTTCTAATACATTTTTAATAGTAGATTTCAGACTTACAGTAGTATAGGTAATAACAGTTTGCTTAGATAAACAGTGTAAGTATGTATCTCATTAAACTAAAGAGTTTAAAAACTAAAAAAATATATTTTTTTAATTTCAGAACCATTAGTTGATGTTGAATTTATTGAAGATAGTATCCGTTACACCTGCATTCTAAGTAGAGTTAGAAATTCTACAATTTTGCAACAAGGGGATGTGAGACCAGTTCAGTGGATAGATGAGAACTTCTACAAGGCAAAAATAAAAAATATAGGTAAGTACATAGTAAGGACGATTAACTACTTACATTTGGATTATTCTAACCGAACATTTTGAAACTTCGTGTGTATGTTAAGGCAGAAGATACATACCTATGTAAAAATTTTACTCCGATTCAATTTAAAATTCCAAAATGGTGGCCACTTTTTTATATATATTTTTTAGATATATTTTTTTAATATTATTATTATTATTATATATTATAATATATTAATATAATATTATTATATATTATTATATATATTATATAATATTATTATTTAATATTTTTAATCATATATTTTTTTAAATTTAAATTACTAAAATATTTTAATGCCACTTTTATTTAGCATTTAATATTTCCTATCAAACGACACTAAGTCAAAAAATATCTTATAAAAAATAGATAAAATGTCAAGATTTTAAGCTGTAAATGGGGTAGAATTGTAGAATAAGATTAAGCTAGTCAATTGCTTCATCGTACAACTAAAGATCGCGATGTTTAAGCTATTTTCTATTTGATAATTAACAACTTGGTGTAGTTCAAAATTAAATATTAAATGCTAATTAAAAGTGTTCTAGACATCTTTTAATAAAATAAGCCAGTTATTAGTAGTTAAAATAAAAAAAAATTAATGGCTGCCATTATGATATTTTTATTTGGATTAGAGTAACTTTTTATCCAACATGGGTCTCTTTTAGCTTAACATACATACCAAGTTTTACAAAGATCTGTTGAAACAATCCAAAAATAAAAATGTTTTTGTAACAAATACAAAATGGGGGAAATCCGGTTATAAAAACGTTATTTTCTTGATTTTCTCTTTATTTTGACCCAAGGAATCACTGCGTAAATTACGTCCCGACCTTTTTCAATCACCCTGTATGTATAAAGTACATCACGATCAACTAAAGAAGGCCACCATTGGGATATTGGAAAGTTTTTTAGAAATTTGATCGCCATTTTCTAAATTGGCGGATAACTTTGACATTTCTCATGGAAGACCATGGGTCTTGTTATCATGTTTTCGCATAGCACATGCAATTTAAAAATGTTTTTACTCCCGAAATTCTTCATTTAGAGCTACTCGTTTAGGAGTTACAGCGTGCAACACCTATGAAAAAAATTACAGTACTTTAATGGCGTACATTTTGCATAATTTTTCTCCTTGTGAGTAAGTTTAGAGCGAAAATGCGTTGAGTAAATAAGTCTGAAAATTGCACCTACATTATAAAAGGACAATAATATACACAGTTTTCAAATTTTCAAGTTTGTGGCAATTTTTTAAACAATGGCATCAATATTGTTGATGTATTTTATGGTATTTTTAGAATGTAGATACGATTTCAAGACTAATTTACTCTTCGCCCTTTCGATCACATTTCGCTTACTTGGAACTACATGATGCAAAATGTAAACTTCAAGTAATTTGTTCCTTGATGAGTAATTGGAGGCTAGCAGCCATCTTGGATAGTTTAAAACAGCTGCTGAAGAGTTATTTACCATCTCATTTTTTCACACACCAGAGTGATTGTAATTAAAATATCTAGTAACCTGTGAGATTAGAAATGTTCTTTTAGTTTCTTAATTGTTTACGAGTTAGAACGTCTAGGCTCCAGGGGCTCTTGAGTTTAACACGCTGTAACTCCTAAACAAGTAGCTCTAAATAAAGAATTTCGGGAGTAAAAACATTTTTAAATTGCGTGTGCTATGCGAAAACATGATAACAAGACCCATTGCTAAACTAAATTGCTGCCCTCGCTGTAGCAGCAAATCAATTACTTGTTAAAACTAATATAATTTATGATTGAAAATTGAATTAGGCAAATGGTGATTCGCTTAGTCTGCAGTCCACAAAAAGAGAAAAACGGAAAATACATAATGAATTATGATAAAATATTATGTTCAACTTGACAATTTATCCCTACATTATTTTTAACGTGCACAAATTTCAGTATTACTGCATAAAATGGTAAGAATAAGTTTCTTTACTAGCAATTCTAAAAAAATGCAAACTTTATTCCAGGGTGTGATGGCACGGTTGATGTTCTGTTCCTGAGTGACAAAGTGAAACATCAAGTTACAGTTGACAAAATCAGGGATAATTCAAATATAATACCGGGCGATGTGCGCGAGGTCAAGTGGAAAGATGGCAAATACTACCCTGCTCGTTTATCATTATTGCATACCTTATGATGTTTTCAATTTTATTATATTTCCAGTGTTTTATTCTACACTTGAGAGCCTTGTTATTGGGTTATATTTTGCAGTTGTTCTATCATTGAAAGCTGTGTATTATCTGATGATTGTTTGATGGGACTAGAGCTCATGAAAGGAATGGTGTTTGGTTTTATATAGCTTTCTGTAAGTGTTTATTTGTCTTTATTTTGTACTTGTCTTTATAATTAATCACATTTTCTAGAAATAACTTTGTATTTGTAATTTATCATATTTTTTCCTAAATGTGGTGAATGTCTTAACGGTACTGAACACCGCAGATGAAACAAAAAATACGTATTGTATTTTTTACATATAGGATTGAAGTAGGATAAATTAGTGACACATTTTTTTTACTACATTTTGAAAAGCAAATCAGCTGAGCTGTATATCTGTTAAATATTTTATACGAGTATATGTATGAAAGAAATGGCGTTTGGTTTTTGATAGCTTTCTGTTAGT
Organism: Macrosteles quadrilineatus; assembly: GCF_028750875.1. Taxonomy (NCBI): domain Eukaryota; kingdom Metazoa; phylum Arthropoda; class Insecta; order Hemiptera; family Cicadellidae; genus Macrosteles; species Macrosteles quadrilineatus. The sequence continues at coordinate 32,088,562 of NW_026542594.1, read as the reverse complement.
GTATACTAGTTTATTTAGCTTCATTTTTTACTTAGGTTTGTAACTAACCAGACAAAAAAAAATCTTATCGTACCATTATTTTGTCATTACTAATATTTTACCTAAATAACATTTATTTCTAACATTTTATACATCTAAGAACTTTTACATGTTTATCATTATTCCATACCTTATGATGTTTTCAATTTTATTATATTTCCAGTGTTTTGTTCTACACTTGAGAGCCTTGTTATTGGGTTATATTTTGCAGTTGATCTATCATTGAAAGCTGTGTATTATCTGATGATTGTTTGATGGGACTAGAGCTCATGAAAGGAATGGTGTTTGGTTTTATATAGCTTTCTGTAAGTGTTTATTTGTCTTTATTTTGTACTTGCCTTTATAATTAATCACATTTTCTAGAAATAACTTTTGTCGTACCATTTTTCTCATTACTGTATTAATATTATTTTTATAAACTTTTACTGGTATCATTTTATGCATGAGTTATTGTAGCCTACTGTATGTAAGAAGTTTGACAAGTTTAATTTTACATACAATTTTAATGTATGTCTTATAGCCCTCCAAGTGTCTACAGTAAAGGGCTCATTATTGTCCTGTTTATTGCACAATAGCAGAGGGAAAAATTTAAGAAAATAGCCACTTAGTTCTAAATTTTATGGGGTTTTCAAAAATGTTATCAAATAGGGAGCTGATTCTGCAACTAAATAAATTTTGGGTCAAAAACATAATTTGCACCCTTAGCAATAGCTGAAGCCTATAATAATAGCTCGTAATATCTCGCACATCATAATACCCCAACGGGTGTGTTATGAGTCGCTACAACGACACTAAACAGCCTGAGGGTTACAATTTATAACATTTTAAGTGTTTTTTTTTCAGACTTGAGAGTTTTGTGACAGGATAGGCCATCGGTTGTAGAAAAAGGAGAGCTAAAGATGTCTTGTAGTTGCCTAAAGTTAAATTCACTATTTGACTAATGGCAGTCAATTAGGATGTCAAATGTTGTCTTTTTTCAAATGACTGTTTGGCCTGACCGGAGGAAACTCACAATCATAACCTGAGATATATATGGGTTTGTTGATTATGTACTATCACATGCAACACAGGTCTGTAAACTGACACAGACCAATGGGCTAGGATAGTATACATCTTCAAAGCTTAAATCTGTTTTTATGATTGGCACAAGTCAAATTCATAATGCAAATATTACATCCAAAATTATTACAATTTCAGTATGGTTGGAAGTGTATTTTCTTATAGTAAAAACTAGTGTTGAAATATTATCATATCCTATTATAGACCTTATAAAGTTATACGGACTATTTTCAAATTTCAGTAAAATATGTTTTTAAAAATATTTAACTACTGTTCACAGTTCTCCTTAACATATCATTTAGGCCTACCATAAAAAAACTTTATAACCATTCGAGTGTTATTTGTCGTAAAAGCGACAAATAACACACTTTGTGTAGTGTTATGTGTCGCTTTTGCGACACACAAACATCGTTTACGGCGAAGGCCCTATGACTGACTGAATCGGATTGAACTGGATCGAGTTACGTATCGTTCTTTTTGGCAGTTTCTAAGCTTTCTCCAGAGGTCTGTTTCTTCATTTTAGTTCCGAAAATATTGTAGCAGACAGCTGACGTGCGTATTTGTAAACAGCTTGGTTAACCTCGCATCGATGACTGATGTGTTTTATTACGTTTATCATTGTTTTAGTGTTAAAATCAAAAGTAGTAATATACGTGGTGCATTATAAGAAGATTTAAGTGGTTTTGAAGGGCTGGTTGATGATCCTGAAGAAGTAGGTAGTGATATTGATGTAAATTATCAGCCAGATTCCTAGCTATGGTTAGGCTATGCATTCTTAGCTAAACGCTTTGTACCGAAATCGGTTTTTTGCCCATAACTTATTTATTTGCAAATCTACTTCCTTATATTATTATATTTTTGGAATCCCCATAAAATTCTGAACAAAGTGGCTATTTTAAAATATTTGTAGACCTATAAATTATAACAATTTATTGAGCGCAAACATACATTTTTTTATTTATTTCATAATTTTTGAGAAATGTTAACCCCACAAAAATTGTTGAACATTTTTTTTGTAATGTTTTATATGTTACATTGAAGCCCATAATTTTCCAAACAAAATGACATATAAAACAGTATACTTTACATTGTTTTTAAGTTTCTAAGATACATTTTAATAAAACCCTGCGATTGCGCAATAAATGGGCGAACATTAAGACCAAAACTAGAGACACTTGGAGGGTTAATGATTATAAGCATTATGTTACAAATTAAACAGTTAATACATTGTAAATCACGTATTTCTCTTAACCTTTATCCAAGCTAGCTCGTAGTGATAGATCGTTCAATCGTTCAATTTATATTCCTATCTTGGTAGAGTAGGGGGGTGGTACAAAATGTTCTAACATAGAACTAGTGCAAAGTATGATGGTGTAAATGTTTCCAAAACCTCTGAGAGGGCGCCAACTTGTTTCATGTTGCTTGGTGTTTAGCCATTAGTTAACAAGGAAATTCAACATGGCAAAAGAGTATGACAGGACAGTTAATTTAGGTCTACTTAAACTAAAAACAGGTTTCACAATGGAAATAAAAAGCTGACTGTTAGCTTCGAATCGGATGCATCACCTGTTGGTCTCGGAGCAGTTCTATCACACAGACTAGAAAATGGAACAGAAAACCCAAAAGCTTTTGTATCACGCACCCTAAAAAAAAGTGAAGTGAAATATAATCATATTGATAAAGAAGCAGCAGCTATTTATTTTGGACTGAAAGGAAATCATCCCATAAATTTATGGACGCAAGTTTATATTGATTACTGATTAAGCCTCTTGTGTCCATATTCGATCCTGAAAAGGCAAAAGACTACCTACTACGGCAGCGACTTTCTCCATCATAGGTTATGTCGTCTTTGTCCTCGTTTTCTATTTTTAGTAAGTAATAAATAAATCACTACAAATAACAACAGGGCCCATTACAAGAATAGCCTAGACCATACTGAAGTAGTGTATTTGCCAGAGAGTTGAAGACTGTGTCCCCCACTCCTGTTCGCCGTTGACCATCGATATGTACTAGTACTAAGTACTACGTACTATCGTAGTATATATCGATGCCGTTGACCAACCGCTACCGCTATCGCTTGCACTATTTGGCCAAATTTTCACAGCGATAGCGGGAGCGATCCCGCCCGTTACCGCTCTTCGTGCATAAACCACACAAACAGCGACCAGCGAGAGCGACACGAATGGGAGTTTGAATTGATTATTTCCAAGCTTACATTGCGACCTGCTGCCTAAAGTCGAACTAAAAATGTCTACAAGATCGTTGCCCGCTCCGCTCTCAAACGCTCGAACATACAAACAAGATTGTTCCAAAGTTAACCATGCGCTCGCAACAGCTGTTTGTGTGCGCGTTCCTACTTGATTGTATGGGTTTGATTTCGTCACTAAAAATCGTGCCACTCCTTCCCGCGCCGCTCCGCTCCCTATCGCTGTATGTGTGTTTCTACCCTAAAGCCCCGTTAAAACAAAGAGCGGGAGCGGTTGCGGTAGCGGGAGCGGTTTTCAACAACTTTGAGTTTAATGAGACTATTTATGCACGAAGAGCGGTAGCGGTTGTCTTGCCGCTGCGGTTTCCAATACGAACGCTGTAGTTAGAAATCGCAGCGGTTGTTTGAGAGTGAGCGGTTTTCAACTACATTGAGTCAAAACATACTGTTTATGCACGGCGGAAGCGGTAGCGGCTGCAGCCATGGTTACCAACTTGACCAAATACTCCATTGCACTCATAGGCTAGACCAGTACTGTAGATGTGTATTTGGAAGAGAGTTGGCAAAACTGTGTCCTCCACTCCGTTCGCCATTGACCGACCGCTACCGCTATCGCTTGCACAGTTAGGCAAAAATTTTACAGCGATAGCGGTAGTGGCTCCCGCCCCACTACCGCACTTCGTGCATAAACGGGGCCTATTCGATATACAGGGCTTTTCAGAGCTCCCTACCAAAGTTTTAGGACATTGTCCCTGGGTAAGAAACATATCTAAATATCATATTAAAATTTTCCAGAATTCCTTAGTAACTCACAGTCACACATCCGCCATTTTTAGCCTAGTATTTGAAGGATGTGTTTAACAAAATAACACACTGGAACCTTTTGTCACCGGCACAAATAGCTCTCCGCACTACAGCTGGGACACTAGGGTACTGCAGTAGTTGGGCGCGGGTAATAAAACGTGCTAAAAGGTTCGAGTAATGGTAGACTGAGAAATTTGTAAACACAGTGTACTCAATCCCAGAAAAATAATTGTCGAGTACGGGAGGAAGGTGTGGGAAAGATTTACATTACACACGAAGGATTGAACATATTTCATACTCACAACTTACCTACTAGTTCACTGAAATGTTTAATGTTTTGTAGTAAGCAACGTCTTTAACGAGTAAACAGCTATAACGTCATCAGACATTCTCCCCGTCACTCCTGAGTTATCAAATGAGGAACAATAACAGGAATGTAATAATGCAATAACTTTAGCCAAGAACCATGTCTCTTTATCAAAATCTAAAACGGTGAGGGCAACTGTGTAAATCGAGTTCCACGACTCTTGTACATTCTGGAAAAGCGTTTTTCTCACTGTTTTACAGGTTCATTTTACAGGTCTTGACGAAACTAAACAATTGATTTAAAGAAAATATAAATCAGATCACTAATTACGAAATGACAGCAAAAAATATTTAAGTAACTTGTTAAAGTTAGGCTAATTGTTGACTGCCTTTTTAAATAAGTAGTCAGTTTTATATTTTCTTTATATCAATCGTTTGGTTTCATCAAGACCTTTTAAATGATACTAAATTCAACCATAATTCCCGTTTGAAAATATTGAACTATCCTCCCTACCCCCACTACGCCTAAGGCCTGAATTTTACAACTTTTAACATCATTATTAGAGTTCCTCATATATAAGAAGGTTGCCGCAAACTAATCTCAAATAGTTAAAAGTTAAGGGCAGGGGGTGCTAGTTATTTTTGAAACTCTCGTGGTTAATTGGATTTGAATCATTTTATGGTGACAGTTATTTATTAGGGCAAAATCTTCTAAATTATCAATAATTATTGAAGACTCTCATGTATAAGAGGTTCCTGCAAACCAATTACCAATATCTCAAATAGTTAAAAATTTAGGGGGGGGTTGCAAATTACTTTCTCAGCCACCCGCTGAATATAGATTTAATACAATTCTGACCCGCCTGGTGTTTGTTTGTATAAAACCAATACAATCCCGACCCACCAGGGTCAGAATTGTATGAGGGTCAGAATTAGATTGTTTTCATAACTATATATATATATATATATATACATATATAAAAATTTGAACGAATGGTGTTTTTGGCCTCTGGGGACATCAAAATGAAAAAGTAAATCAGTCCCGGGTCTAGGTCTTACCGTGCCACCTACGGTAATAGCTACTTCCCTATAGGGAAATTCGCTAAAAGCAGGAGATTGAGATGGGCTGGACATGTGAGGAGGAGAGAGAACTCATCATTAATTAAAGCTGTGGACCAGAACAAACCAGAAGGCAGAAGACCACTCGGCAGGCCGAGACTGCGATGGACGAGTCAGGTGCTAAAGGATGTGGCTGTATTGGGCACTACTCCTGAGGCAGCGGAGGATAGAGAAGAGTGGAGAAGCATCGTTGGCGAGGCCAAAAACCTTCTGAGGTTTCAATGGCCAAGGAGGTAAGGTAAGGTAAGTAAAAGTAAGGCTCAATTACTACAAATGCATTATAGTAAGCTGCTACACAAAGTATTGGGAAACCTAAACTGATGATTAGAAACTAAACTACTAATAACAATAAGAAATTAGAAAAAAATTTCACTTACTGTCCTTTAAGTTCTCCTTTTTTGTAGCCATTCTCCATTATTAAACCCTGAAGATCTTTCAGACTTTTGGCTTTGCTATCAAGATCCATTTGCCAAAGAACATTTTTGATCACAGAGTTAATCAAATCATCTTTTTCCCCATCCACTGGGATGTCGAGAAAGCCCTCCAGATTCTTTTCTTTGTCTTCTTTTGCCTAATGAGTGCAAAACAAAATTTAGTTGATACAATTTGAAAATATACCTGCTGCAGCACACCTGCAAACCAGAGAGCAAAAAAAAAAAATAGAGCGGGCATCAAGCAGAAGAGGTGAAGCCCTCAGAAAAGTGGTGGGGGGAGCAATGAGACATTCTAGTTTCACTTGTTTCAGGCGTTGCTTCCATGCAAAATGTGTTTCGAGTCAGGAAAGGTCTTCTAATAACATTGTTAGAATAGTAAAAAGTGTTATAAGCCTCCTAGATATTATAGTTTCAAATTATTTGTGTGAAATGTTTATGTTAAAAAAATAACTTGTAATAAAAACATTCAATTTAATTTGCTTGAAAGGTTTTCTCAGTATAAAATACATTGCCATTGCGGTTTTAACGGGAGCCTACCAGTAGATCGACAATTTACTTTGTCGTCAGGCCACTAGACTGTATTTTTAAATTAAGTATATAAATACCAAAAACCTATTTGTCGACAAGTTATTTCATCGTCAATCCCATTGACTAGCCTGTAAAATTAAATTACTAAGTGCGAGACTCCCCTTCGTCGACAATTGACTCAACCATCAGCTCATCGAAAGAAGCTTTGTTGATACATTCATACTAGTTTATTTAAGAGGGAGGTTTCGAAATTCATCCAGCTAATAAATTGCTCGGAAACATCAGCCAGTGAGTCATTACTGCCCCTGAACCTTGGAATAACTCAGATGGAGAATTGAATTCAATTAAATTCAAAACTACTTTATTCATTTTTTGTACATAAATACATTGAATAGTGTCAACAGTTGCAAGTAGGCCTAATAGTTATGTCAAAGTCAAAACATTCTTTATTCATTGTTTTGTAGCGTAAGTAAATTAAATGAAATGAAAATGAATGAAATGAAAAAGTGCTTTATTGCTGCTTTTATTTACATTTCCAGATACCACGCAGGGCATCTGCCAAAATGAACAATTTAGGCATTGGCCGGGGAAAGACTAACCATCATAATTCTTAATTCTTTAAAATTTTCTTTAACATGGTCTGTTTGTTCCATATTTAGCATTATTCTGATTGATTTCTTTTGTAGTTTTAATATCTCATTCAGATTATTAATATTGGTTGCTCCATAAACATGTATATTGTAGGCTAAATGAGAATGAATCATACCGTAATAGACCATTTTGAGAGTTGTCAGATCACAAATATTTGTTAATGTCCTGAGAGCAGACACACCCGAATTCATTTTTGCCAGTATTTTTTCAACATGGGAGTTCCAACTGAGACTGCTGTCTATATTTAGGCCTAAAAAGGTTGTTTGTCGAATAGGTTCTTAAGATGTATTATCAATTTTTATGTTGGGGAAAGCAATTGTTTTGTTTTTGGTGGAAAAGTTAATATAATTAGTTTTAGAAATATTCAAAAATAAATTATGCTCAATTAAAAACCTTTGGATATTAATGAGTTCTGAGTTTGCCACAGATTCTATATCCTCCAATTTTTTTCCTGATATCTCTAAGTTTGAATCATCTGCATAAAGAATTATTTTGCTCTCCCTTTGATTTACTAGTGTTTGGTTCAAACCGTTGATGTAGATTATGAACAATAAGGGGCCCAAAACTGACCCTTGAGGTACACCTGTTTTTATTTTTTCAAGTTTTGATGTTATTTTTGATGTACTGTTTTTGTGAGAGTGTGTTACTTCTACATATTGAGCTCTGTTTTCTATATATGACTGAAACCAATTATAAGAAATGTTGGTAATTCCCACATTCTTTAGAATTTCTAACAACTTACTGTGGCAAACACTATCGAATGCTTTTTTAGCGAATTTCCCTATAGGGAAGTAGCTATTACCGTAGGTGGCACGGTAAGACCTAGACCTTGGACCGATTTACTTTTTCATTTTGATGTCCCCAGAGGCCAAAAACACCATTCGTTCAAATTTGTATATATGTATATATATAGACTTATATATATATATATATATATACGTCCGTGAACGCGATAACTTGAGTAATTTTTGTCCGATTTTGATGAAATTTGGTTTAAAGGTGTAAAGCGGGATAAACTTGAATGAGTTCGCGAACCAGCATGATCGGACCATGGGAACGGGGCTTTACGGGGTGTTTTATGGGGTAAAAATTGGTTTTTCTCACTTTTGACCCTCAAAACACAAAATTTCCCAATTTCTCTTTAGACCTATTTAAAGAGCTTAAAAAAACAATTAATTTAGTATATAAAAGTATTTTTGTTCGGTTAATAGTAACGGAGAAAATTAATAAAATTGTTAATTTAAAATTCCCATGTTATTCTTATGGAGAATATTGTCAAATGTTGTAGTTTGCTTGTTTATGGATATATTTTGTATTTTGATCAAATTTATTTATTTTGTACTAAGCTATCAATATTTTACAAAAAAACTCACTTCATAAGTTTTCTTGTAGCAGCAAACCTAGGTACTGGTTAAACCTAATGTTATTAAAATATATTTAATTGAAAATCAATTAAGACAAATGGAAATTCGCTTAGTCGGCAGGTTTGCTGCGGCGGGGGTATTTAAGGTCCATAAAGATGCCAATACATGTTTCACCTTTATCTATTGAATTTAGAATGGTTTCCACAAATTCTGCTGTTGCAGTCCCAGTTGATCTCCCTTTGCGGAAACCATGCTGAGATTCATCTAACAAACCCTCCGTCTCTAAATATTCCAATAGCCTTTTGTGCATGGCTCTCTCATAGATTTTTGAGAAAGTTGGGAGCAACGATAAGGGCCTATAATTTGAAATTTGTTTAGGATCACCTTTTTTTAGAGCTGGTATTACTTTGGCTATTTTTAGTTTGTGTGGAAAAATTCCAGAGACAAAGGATGAATTGATCAGATGAACCATCACCTTGCATATTGCTGGGCCAATAAACTTGATCACTTTTATTGGTACTTCATCGTACCCACATGAAAACTAATTTTTTAAGCCATCAATTACAGTAGAACCTCTTTAATCCGAACTAATTGGGACCAGGGGTAGTTCGGACTATTGAATAGTTCGGATTACAGAACATATTGTTGTTTTTACATAACAATAGCTAAATTGGCTAAAATTGATCAACATTATTTTGGGAAAAGTGAAAAAAATGTTTTATAAAGTAAAATACAGTGTTTATTTAATACAGTAGTAAACATGGTGAATAAACAGTACTGTAAATTAAATACAGTATAAAATAAAGAACTACTGTACTGTGTGTAGAGTACAGCAATGAGGGGTTCGGATTAGTGGACGTTCGGATTAGGGGGGTTCGGATTAAAGAGGTTCTACTTTATTGTCATACATTCTTTATTATCTATTGGTTCAATCTTAAAACTGTTTGGGCCTACCAGTCTAGAAATGATGCTGTCTTTATCCAACTGATCACTCTGTTTACATGTATTAGTACTACAAATATTTGAACTGTTACTACTGCTAGCATCATTCATAGATTCTACAAAATATTTATTAAATTCAGTAGCTATTTCATATGGGTTTCCTAGCTTATTATTATTTACAACCAGTTTTATATTCTCATTAATTTTTCCCTTGTCCTTCCCTGTCTCTGATTTAATTATTCCCCAAGTTTTTTTTCCAATACAGGTTGATTTTTAAATTTTGTTCTTCAAAAAAATCTTGTTTGTTTCAGTTAACCTTGATTTAAATTTGTTATTTCCTTGTTTAGCTTTATTACTTAAATGTTTGTTTTTTGTTTGCCTTGCTATTTTAAATAAATTTATTACTTCTTTTCTTTCTTCTTTTAGAGAATCTGTGATCCAATTGTTATTATTGTAAGTTTTTATCCTAGTTTTTGTCTTAGGAAATATAAGATTGAAATAGTACATAAAAGTTTTGAAGAAAGCATTGGACTTATCCTCAACATTTGCATAATAGACATCATACCAGTCTTCCATTCCCAAATAGTTTTTGAATATTTCCAGATTGTTTTGTGAAAAGGTCCGTTTGTACTTTATAGTAAAGTTATTATGTTTCTTACTATTTTCATCTACTAATATATTTAGTATTTGCCCGTCACGGTCAGAGAGAGCAGTCACAATCCCCTCAACTTCTACTCTATCACAGTTTATATTAGTTACTAGTGGCTTGTACAAATTATAAGGTCTCATGGGTTACCCTACCTTGAATTATCAATTAAATTACGCACCGTGACGGTACCAAAATAAATGTAACGTGTTTTTTTACGTGTGTTCTGTGTTTTAAATTGATGAAAAATCTGAGAAGAGGATAAACCTGAGGATGTGGCAGTCGCCACGAAACATGTAGTTTGTCTACCAACACTAAACAGGATATTGTAAGGTAACAAAATAATTTAATTAAATTAATCTTAAAAATTAATAAAGCAATCTCCAGAAGTAGGACAATGAATTCTGACTTGAATTATCGTTTAACATTTTTGTGTATTATAATATGTATAATAGTTATTACATACCTGCATAATGCATTTTGATGTCTGCTCTGTTTAAAATAAAAATTCCAAAGGACTGTTCATGCGGTGTGTTTATAATATAAACTTTCTAATCATAATACAACTAAGGAACATTTTTCAATAATAATCTTCATGACTATTAATTAAATATACAGGGTGACAAAAAAGTCTGGAAACGGCTTAATATCTTTTTAACTAAATCCGTTAGAAAAGTCAAACTTTTCACATCAACTTACACGTATAAAAACTACTTTTTCCAAGCATTTTCATGTTTTTACCTCCACCAGGGGACGTCCCATGAGGAGTAGGTACATAATCTTTAATGTAAGCATAGGTTGATATGCACATCATTTTTAAGGTCTGGTCAAGTGGAGTTCATTGCCGGAAACCGCATCTCAAAAGGTTCATTCGTTACAAAATGGCGGCATTTCAAAGTTCTTGTGGAATATACCTTTACAGGCCTTAATATTGGTAAATACTCGTATTAAACATTATCTTGAGAGCAGAAACTGTATTTTAAAGTCAACTAGCCCATATACTACGTTTATTCAATCTTCAAAACATATTTAACCGGGTTTCAGATTTCCCGGCTAATTTTGACTATGAGTATTTACCATTACTAAGGCCTGTGCAGGTATATTCCGCAAGAACTTTGAAATGCCGCCATTTTGTAACGAATGAACCTTTTTTGACGCGGTTTCCGGCAATGAACTCCACTACACCAGACCTTTAAAATGATGTGCATATCAACCTATGCTTACATTAAAGATTATGTACCTACTCCTCATGGGCCGTCCCCTGGTGAAGGTAAAAAAATGGTAATACTTGCAAAAAGTAGTTTTCATGCATATAAGTTGATGCGAAAGGTTTGAATTTTCTAACGAATTTGGTTAAAAAGATATCAAGCCGTTTCCAGACTTTTTTGTCACCTAAAGAGAAATCGGGAAATTTTGTGTTTTGAGGGTCAAAAGTGAGAAAAACCAATTTTTACCCCATAAAACCCCCCGTAAAGCCCCGTTCCCATGGTCCGATCGTGCTGGTTCGCGAACTCATTCAAGTTTATCCCGCTTTACACCTCTAAACCAAATTTCATCAAAATCGGACAAAAATTGCTCAAGTTATCGCGTTCACGGACGTATATATATATATATATATATATATATATATATATGTCTATATATATATATACATATATAAAAATTTGAACGAATGGTGTTTTTGGCCTCTGGGGACATCAAAATTAAAAAGTAAATCGGTCCCGGGTCTAGGTCTTACCGTGCCACCTACGGTAATAGCTACTTCCCTATAGGGAAATTCGCTAAAATTTTCTGGTCAAACTTTCATTATGTTATCTTTACAAGGTAATGAACTGAAAATATAACTTATTTTAAAGAAGCACACATATTTCATTGGTACTTTTTTATAAAAAATATTTTTTAAATTTGAAAGAAAAAATTAGAAAAAAAAATTTATATTAGGCTACACTATTTCAATCAACACAGTCGCAATGTACATACCTTAAAAAAAATTGTATTTAACTGCAATAATAAGGGAGTTATTAATTTTTTTTTCAAAACATGTGTAAAACATGTGTTATTGGCTTGGGATTCTTGAGTAACAGCTGGCATCAAATGGCTGGGCCGCCCCAGCCAACGCAAGCCAAAGTGCATGGGACTACTCAACTAAATCTAGGGTTAATTATTGGGATCCAAAGGGTTAAATAGAAATAAATCTGTCAATTTTAAGGGAATACTTAGGGGAGTATAAATCCAGCCCGGTAAATGGAAATTCGCTTAGTCTGCAGGTTTGCTGCGGCGGGAGTATTATAAATTATATAGGCATTATCAAAAATTGAAATTAGTTTTGTCCAACCCTTCCAAACATTTTACAAAATAACCTTGGTAAGTTTGGCTAAAATATGTTCAACCATTATTGAGTTAATGTGTTAGAAAGTTTGCATTGAGGTCGATCTCAAAGAGCTTTGCTTCGCTCAATTATCCTAGCCAATGACACAGCTAGGATCTTAAGGCGGTGACACACTATCGATCTTTTCCCCAATCAAGACCCCGAACCGAGCAGGGAGAAGGGAAAAGGGAGATAAATATCAGCAAAATTTCACTCCGAACATTTCCCTAAACAAGACCAAGACCAGACGAATTCTACCGAGCGCGACAAAAGGGAGTTTAGAGAGAGATGGAGAGTGTGTGCGAGTGAGAGCGCATTAAAAGTCGCTTTTTGAAAACTTGTCGCAAAAATAAAATATTCTAGAAAGGATGCTTAGATATATGTATTGATTTTTATTGGTTTTATTCATTGAAATAACGTTACAGAATGATCATTTTAATTGCCTTTAATAATATTAATGTTTATATTAATTCTGAAAGAATTTAAGACAACATCAATTACCTGCAAAAATAAAATATTCTAGAAAGGATGCTTAGATATATGTATTGATTTTTATTGGTTTTATTCATTGAAATAACGTTACAGAATGATCATTTTAATTGCCTTTAATAATATTATTGTTTATATTAATTCTGAAAGAATTTAAGACAACATCAATTACCCTACTTAATTCACTTTAATATTATTAATTGATTTAACGGCTTCTACATTTTCAACCTTGACCAAACAAACCACAACATTACATCTTAAATGATCATAATATATACCGGCAACATATTACCCACCATTTATTTATTTTACCAATTAAAGGGTCTAATTGCCATATTAAATTATAAATCAACGCTAGCACAGGCGGCCGCTCGGTGCGACGCTCGCGACGGCGTACAGGGCAAAAATGTACCGTGACACACTATCGTACATCACTCCGTATATCGGACCGATCTTTTCTTTGATCTTTCTCCAAAAAACCGCCTCCAGAGCGCTCGTCTCCCTGCTCGGCCTGATGTCTGGTTCGCCGTCTGGATCGGTGTACGGACCCCTGACACACTATCGAGCATGCTCCCTTCGACCTCCCTTCTCCCTGCTCGGTTCGGGGTCTTGTTCGGGGAAAAGATCGATAGTGTGTCACCGTTTTTAGTCAGTAACAAATCTATAAAGATCATCTTGCACCATTCTACACTCATCCTTCACTCATATTTGGGTTAAAATACACACATACAAGCGTCCCCATATTAACTGATAATGATAAAAGGTCAATTCACTGAATAGAATAGTTTGCTGTTTCCTATAAAATTACGACAAAACTTACCTGCGACCTTAGAGCATCAACTATGGCTTGAACAACTTCTGAATCCCAATTCTCTTTTAGATATGCTTCCAAATGCTCCCGGACATAAGGGAAAAGTGTTTCCTGTAAGAGAGATGATTTATTACATCCAACACAATCCTTATTACATGATATAAGAGTATGACTTCATGACATGACTATAATATGGCTGGGTAGCTGAGTGGTTACAGTGCTCACCTAATTTTATGACCTTGTTGATTGACGAAAAGGCAATCACTAGAACTTGTAAAAACCAGTTTCTAACTCTCTTTCTGCAGCCTCCACAACGAATCAACAGTATTCCCCTCCTTTGACTTAATTCATCATGATGTTTTCAACGTTGTTAGAAGGCAATACCGCTACATAACAAGATTGTTAATTATTGGAATACAATAGCAATAGCCTGCTTAACTAATTAGGCTCGTAATTCTTCAGTAAGCAGTGGCGGATTTAGGGGGGGGGGGCTGAAGGGGCAGCAGCTCGGACGACAAATTTTTAAAGGCGGCAAATTTTAGAAGTATGTTTTTTTAGTTTGAAATTTCAAAAATATATTGACTTAAAATTAAAAAAAAATATACTTCATATTTAGGAAAGTAACACCTTAGTCAGAACATTCAACCTTCACTGTAACAGCACACACCAACCAAGCTTCCATCCCTGAAAATAGCCAAGCACTTGTTCGAATCAGCGGACAGCCAAGTGGCGGCCGGCAGGTTGACTCATACTCATTGTCTTGCGAGTTATGCGAGCAATATTAGGTACAGTATCCAGTGAGTGTTTTTGACACATTCATGATACCAGTGCAGTGGTATTAGGTGCTTGAGGTGAAGTTTTAAAGCCCTTATTGTTATCGTTCATTTGTATTCTGTATTTAAATTTAAATTGTGTACATTTTTACATTTATTTACTAGGTATTGTCAGATGGTAGGCTATCAAACGTTCTTTCGTCTCTTTATATACTAGAATAAGCTTATTGAGTAATCTATATATATATAATACGCTAAGCCGATTTTTGTGAACAGAACTCCTCCCTCATTTTTGGACCGATTTTGATGATTAAGTGTCAAAAAAATTGCCCTGATCTGTAGTTTTGCAAAGTGTTTTTTGTTTTTTGATATCTTTATTAGTTTGGACAGGATTTTCCATCAAAGTTGGGTTTTCTCCCATAAGATTAACATGGGGGCATCTAAATATTGAATTGGAAACTTTGTCTCCACTAATTTGAGAGAACGGCTGGGCGTAGAAACTTGGTGGAGGTGTCCAAAGAAAGGTCTTGGTCTATAGATGAGTTATCAAAAGAAAAACGAAGTAAATTTGCATAGGGCTCTGCCCCAGAAGCCTTTAAAGATGCCTCCACAGATTTGTTTTGTTTACATTTTGGTCATGTGGATAATACTTTTTAATAAAACAGCTGTTAATTTTAAAATTGTATTTTAAACAACACACATTTATTGGGAGTTACTGAACTATCCAAAAGAAGTATTTGCAATATTATTTCCTGATTTTAAAATTGAATTTCTTCCGTCATATGTTGCAATATAAAGTTCCATTACGAAATCAGTGGAAAATCCTTTTATCACAATAACTCTTACAATTATTCATATTATTCTAGGCAGATCATCATAGGTTTATGAGATTATTGTCATTCATGCTTTCAATCTTTGGGTAAATGTTCGATTGTATAATACAATACAAAATAGTACAAGTGCAGAAGGGCACAGTACCCATTTGAGCCATGTCCATATTTTGTTAAATTAATAGTGGTTTACAGCAACTGGATAAAACATTTTACAATATTTATGTAGAAATAATGTGCATGATTTTGAAAGACATTAAGCTGGAAAACTGCAATATAGCAATATACTGCAGACTTTTCAGAGAGGTTACTTCGATGTATTCATTTAGCTTATGAAAACATAATATAGATATGTATACAAATAAGAACTTGAACTCTTAGAGAGCCTTTGAATGTTATTAGACTAACAAAAAGGGTTATGCATGTTTACTAGCACTACTCAGCAACAAAAACCATTCAATTTATCTCTAAAAAATATATTCTTAAAGTGCACTGAGCAGCAGCTTTAAAAAATATATATGTAGCTTACCCATATGGTTACAAAACGCTCAAACTCCCATTGTGACATTTATAATTCGGCTTATATTTCTTCAACAGATAATTCATCTGCAGAAGACTTTTATTTTGCTCTTACCCTGTGTCTATGTCTAATAACATCCAAACTCAGAAACCTTGCCTAAAATGGTACCTATCTTGACAAATTATTTGCAGTGGCCTATATTACGGACCGTGGCCTACTGGGTTTGTAATATTATTCAAAATAAAATAACACAACATTTTGGCTGTAAATATGGCCCAATGAATAACGACAGAAAGGTCATATTCCTTTTAAACTAGATCATGTCATCCTTTATAAGATACGTTGGTTAACAATGCATGTAAACAAAATATGTATAGTTTCACTCAATTTATCGCAGTTAGATGAATTGGCGTAAACCCTGAAAGTAACCGTCGATTTCGACGGGTTTCACCTAGTATCTATATAATTAATACGCTACATGAAACTTTGTCGGTTCAACTCCTCCGCCATTTCTTAACCGATTTTATCCATTGACGTCTCATTGGAAAGAGCGTGTCGCGTGGATTTGCAAACTGGCCTTACATTTTTGAAAATGTTTTTGCCCTCAGTGGCTTTGAAAGTTCCCATGTTATCCTTATGAAGAACATAATTGTTTACATTTTGATCAGCTGTATAATTTAATTGCTGTTTTATTTTAATTTATTTTTCAATTCAATGAAACGCATTGAGTACATTTGTTTACTATTTGAGTTTGTGTAAACATAACCCCCAAGACGGATCGTGTTAGTATGGTTTTATTATTTTAATATAGGCCTATTCAATATTTTAAGTGTAGGTACATTTTTTTCTGTGTCATTGGCAACCTTATTTTTTAAGGCAGATGTATTTATTTTTATAAATAAACTCTTTTCTCTTTTAAATTTGTGTTTTATGGTTGTTTTGCGTCGCTATGACGGATCGTGTTAGCATGATTCTAACTTAAATTTGTGCATTTATTATTGTTTTGTGTACCTATAATTTGTTTATTTGTTGTTTTTTCCTTTTAAATGCCTCCGACGCGACGAAAACGAAACATAGACAGGAGGCGTAATCGTGATAACGACCGCCGCTACAGAACAGTGGCGCGTACTAGGCTTAACTCATCACAGTCAACACCTGACCCCGGACAATCTCAACTATTAGGTTACAAATGCGCCCTAACACTACCCCAAAACGACTTTTCGTTCTCAATTGGCCCTCTATCAATGACCTGTGTTGCCTGTACAGCCAGTGGCGGATTTACCATAAGGCACACTAGGCACGTGCCTAGGGGCGCCAGCCGTTGAGGGGTTGAAGGGCGCCTGGCCGCGGCAGGCAGCGGGTTAACGTGACGGGCGGCGCGACTACGGGCGGCGTGCGTGGCGGCGGGCGCCAGGTGATTATCGATCGGTGAAGATGACTCAAGTTCATGTCCCGACGTGCAGATGCAGACATAATATAGACTGCGAGTAGCTAGCAAGCACTAAACTAGCGTCTAGATACTCAGAGCAACGAGTCGGCTCACCGCCCACCGGAGCAACAGTCGTGGTGGGGAGCGGGGAGGAACGATGACAAAAGGTGATGTGACACTAAAATTGGCTCTCGGTTGGTAAACCAGTTGGCCTACAGATATCATAGAATTCATTTCAACGTTTATGTTGGACTTATTTACCACACAATTTGAGCATAGTTCCAGATTTCATGAATCTATTTTGATTATCTAATCTTAAATCATTTTGAATCAACAGCTTGTGCATAAGCCAGAGAATAATAAACCTGTGAAGGGTTTATCAAGAGTTCTTCAACCTAATAACTTCAATTACTAAAAATATGTTAATCGTAAGATAAATCTGAGAATTTAGACGCTAGTAATTATTCAAAAATAGGCTACCAATAAGTTATGTTACAGCTATAGATAGGTAGATAGATTTACAACAACATATAATATGTTGTTATTTCTATAATTACGATTCCATATTATAAGATGACATAAACAATCATTCTTCGAACAACTTTAATCCTTTCAGTTTAACGTTTATTCCAACCAATCGCTAAAAATCTATTTGCCATTTTCATTTGGTTTACCACATTTGGAATTCAGACTCAAGATGCATGGAGTAAAAGTAACTAACTTTTACCATAGACTAACCAACACAAGTAGACTTCTCATCCCATTGTAAATTTTGAAGCTCGTTTTTCATGTCTAGTTCATGAACGCCACACTGGGCGCTAGTGTCGACGAAATTTTGTTTCTATTATTTTAGGGCTAATTTCTTGATTTGCGCTTTACTGTTTGGTTAAATAACTAGGGGACAAGTTATTGTTTATGATTAGATCGTATTATTTGGTTAAACGAGGTTTTAAATGACTGTATTAACGAGAAACAAATTGTAAACAAAACACAACCTCTACATAAACCGTACAGAACTAACAATAAAATTGTCTTCAGCTGTTCCATTAGGATGAGAAATCTACTAAGGGAGTATGTTTTATCTATGCTTTTACTCCATGCATCTTGATTCGGACTCGCTACAGGGCTAGCAGACAACTAACCGCTAAGAGCGCTACCCATGGTGAAGGTTTGAATTAAGTAATGACATCATAGTTTCTCCCCGCTCCCCACCACCACATTTGCTCCGGTGAGCCGACTCGTTGCTCTGAGTATCTATCTAGACCCTAGACGCTCGACGAGCACTATCAGTAGTCAGTGTGTCATTAGTACCAGTTACAGTAGTACCCTCTGGTGTGGTAGTACCTGTGTTGTATTTCATTGGCATGGCAGTGAAAAAGTGTGGTGGCAGATGTTGTGCCGTAAACGTCATACTAGCGAATGGCGTTTTGGAGTACGAGTCACAATATTGGCCTACCACCACCTCCGCGCACCTGTTTTGCGCATGTCAAGGTCAAAATTTCTTCCCTTGCTACAGGAGAAACAAAGTTATTTTAGTTTCAATATTACGTATAAAACGTTTAGTTGCCTTGAATATTACCCAAGCAATTATAATTTAAAATCCCGGAATTCTTTTAAAAAGACCCTGTATATATATATAGGCCTATATATATAACTAACTAGAATATATATCTACTAGAAATATAATTTTTAGGGTTCTCTGTTGAACTTTTACTACCGTAATTTAATATATTATCAGCAGCCCTATTACGTGAAAACCTAAATTCAAATATATATATATGTATTAATAATTTCATAGAAATAATAAGAAAAACCAAAACAAAACCAATTTAAGCTGAATACATTTGAATTGAATTCTTGTCTCAACAACAAAATATAGGTTTTCCTTAAAACCTATTATATTAATGCAACTTTAATATAAAGTAGGCCCTACTCATATAGTGACTATGTTTTTCCTGGAAAATGCATTAATAAGCATGCCAACAACGGGAAGTTGCTTTTACGCTGAAACCTTTCCTCAATCGCGGAACACAAAGGGGCGGCTGGCCGATCGGGCCTAGGGGCGGCGCCGTAGGTAAATCCGCCACTGTGTACAGCGAGGCATTTAGAGAAGGAGAAAACCAATAACGAAGATAAACATGTTCTGAGTTACACACCGGTAATCTTTGAGTTGACTCTTTCAAACTCATTGTAAATATGACTGTTATCCGTTTTGAAATAACTCCTGTAATACATTGCAATTGCTTGAATTCGAGCAACATGTACGCTAGTTAGCAATTAATACACAAACATTAAGAAGCACAGGTCCTATGTTAACAATTTGATAAGTTTAGATTCAGCTTGGTTAGGAAACGATTCACATAAACAGTGTCAGCTGTCATGAAACATTTAACTTTTTAGCACAGAATTGAGAGAGGGAACGAATGATAGTTTGAATATTAAAGAAGCGTTTTTGATTCTATACTGATTCAGTACATACAGTAACAGTATTATTAAAATACTGTCACCGATCATATTTAAGGTATATTCAGTATGTTATTTCAATAACACTTGCATAACAAAATTAGCAATTGTTGATGGCCCAGGGGGCAGCAAATCTTCAAATCTGCCTCTTTCAGTAAGTGAATATATTTTCAAACAACAGTACTACCCCTGTTATAATTGGCAAAAGTATGCATAGGTACATGTTTTAAATAAATAGCTAAAATATTTTATTTTATTTTCCATTTTATAAACTAAGACGCACACTAACGGATGAATAGGAAAAATAATAAATGCACTAAACACGAGTAAAAGCCTAGAATGTGTTTAACCCTTACCACTCTCATTTTAAAGGCCTATGCTCTATGCCCTAGTTTTAATTTATTATGCAGGTCATTAAACCTACAGTAGAACCTTTTTAATCCGAACCCCTGTAATCTGTACGTCCACTA
Organism: Macrosteles quadrilineatus; assembly: GCF_028750875.1. Classification (NCBI taxonomy): domain Eukaryota; kingdom Metazoa; phylum Arthropoda; class Insecta; order Hemiptera; family Cicadellidae; genus Macrosteles; species Macrosteles quadrilineatus. The sequence goes on along the minus strand of NW_026542594.1, from coordinate 32,068,311 downwards.
ATCCGAATGCCTCATTGCTGTACTCTATACAAAGTACAGTAGTTCTTTATTGTATACTGTATTTAATGTACAGAACTGTTTATTCAATACGTTTACTACTGTATTAAATAAACACTGTATTTTACTTCATAAAGCATTTTTTTTTCACTTTTCCCGTACCACGATCCATTTTAGCCACGTTTTAGCTATTGTTATGTAAAAACAACAATATGTTCTGTAATCCGAACTATTCAATAGCCCGAACTACTCCCGGTCCCAATTAGTTCTGATTAAAGAGGTTCTACTGTACCAGTATTTCAACTTCCAACTAGCAGCTACCAGTGCCTTGCCACAGGTCAGTATGCAAAAGAGACAATGTTGGTTCTTTGAAAATGTCTTAAAAATGGTTTCACACCTACCATTTAATTTAGAAACGAAATTGAACTGTATTACTTAGCTTTATAAATATAAACAAATTATATACAAATTGAAAAGCAAACAAATAGGATGATTTTGGAACATCTCATACAGTTAGCTATTTCCGTTATATGCCTATTTACATAAAATACAAACATTCTGCATTTTTTACAAAATTCCCATTTAATTCCTGGAAGATTCTCATCGACATTAAATTACCGGAGTTCCTGGGATTCTCATTGCGTGGACACCTTGAAGGGCCACTGTAGATGAATGAAAAAAAATCATATCTTAAAAAAAAAAATACTATTTTAGAGTGATTTTATTGCCCATCCCTTTTCAATCCCATGCATAGTTTACAACTTACGTTAAGTCTTTTACCCCATTACTTAGACAGGGAGGGGGTACTTTTACCAATTTCAGCTAAAAGTATGTTGTGGTCACTTAGAATGTTTATATCTGATCTCACTCTGATTATATTTGAATTAGGCTCTGAGATAACATAGTCAAGTTGAGTGCTTGTTGTCTCAGTAACCCTGGTCGGGCCTTCAAACATCACTTGTAGTTCGTAAGTATTTATTAAATCTAACAGGCAACTCTTATTTATAGATTGTACCAAATTATCAATGTTTAGATCCCCACATAATAGCAATGGTAAGTTATATTTGCTTCTTATTAGATTCAGTGCTTCATCCAGTATATCCAGAAACTCAATAAACCTCTCTTCAAAAGGTGGGCGGTATAAATTTAAAACAATGAACTTGAAATCACTGAAAGAGACCAGCAAACAACAGCCTTCAAATACCCCCTCAACACTTAGAGAATTAACTTGTTTAATTTCACTTAGGCCTACTTTTATTGCAGAGTTGTTTTTAATGAGAATAGAGGAGCCTCCTCCAACAGTATGGGATCTGTTATATTCTGTTTTTGTATCATAGCCATTTATTTTAAATGTGGATTTCTTATCTTCAGTTAGCCATGTTTCTACTAAGCAGACTAGGTCGGGGTTATGTTCATCCAATGTTACTTCAAAGGCATAAATTTTATTACATATAGATCTTATATTTACAAATAGTAATTTTAATATTTTGGTAACTGAATCCTGTTTAAGCTTGGGCTTCATCAAAACTTTGGACCCACATGGTCTCATATTTAGTTTTTTTGAGGGAGGCCTACTAAGGGTGTAGGCCTACCTTGGTTCCATCTAGATGATTTAAATGGGCTCACCAGCACACCTTCAGGCCACATCTCAGCATTCATAAGATTTTCAAAAAACTCACTCGGTATACCCACTTTAAAGGACTTGTATGTTTGATACTTTGTATTTAAGTTTTCACAGTGAACCTCATTAGGCCTACCCTTGCAAAGTTCACTCACAAACTCACGAAGGTCAGAAGTTTCCACATTTGTGCCGATCCTTGATATAAATATCCAAGATTGTCTTGGTGCAGCAGTCAATTTACTTGTGGGTTGGGATTTGCCAATAATTAGCGTAGGTCTGGGTTTTTGATTGTTGGACAGATTTTGTTGGATTTTGGATTTAGGATTCTGAAATTGAGTCCTACTCTTTTTCTTATTTTGATAAATTTTCCAATCGTCCTTGTGTGATTCCTTAGTTTGGTTAAGTTCAGTTTCTTCATTGATTGAAATGATGTCCTCCACGTGTGGTTCCATTTCCATTTTCTTCGGCTTCTTTAGGGCTTCCCGGTAAGAGTTTATACATTTACGTGCAGGTTCAATTTCAATTTGGCTAACATTATTATCTTCTGGTGTTACTTTAATTTCGCTTTTTAGCTCATAGATTTCCATTGATACGGCTGTTAAACGATCAGTCACCTCTCGGTCTCTCTTCTCTACTGCCTCCATCCTATTGGCTAGTTCTTTCATAGCGGCTGAATTGTTTTGTATGCTATTCAGTAAAATATTTAAAATTGAAGATGATTCCTCATTTTCATTTGCTAGGCCAACTTTCATGTCAAGAAGGTCCATAACCATAGGCCTACAGGTCTGACAACACCATGTAACACAGTCAGCAATTTTATTAAGGCACTCATACTGGTCTTTGGAAAGCTTTGCACATCCTAGGTCGTACCATGATTTACATGGGCCTTCACAAAAACAGCTTCACTATCTGGAACTACATCTTTGTAATGTCCACACCTTTCTTCATTTCCAGAGTTATTTCTAGGTCTACTGATTTATTTTTCTTAAACTTACTCATTATCGTTATTCTTCCTTTTTAGGCTTAAGTAGCCTAAGTCAAATTCTAAAATAATTATTAGGCTTCTAGGTAAGCTTTGTCTTGGATTGGTGGCAATTCAGCCTAAGTTACTATTTAAATACAAGATGGTTATTGTTAAATCGGTTGGGTTAATTTAACACAACCTATTTTAACCTGTTTGGTCAAAATATTAAAGCATATTTTGATTAAAAATATGTAAAAATTGTTTCAATAAAATGCAGTTAGTTATGTTTTCTCACAAGAGCCAAGTTGCAAGTTAACTCATTTACAATTGCAATTTGATCATTGAATTGTGAAAACGAATGCAGCTTACGTAATGGCGGCATGTGGTCGTCTTGAGTTGTATCACTGTAGTACTTATGTTGATAATTCAATTAAGTACTGCTGAGATTTTATTAGGTTTAAATATTGCCTGGGAAACTTTTGTGTCAATATGTAATATTAAATTTGTATATTCACGCTCTGGAATGGAATAAAAATACTGAATATAAGAGTTGAATGTGAATACGGCTTGAGTTGTGCAATGGCAGCGGATGGTCGTCTGAGTTTAATTACTATTTGTTGGAAAAATAATTACTGTAGAGATGCGTTTAGGTATTAAAACTGTGCTAAAATACTTTAACTTTCAATAAGTTACACTAAATTTGAGTTAAACCCGCACTGAATTAAATAAAATACTAAAATATGAAGAGCTCTGAACTGAGAAACTATAACTGCACTAGTCAGTAGTGCCAACCCTGACTCAAGGGCCACATTGACAATATTTTGAGGAAAGGCGGGCCGGACCGTCAATGGTGTAGAAAGGTACCGTAGCTCCCCTCTAAATAACCCACAAAGAGGTAGTTTTCTAATTACATCCTTAGAACCCCAGTTAACCGAAATAAAGGGGGGAGAACTGTTTCGGATAACCAATTTTTCGGTTAACCCCTCATATGCTATTAAATAGCCTATGGAACTTATTACCACACATTGGATTGGAAAATTTAATTTAAAACAATGTTTTTATAATAGGCCTACAGTATGGTATTTTATATCAGCTAAGACAGAAATGTTACAATGGTTTAGAAAATACTTTAAAAAATCTAAGCAACTGAAGTTAATAAAAAGCATTTTACATTATCTTACGTAACTTATTACTTAGGCTATATTTTAGCCCTGTACTATTTTATGGAACCTCGGTTAACCCAAATTCGGTTAACCGGGGTTTTACTTTAAGAGCCCAGCAATGAAGTTTGAACATTTCTTGCTGATTTTTTTGCCATATCACAAAAAAAATCCTACCTTTAGACCTTTTTTTAACCTTTAGACTAACCCTTTCAGACCCAGCAAACTCATTTGTGTAGGTAAATTTTTCAGTCCTGACAACCTAACCAACACGATTGTGTAGGTTAGATGTTTATTTGTTTTTTTTTTTTAGTTTCTGGATCTTTCTGTTGCTCAGACCTGTACGCATCGATTGTGCAGGTTATGGAGATCAGCTGGAATTTTTGTTTTTGAGTTTAAAAGGAGTGTAAAGCTAAAATTAAGTTTAACAGCAATCTTTAGGGAGAATTTTGTATATTTGCCACTTTAAGGTCAGCGAAATCAGGGTTAAAGTTTGTTGGTCCTGATCCTTAGGAGTGTTTTCAATTCAAAGGTTCATTTAGCTTGAAAGATCTGTAAGTTAAGATAGCTAAACCACTAGGCACATGCTTAAACAGCTAATTTTCTCATATTGGAACAAACGTGGAAAGTGTAAGAGAGGTTTAAGTTTTACTATTATTTTAACACTTATTTAAACAGGGTATTTAGGTATCTAACCTGGACACCATGAATTGTACTTCAATTCAGCATGAACCAAGGACTACACAATGATCACCAATAGCCAATAAGTCTCAATTCATTGACAATGTTCCATTGGTTCTCTTTTTAACATCATAAGTTATGTAAGTACCGGTAACTTAAATAACTTAACGAGCATCAGCACTTGGTATGATCACAGGAATTTTACTGATACCGCACCGCAACAGTGCAGTCGCGATTGCGGAATCGCTGAGAAAGAAAAATATGGTCACGAGCGTGAGTGACGACCACGGTATTTCCGAGTTGCCGTGATCGCAAAAACGATCACGTTATCGCCAAGACCACAACAATTGATTACGGTTAACTTATTGCCACGACCCGTGAGTGATGATCGCTGTACCGTATGGCCGAGACCACAAAATGTGCTTGCGAGTGTTGCTGTGGTTGCGAATGACGATCACATTATTACCGAGACAGCATTTAAGTTACTTACATAACTTAACATTTATTCACCGGTGTTGCAGCGACCTTGAATGACTAAGTTAAGTTATCATGGTATCACCGAGTTTCCGCGGACTGAGACATTTAACTTACTCACGAGTGTTGTCACAACTTTGACTAAGCTTAGCACTGGTTATCACCAATTACTTACTGTAAAATTAATTACAGGCCCGTGGGCCATAGGTTGGAGACCCCTGGTTTGGATTGTGAACGCCAAGATAACTTAACTTAGCCTAAGTTACTGACGCTCAGTTAGTCTAGATTGGTAGGCTAACTTAGTCATGCCAAGAAGAATGCTCAGGGTGTCCACAAAAGATTTGTCATTAATTTCCATGACTTTCCATGACTATCCATGACCATTTACCATTGATTTCCATGACTCACAAACTTTACACGCAAATTATAATATAACATACACACACAAATAATCTTGCCTTGACATGTTATTTTGCAGAAAATACTGAATATGTAATAACAGATAACAATGGAGTACAATAGGTACAACAATGAACTAAAACAAACCGAAAACTCATAAAATAATTGAGCGGAGCGAGCGAAGCGAGCGAAGCTCTTATACGTCGACTTTTATGCATTTCGTAATACGCAAACTCCTCCTAGACGGCTGAATCAATCGTTTTCAAATTTTGCATGGTGATAAAGACCATATCGGTGAGTGCCAACATCTATATAGCGTTAAAAAAGTCTCTCAGGAATCCGTAGAAAAATTAACTGAAAATCACATTTTTTTAACATTAGTCTTATGGGTTGCTAGGTAACCATGTTGGCTGAATTAAATAACAAGTAAAAAGTAAACAAAAGATTTGAAGTTTTAGCATGTGCTCATAATAAGCCAACTACCCACAGTATACTAGGAAATTACAAATACAGTACAAAAGGAAAAACATCACTTGTTAATATTGAGCAAAGATTATACTTAAGATTACTCGATACATTGTAGTCAAGGGTAGCAGTGCGAAGTCTAGGATCTGTTTATGACGAATACATTAAGGTATCTGCAATCCTAAAATGCTATGGGAAGGGAAGGAAACAGGTCCGTGACGTAGGAAGTAGTGAAGGAAGTAGCATTGCCTATACTAATAGGCAATCATAAAATGCTATGGGAATAGAGGGAAACAGGTCCGTGACGTAGGAAGTGATGAAGGAAGTAGTAAATGCGAGCAGTCCGGAGTGTGGGGACTGTTTATGACGATAAGATTAGGGTATCTGCAATCCTAAAATGCTATGGGATGGGAGGAAAACAGGTCCGCGACGTAGGAAGTGGTGAAGGAAGTAGTCAAGGCGAGTAGTCCGGAGTGCGGGAACTGTTTATGGCGATTAGATAAGGGTATGGGCAATCCTAAAATGCTATGGGAAGGGAGGGAAACAGGTCCGTGACATAAGAAGTGGTGAAGGAAGTAGTCAAGGCGAGCTGTCTGGAGCGTGGGAACTGTTTATGATGATTAGATTAAGGTATTTGCAATCCTAAAATGCTATGGAAAGGGAGGAAAATAGGTCCGCGACGTAGGAAGTGGTGAAGGAAGTAGTCTAGGCGAGTTGTGCGGAGTGTTGGAAATGTTTATGACAATTAGATTAAGGTATCAGCAAACCTAAAATGCTACGGGAAGGGAGGAAAACAGGTCCGCGACGTAGAAAGTGATGAAGGGAGTAGTCAAGGTGAGCTGTCCGGAGTGTGGGGACTGTTTATGACGATTAGATTAAGGTATTTGCAATTCTAAAATGCTATGGAAAGGGAGGAAAATAGGTCTGCAACGTAGGAAGTGGTGAAGGAAGTAGTCTAGGCGAGTTGTCCGGAGTGTTTGAAATGTTTATGCCAATTAGATTATGGTATCAGCAAACCTAAAATGCTACGGGAAGGGAGGAAAACAGGTCCGCAACGTAGGAAGTGATGAAGGAAGTAGTCAAGGTGAGCTGTCCGGAGTGTGGGAACTGTTTATGACGATAAGATTAGGGTATCTGCAATCCTAAAATGCTATGGGAAGGGAGGAAAACAGGTCCGCGACGTAGGAAGTGGTGAAGGAAGTAGTCAAGGCGAGTAGTCCGGAGTGTGGGAACTGTTTATGACGATTAGATTAAGGTATCTGCAATCTTTAAATGCAATGGAATGGAGGGAAACAGATCCGCGACGTAGGAAGTGGTGAAGGAAGTAGTCAAGGCGAGCTGTCAGGAGTGAGGGAACTGTTTATGGCGATTAGATAAGGGTATGGGCAATCCTAAAATGCTATGGGAAGGGAGGGAAACAGGTCCGTGACGTAAGAAGTGGCGAAGGAAGTAGTCAAGGCGAGCTGTCTGGAGCGTGGGAACTGTTTATGATGATTAGATTAAGGTATTTGCAATCCTAAAATGCTATGGAAAGGGAGGAAAATAGGTCCGCGACGTAGGAAGTGGTGAAGGAAGTAGTCTAGGCGAGTTGTGCGGAGTGTTGTAAATGTTTATGACAATTAGATTAAGGTATCAGCAAACCTAAAATGCTACGGGAAGGGATGAAAACAGGTCCGCGACGTAGGAAGTGATGAAGGAAGTAGCCAAGGTGAGCTGTCCGGAGTGTGGGGACTGTTTATGACGATTAGATTAAGGTATTTGCAATCCTAATGCTATGGGAAGGGAGGTAAACAGGTCCGCGACGTAGGAAGTGGTGAAGGAAGTAGTCAAGGCGAGTAGTCCGGAGTGTGGGAACTGTTTATGACGATTAGATTAAGGTATCTGCAATCTTTAAATGCAATGGAATGGAGGGAAACAGATCCATGACGTAGGAAATTGTGTAGGATGTAGATGTGTGGATTTATGCATCTCCAATACTACGGTGCTTTCAGAGTGAACTAATGATTTTCCCCGAGCAAAGCTCGGTCCCTAGGTACTATAATCAAATGACGACACTAGCTTAAGGTTCGTGACGTATGAAGAGGTTAAGGAAGTAGTAAAGGTGAACAGTCTGGAGTATGGAAACTGTTTATGACGATTAGATTAAGGTCACAACGTTCCTAAAATGCTACGGAAAGGGAGGGAAACAGGTCCGCGATGTGGGAAGTGGCGAAGGAAGTAATAAAGGTGAGCTGTTCGGAGTGTGGGATCTGTTTATGACGATTAGATTCAGGTATCTGCAATCTTAAAATGCTATGGGAAGAGAGGGAAACAGATCCGCGACGTAGAAACAGGTGAAAGAAGTAGTAAGGCGAGCAGTGTGGAGTGTGGGAACTGGAAACCGTTTGTAGCAGTTTTAATGTATCTGCAATGCTGAAATGCTATGAGAAGGGATGGAAGCATGCCCAAGACATAGGAAATTGTGAAAGAAGTAGTAAAGTCTAGCAGTACGGACAGTGGGGATGTTTGTTGCAATTAGATTAACGTATCTAAAATACTAAAATGCTATGGAAAGCGATGAATACAGGTCCACGACGTAAGTGGTGAAGGAAGTAGTAAAAGCTGGCAGTGCAGAGTGGGGGAACCGTTTGAGCAGATGGATAAATGAATTTGTAATACTTAAATGCTATGAGAAAGGAAGGAAACAGGCCAATGACGTAGTAAATGGTGAAGGAAGTAGTAAGGCTAACAGCGCAGAGTGTGGGAACTGTCTTTGGCAATTAAATTAATGTATCTGCAATCCTAAAATGCTATGGGAAGAGAGGGAAACAGGTCCACGACGTAGGGTGTGGTGAAGGAAGTAGTAAAGGTGAGCAGTGTTGAGTTTGGGAATGGATTAATGTATCTGCAATGCTAAAATGCTACGGGAAGAGACTGTAGACTGTAATATGTTAAAATGATTACGAAGCACAAATCGATACATATTTTCGATACATGCAATCGTTTACAATCGAAATTTACAACTGAGTTGACAACAGCTGATTTTTACTCCATAGAGGCTAAAAACGATTTTTACTCCCTAAATATTAAAAATGCTACTTTAGACTCGCAGCGCATGCATGAAAAAATACTGTTTTTACTGCAGTAAGACAAAAACAATATAATATGAACCCTTGATGACTCCGCTCAATTTTGTGGATGCCTCTGCGAACGCCACCTAGTACAACTGTAATAAATTGAATTGTCGAACATTTGTGAAAAATCCTGAAAAATGCTACAACAGTCCGGGTTACGGCTGGCTAGAGCATTGAATGGTCCCCTCAAATCCATCCATAATTGGAAATTTCCATGACTTTCCATGACTTCTTGCCTATTTCCCTGACTTTCAATGACCAAAACTTTTTTCCATGACTTTCCATGACTATCCCTGACTTTCCAGAATGTGGACACCCTGAATGCTTAACTAGCCTATTAAGTACTATCAAATTATATGTAGCCTATAATTGATTAGACTGAAAGTGGTAGGTAGACTAACAATTATTTATAGCTTGGTCCTAATTCTGCAGTTCTAGGCTAGGCCTAAGTTACTTGAGCCTAATGCACCCTCTGACTTAAAGTTTAGGCACTAACTTAGGCCTAGTTAATTTGTTTGTTGCAGGCTACTTAACTTCAATTAATAGGCTTATATGTATTTTTACAGCATTTTGTAATTTATTATGACGAGACTGATAGCCTAGCATGTAATTTGTTGAATGGTCAAATAAATAAATTATTGATTCACTCGTTAGGCCTACTGTACCAGTACCTAAGTTATATTGTTTACCACTTAACACAGGTGTGGCCATTAGACTAATAGTAAGTCAATAGTTATTAGTACATAGGCCTACGTAGGGAAACCTACCTTAACAAAAGAAATAGACGTTGTAGTTCCTTCGATATCCAAGATAACTGTATTACAAGATACAGTAATACAGTTGTTTTCTCTTTTTACACTGCACATTATTCGAGATTATTGAGCCCAAAGTTAAAAAAATTAATATTAAGAACAAGTGAGTTGGTATAGAAATAATTTTAGTAATGACTTGAGATTTAGAATGGTGAAATGAAAATGGTACCGTCCGGACTGCCCTAGCCCTGCCGGGTGTGAAATGGAGAAGGAGAAGGAGAATGGAGAATAAATGGGAATGGAGTGGAGTAGTGGAGATTCAGTCAGATTGGAGAATCGACAATCGATCGTACAAAAGGACAGCTGGAGCTGAAGAAAAGAAGATGACGAGAGCGGAAGTGATTCCAGGCATGCAAAAAGAAAAAGAGAGGAAGTAGTTGCGACAGTCTACATGACTAAAAGCCTGTGTCACACTACGCTACTTTACTAGCAGCTAGCGAAATAGCAGCTACTAAGTAGCGAATGTGACATAGGCAGTAGCAGCTACTAAGAGTAGCGCGCTAGTGAAATTTTACTAGCATGGAAAGTTGAACATGTCCAACTTTCCGTGCTACTAAACTGCGCTAGTGAGTCACGTGACCAACTAGCAGCTATCAAGTAGCGACTGTCGCCCAGTGTGACAGCTTCAATAGCAGACTAGCGGCTACTTGCACCACGTGCTGTCTGCCTCATTTGTTTATTCTCGTTCATTTTGAATAATTTCTGAAGTAATCATGAGTGATCCGAAGTGGGGTGGGGGAGATGTTATTAATTTTTTGAACCTGTATAAAAAATATCCGTGTCTTTGGGACATAACCTCTCTTGAGCTAAACTAGTAGTAGCGGCTAGTGAATAGACGCTACCAAAATAAGTGTGACAGGAAAAAAAGCTGCTATTTCAGTAGCTGCTACTAGGTAGCTGCTAGTAAGTAGCCAAGTGTGACACAGGCTTTACCATTGTCAATCATGCTAATTACACACTATGCTCGCTATATACTATGATTGCTTTGAAGCAGTGAAAGCCAGTTGAACGGAACAATCATATTTCATGGTTTTCAATACATCAATAAATAGATAAAATTTATAGATACGAGCTGTTGGCCCGTCCTACGTATGGGAATCGAGTATTCAAGTAAAACGGAATAGTTCAGAAGAACATCTAGTTTACACGCACAGTGACAAATTCTGGCAGTTTTAATGGGGGCCAACTACCCCAAAACAACCTAATTAACAATTAATTGTTATTTTTTAGTTGTTGAACTTATTAACAAATGTCACGTGACTACTCATTTCTTCCATCCGATTATAGACCTAAAATATAGCGATATGCATTTTGAATTTGATAATTTTACCATAAAATAGCAGTTGCGTCGATTTGAAAACACATGAAGTGAGATTGGAGACCGACACACACTGGTATTGAGTAGAGTTGCTTCAATTGCATATACCACTTATATATGTACTTACCGCACCTTTACCTCCGTGACCACAGACTGACACCTTACGAGGATTGGCCACCCATTCTCTTCCATCCCCTGTCTCTCTAATTTAGATCCCCGACTGAGGATGTATGTCATAACTTGGTCTTTCCACTTAATTCTTGGTCTTCCAAGTGGTATTTTATCTTGCGGTAATATGGAATATACTTTTAAAAAAGTTGATTTATCTCCTATCCACCACGCATAGCCTGCCCGTCCAAGCCTTTTACTTCTGGTCTTTTACTTTATTTCCATGGTATAAACTAAATAACTTACTTACACAGTTTTTGCATTTACAACAAAACTTGATTAAACTGTTTGAGATGTATAGATCAAAATAACACATTTCCCGATAAAGCAGATCCTTCACGGTAGAAAAAAAATTTTTTAAGTGAAATAGTATGCAGGCCAACACCGAAGAACAATATTTTTGTATACAAACAACTTGTAACATAAACATTTCAATGACAGTTTATAACCAGCTGTTAGTTTAACCAGCACTGAAAATACTTTGAATTGCTAGTGTCGGCTGCTAGACTTTTTAAAAATTGAAACTTAATTTCTAAAAAACTGAAACCCTAAATTAAAATTATGGCTTCGACATTCCCTAGTTCTCAAAATTATCTTTCTTTCAACACAAAAATCATGAAAATCGGTCAAGTGGTTGATTCAGAATCGTGAAATAAAAAAACCCTGTTTCGTTTTAATATTATAGATAATACAAAATACAACTGTTCCCAAACTCTGCACTATGCTAGCCTTTACTAAGGTAAATGCATCAGTCGCTGACAGTGCTCCAGAAGCTGACAGTTTGAGTTTCTTTATAATGTGGTCTCTTAAAAATATGTACACATGATTGCATTGTTAGATGCAATGTTTCTTGATGTTTCTTGATTTGTTTACAAACAAATCAGTGAAATTTTAGCCCATACTCGCTGAATGGTGGTGGTTTGAAAGCGACCCTGTCTGTACAGTACACTCACATTTAGTCGATAATGAAATTGTTAAGAAGGTAAGTTTGGTTTTTTGTAATTTCGCTAAAGCTGGGTTTTCCTAGGCGCGGAGTCGGCCAGCGGAGAGAGGAACGCGGAGAGCGGACTCAGCTTGTCTTAGGTAATTTAATGTTACTGTTTTCCTAGCAGCGGAGCGGAATGCCATGTTAATTTCAATTCCGCTCTCCGCGTTCCTCTCTCCGCTGGCCGACTCCGCGTCTAGGAAAACCCAGCTTAAATTTCTTAAATAGTATTAATGATTAGGCTCATTATTTTTATCAATTATACCTTTGTTGACAATTTTATGATAAAATTGGGGTGTTAGGGGTTTTGGATTTAAAATTATATCAATGTCAGGTTTTGGTACACAAAAGCTATACAAGTTCCACTAGCTGACAGGGAATATTTGCTACTTGCACAATATTAAATTGGTTTTACCCATCGAAATTTGCATGCTATTTATAATTTATGTGATCTCAACCACACCTTAAAATGTCATTATAATAAAGAAATAAGACCCCATAACTACTTTTAGCGAATTTCCCTATTGGAAATAGAGCTATTACCGTAGGTCTCATGGTAAGACCTAAGCCCGGGACCTGCATTAACCTAACTAGTTAACCGCCCGTGCTCCGCCACGGGAATATTGTCAGCAATAAAAGAAATAATAATTAACAAATACTGTTTATCTTTGTATTTTATTTAGGGATTGTTTGTAAGTTTATATTTGAAATAAATCTATACTATTATATAAAAATTTGATGGTGTCTGTCTGTATGTGTGTTACTAATAGGTGCAAAAACTACTGAACCAACTGGGCTTAAATTTTACAAAAATATAGCTACCATACCAAGGACCATTATAGGACTATTCACATTTCGATACTGATCGTAGGCGTCTTTGGCTTTCACCGGTCTGGCTTTAACTTTGGCTTTAAACCCCTTTGGCTTTAAAAGTTCTGAGGTGAACATTTTAAAAGTAAATATTGATTGGTCTCCATGGCTGCGATGAGAACACTAACAATGTTTGTTTACATTTGCTTTGACATTTAAATGTAAACAATGAACTGCTAAACTGCATATTTCACAATTTCAGACAGCTGATACAAAGCAATAAAATATAATATATTCCATAACTATGAGGTATGTTTATTTTAATCTAACCTTTTATCATGGATTATGTATTCTAAAACTATGTCAACGATTATAGGAGAAAAGATTCTATAACCGTTGCTGTATCAACTCCGGCTCTGCTTTGGATTTCTTAAAGCGTCTAAGTTATGAAAATAATGTTATTGATATGTTTTCATGGAAACAGTATGAAAATATGTTTTGTATGAATTTGGAGGCTACTTTAAATAAATTCTAACTGCTTAACATGTGTTATATTAACTTAACATAACTTGTACATCACATTGTTTTTTATGTGTATATTTAGGTAAATTAAGTTATTATGTTTTGCTAAACCTATGCTTAAATTCGACTAAAGAATATCATCAATAACTAAATTGTACGTCGTTGATTTTTGTTTTCAAAAATCTGTTGTATATGTGTAACTATATTTAATTATCAAATAGTAATATAAAATACTGTTATTTTATCTTAACATAGCTTTCAGTTCACATTTACTTTTATTTGATACATTTATTATTTGTGTTTTGCCACACCACTGATTAAATTAAACCAAGTAAAATATCATAAAACTAAGCAGTACACAGAGTTCTTTTGTTTCTAAAATCAATTAAATATCTCTGTTACTATGTTTACTTAATGGTGAGTGTGAACATGTAAAGGCAATGGACGATGAAACTGATTAAAAGAACTGGTTTGTATAATATTAAGTCGGGTTCTTTGTTGATATTTTTGTAGAGTGGAATCAGAGATGAAATGAAACATATACTGTATTTGCTATTAAATTTTTTAGTCCTTGATGCTTTGATAATCATATTAGTTTTGTCTGCTGTCAGTAATGCTAAATTATTTGTTTGCGTTTCTTTAATATTTCAAAAGACTGTATTGATAAGGCACAGCAACATTTCTAAAGTTTATAACAGCTGACTCAGTTTTGTTAATAATTTATTGTGAGTGGAGAAACTGAAGACGGAAGGATTTGTGATTTAATATGACGAAGAGTGAAATTTAAAAAAATGTTCATTTAAATTTGGTGATTATTATTTTTGCAACTTCAAAATTGAAATTTAAAATGCAAATAATAAATTAAAAGATATGTAATTAAGGAAGATGAAGGTAAATCATGTATGTCAAAGTTTTATTCGAAGATTTGGTCAGTTTTTCTCACATACACAAGATTTCTCTACACAAGATTTAAAATCAATCAAAACCAAAATGATGGTATCCACTAATTACCAGATTTAAAAGTTGTAACTTTAACGTTTCTATTAAGGCCATACAATTTTAATTTTGTTTCTAAAACCGTTGGCGGAGGTGTAACTATTATTTGCAACAGATGTAAAGATTACACTGTTTCTATTTTGTGCCCTCTTCCCGTTGCAAAACACGGGTACAACAGCTAGTAGTTAAATAAATGTAGGATGAAAAATGAGCCTTATTTTGTCACTAGTTTATTTATATCAATTGAATCACATTTTGAAAATAACATATGATTAAATTATTAAATGCATAACATTTGAAACATAGAGATACAACAGTTTCTTCCCCACTAAATTTGATTTATAAGTCCAGTCTTTTCCGTTGCTTTCTCGTTCTGGCTGATTTGAGAGGTTTATTATAACTTCTAAATAATTATCTGTTTGAGGATTATTATGTTCACTGGGTTGAAGCCTGATTTCTGCATTTTCAAGTTGATCATTGTTATCTTCTCTGCGTTGAAGCCTGATTTCTATATTTTCCAGATCATTGTCCTTGAATGTCACGTTCTGTTGTTGCGAACTGGTAATTTCTTTAGGAGATGAGCTGGAGTGTGTTTTGTCTTTTGTTTCTGGCACTGATGTTCTCTTCAACTGATCGATGTGTCTCTTGCCAATGTAACCGTTGTCCAGTTTGACTTTGTAGTGCAGAGCTCCAAGTTGAAAAATAACTTTTCCGAACTTCCAGCCGTCTGAGGAACGTACTAATATTCTCTCCCCCACTTTAAATGAGCGGCTTTACTTGTTGAAAACCTGGATGTAATGATGTGTTTTTCTTAGGGGGTTTGAGAGCATCTAGTTTTGTTCTGATCTTTCGATTTAAATACAGTTCAGCCGGTGATTGTCCGCATTGTAGAGGTACAGCTCGGTAGCGAAACAGTATGTCTTGAATTTGTGATTTAATATTCTTTCGAGGATCTTCAGCACAATTTTTCAAAGATGTCTTTAACGTTTGCACATAGCGTTCCGCTAACCCATTGGTTGCTGGGTGTCCTGGGGCGATAAATTTTTGAAATATGCCTCTTTGTCGGCAAAAGTCTGTAAATTCTTGGCTAGTAAAAATAGTGGCATTATCAGAAACTAGTACAGCAGGATATCCATGTGTAGAGAAGATATCATTTAGAAATTCTATTGTCGTAGCTGTGGATGGTGCGTTTTTGGTTATTCGAACCTCAGGCCATTTAGATTTTGCATCAATCACTACTAGGAAATGGTGTCCATTAAATGGTCCTGCGTAGTCCATGTGAACTCTTTCAAAGTTTTCCTTAGGGATTTCCCAAGGGTGAAAAACTTTTGTTGGCTGTTTTGACTGTAAAGCGCAAGCTGCACATGATCGAACTTTATTTTCAATGTCTTTGTCAATTCCGGGCCAATAACAGTGGAGTCTTGCGAGTCGTTTCATTCTTACCATTCCTATGTGTGTTGCATGAAGCTCTTCTAAAACATGAGAGCGTAGTGATCTTGGAATGTATACACGTTCTCCTCTGAATACAATTCCTTGATTGGTTGAGTAGATTGGATCATTTGCACCTTCTTTTATTTGTTTCATAAGATCTTTCATTCCTGGATCGTACGCAGTTTCTTTTGAAATTGGATCACTCGTGATGTTGATTGATGAGATTTGAAGGATTGAATTCTGTTCTATTTCATCTTCTTCTTTATTCAGTGCTGTGTCGATACCACGATGTTCCGTTGTTTGAAAAGTCCTGGATAGAAAGTCTACATTTTGGTGATGTTCTGCTTTCCGATGTTTGATGTTGTATTCAAATCCTCTGAGGAAAACTGCATAGCGTAAAAGTCGACCCGCTGTCATTTGAGGAACATTCTTTGGGTGAAATATTCGTGTGAGTGGTTGGTTATCTGTGATCAATTCAAACTTTCTTCCATAGAGGTAGTTGAAAAATTTTCCAATAGAAAATACAATAGCGAGTGCTTCGCGATCAAGTTGGCTGTATTGGGACTCTGATTTTGAAAGTGAGCGGGATACAAATGCAATGGGCCTTTCTTCTCCATTGATAATGTGTGATAGTACTCCTGAGATCCCATGTGGGCTTGCATCGCAGGCTACGGATACTGGAAGGTCCGGGTCAAAAGGAACTACCACTCTATCTGAGGCTATTTCCTTCTTGATGTTGATGAACGCTTTCTCACAATCTTTTGTACAGTTGAATGGTTTATTCTTGACGAGTAACTGGCGTAGAGGGTAAGTTATGGTAGAAGCTGCTGGAATGAATTTTGAATAATAAGTTACAAGTCCTAGAAACTTTCTCACTTCCTCTACTGAATTTGGTCTTTGAATATTGAGGATATTTGACACTTTTGCTGGAGACTTGGATATCTTGTTGTTTTCAATAACATATCCTAAGTATGTGATGCTTTCTTGGAAGAATGTGCATTTATTTCTGTTGAGGTGAAGATTGTTGGTTTGAAGTCGCTCCAGACAAGCTACAAGGTTGTTGAAACATTCATCCAAAGTTGAACCGTAGACAATTATGTCGTCAAAGTAAGAGCTGACACCTGGAAGGTCTTGTAGAACTTGTTCCATTACTTTTTGAAATATGCTGGGTGCAGTCTTGATTCCATAAGACAATCTGTTGACTTTTTAAGTACCTTTATGGGTTGATATTGTTTGAACACAATCACTTTCTTCATCGACACCTATGTGTAGGTAAGCTTTAAAGAGGTCGAGAGTACAGAAAAACTTGGCGTTTCTCAGTTTGTGGAGTGTTTCGTCGATCCTAGGAATCGGATAGTGTGAATCGTAGAGTTGAGGGTTGACTGTGACTTTATGGTCTGCGCATAGCCTAAGTGTACCATCAGGCTTAGGCACTACAACTAAGGGTGAACCCCAGTCGCATGATTCGATTTTAGTGATGATTTTGTCTTGTTCGAGTTTGTCAAGATCATGTCCCACTCTATCCCGGAGTGCATACGGTAAAGGTCTAGGTTTGAAAAATACTGGTTTGGATTGAGGTCTTAACTTTAGAGAGCAGGTGACATTACGAATATGTCCTATTTCTGGTGAAAATATTTCTGGAAATTTTGATTCTACTGCAGTAACTAGTTTGTCTGTGTCACTGGAAACTAAGTTTACATAAGTACCGGTATCTTTTGGTCTCTGGGTGTCAAGATCGTTCAAGTGGACTCCAAGTTGTCTTATCCAAGTCCTACCTAGTAGAGGGCTGTACATGTCAGGAACTACAAACAACTGCTGTGTAGATGAGCGTCCATTGTATTCAACCTGAACATTAACTAAGCCTAAGGGTTGGAAAACCTCATTTGTGTAAGAACGAAACCTTATATTTGTACTCTGGATTGTGTTTTGAGGAAGATTAAGTCTATCAAATTGAGCCTTTGGTAGAAGGGTATGAGCTGCGCCTGAATCTACCTCAAACTTTTGTGGTTTCCCATTGATTAGAATAGTTGTGAAAAATTTTTCTGTGTCTGATGAATTGTAGTCAGTTACATTGAGAATTTGAAGTTGCCCTATTCCATAAAGTGAGTTTAAGTCCTGTGAATCATATTTGGAGTAGTACTTATTGTATTAACTGTAGGCCTGGATTTCTTAGAGAGTAGAGTTGATATACAGACCTTGGCTATGTGTCCATCCTTGTCACAGCTTTGGCAGTGAAGGCGTGATATGTTGGTTTTACATTCCCTGGACATGTGATTTGCTTTACCACATCTTAAACACAGGTTTCCAATTCCAAGTGTTGCCAAATCAACCTTATTTCGTCTTGTGGAAGGGTGATTTAGTCTGTTGTTAGATCTGTTGTTGAGGAAGGCTGTCCTTCTTGGTGTATAATTCTGGTGTGTTGGTCTTGTCAATAATTTGTTGACTTCTGCCTGTGACGATGTTTGAGGACTAGAAAAGTTGTTCAGAGTACACAGTCTATTTTTGAAGCTTCAATTGCTATTGCCTTTTCTACGGCAATGTCAAATTTTAAGTCCTTGGTCTGGATTAATTGTTCTCTAATTGAAGAGTCATGAATTCCCCTGATAAACTGTGATCTTAAGAATAAGTCAGATACAGATGCTTCACATGATGTACAGGTAGGTTTGCAAGTTGCAATTTGTTTCCTAAGAGCTGTTACATAGTCTGTTATTGATTCATTTTGTGCCTGGATTCTGGATAAAAACTTATGCTGTTCTACAATTTCATTGGTTTTTGGAAAGTAATTGTCTAATAACTTTGTAATTTCATCATAGGTTTGCTCATTAATACTTTTTGGAGCTGAGAGTGAAGACAAAAGGTCATATGTTTTAGAACCTACACTATTGAGAAAAAGCTGGGCACAAATAGTTTTATCATCAAAAGCATTCTTTATATTTAGGTAATTTTCAAATCTTTCTTTGTATAGTTGAAAAGTTTCTTTGTTTGAGTCAAATTGTTCGAAATTGGAAATTAATGTGATGTTGGATTGTTGAGTCTTTGACATACCTTGAATAGCTGAAGACAAGGTCTTGATTAATATTTCAAACTGTTCTTGGTTCATTTTGAAAAAAATATATAAAATAAACTTTAAAACAAATAGAAAACACGTTAGGCTCTCCTCGTCGCCATTTCTGTTGTGTATTGTAAGTTTATATTTGAAATAAATGTAGGATGAAAAATGAGCCTTATTTTGTCACTAGTTTATTTATATCAATTGAATCACATTTTTGAAAATAACATATGATTAAATTATTAAATGCATAGCATTTGAAACATAGAGATACAACAGGTTGTTTAATTTTTTACATGAAATAGAACTGATAGTTTTATGATAATCAAACCGATATTATTTTAACCAAATAAATGTTTTATATTAATTCGAGTTTTATTAAAAAATAAATAGTATATACGAACTGGGCAATGCTGATAACCTAATAAGCAGCTATTTATGATATTTAGATAATTTGCTCAAGTATATTCCTATATTCGTCGTTTTTTTTTCATTACATTTGTTGTATGGAATAAAGAAAGTCACTTAGCTACATGTAAATCACGCATCAGCAGTTGGTCGCATTTCACGAATCTTTGACCCATACTGTGAGTAAAAGCTGTGTTTACGTCATAGTTATAGGCATACTTTGTTCAATGTTAGAGGGTATTAACGGTCCAATTTGAAGAAAAAAGGAGTCGTGGATTTTAAAACTATGTAGACTACCACTACCAGAAAGATGTTGATTCAAGTGAGACTTAGAACTGGTCATTTCAAATGCAGATTTGTTTTATATTTTACTCAAATAGTTTTTTTGTCTCTTTTGACCCTTAATACTTTTTTTTATAGTCGCTGTTGATAAGATTTTCCATAAACTCAAAATGTTGATAAGGAGTTCATTTTACCTTCCCCTTGTGACAATATAAGGAAAAAATATTTGTGTCCCAGTTAGGCTACGGCCACACGGGCGTTTTTTTCACGCAAGAACGCAGCGTGAAAAAAGGCAAGAAATATGAGCAGCATTAAATGTAATGAGGTATGCCACACGCAGTGTGTTTCCCGCATTAGCGGTCGCCTATTTGTTACAATGCTACTCTAATTTTTCGCGTGTTTTCACGCTGCGTTTGTGCGTGAAAAAAACGCCCGTGTGGCCGTAGCCTAAGTCTGTTCTGACTCAAAATTCATAGATTTGCAGTACTGACAAATCCAATCTAACGACCCCAATTCAAAAAAATTGGTATGTTTTAGAAGGGACTTCCAGAGCACATGTAACACCATCACTGCTCTTTACCTTTTTAGTTCGATGGTTCTCTACATGTTTTTTTCGTTCTGTATATGTCTCTTTACGCCCGGTTAATGAGTACGACAAATCCAATCTAACGACCACAATTAAAAAAAAATGGTATTTTTTTGTAGGGACTTCCAGAGCACATTTAACACCAACACAGCTCTTTACCTTTTTAGTTCGATGGTTCTCTAAAATTTTTTTCGTTCGGTATGTCTCTTTACCCCCGGTTAATGATTACCTTTTCTTTTTCTTTTTGTACTTTTCACACCCTGGGGTTAATGATAAAGTTGTATAACGCTATAATGACCCGAGTCAACATTGCCATTAAACATCATGTCACATACTTCTTCGCCAGAACCGAATGGTAAGTCACTGTTTCTCAAGCAACTTCCATGTGTACTTGAAAAAAAATTCACTGATATATTGTAGTTCCACGTATCCCAGCGTACTCGCCATCTCGAGAAGTTAAAGTTTGGTACCACTGAACGTCTAACACTGATCTTGAGTAAGATTCGTCACCTACTATAAAATGCTTGCATGTTTCCCACTCATTAGCAATTATATGTACAACTTGCAAGCGGATTTCCCCATGATTATTCTGGTGGCCGTAGAGAATAAATTATATTGATCAAAACAATAAGTGTCCGTTCCCTACTATGGGTATTATTTCACATTCCATACTCGAACTTAAACTCAATTACCACTTTCCTTCAGATCACTTTGCAGGAAAACTAAAACATTTCAAAAATAAGTTAACAAATACACTTTCCTTGATCAAAATCGTGTGTTTATAAACAGAAACTCCAAGTTTAATAATTGCATACTGAAAGTGAGGTTATAAAAATAATAACAAATGTCTGACAAACATTAAACAGCTGACGAATAATTTATAAACTGTGTATTATATTCTTCAGTAAGAATTGTATTGACTCGACCTTTAAAGGGCTGTAGGTCGTAGCCCATATAAAAAACGTAAATTCTAAGGAAGTTCGGCAAATCTACACACTATCCCCTTTAATTTGAGACATAAATCTTGTAGATCGGTCCAGTAATTAGGTACTGAGAAAACAGTGTTACAACTGTGTATTAAATATATAGAAGATTAATAGTTAATGTTTAATTTTATGTGTTTGATTTCACACATTTTAATTTTTTAATTAATAAGCCAAATTATCTTAAAAAATGTAAATTTTTTAAAATATATGTAAAATATATTTTTTATGTAAATATTTATTATTTTAAAATATGTGAAATAAATTTTCTTAATAACGATTTACATGATTTTATAATTTAATTATTAAGTTAGATTTTATTCGTCTTAAATTATAAACCCCTTAGGTTTAGCAGCTAGTAGGCTACATTTATAGTTCCAGTGTCAGCTACTGGGACAACTGACAGTCAGCTACTGGTACAAGCACTTTTTTCACTGTCAGCCACTGGAACACGTACAAAGGTTGAATTAAGTTAAAAAATGTTATAAAATATTTAGAATCACATAAAATTCGTAATATCTCTTTCGTTCCTATTTATTCAAAACCACGGATTATGTGCGTATACTATATATATTAAGTATATATTAGTTTCTTACTGTCAGCTACTGGTGCGTTTACCTTACTTCATACGTCGTTGAACTGTTTCTTTCCCTTCCCGTACTTACACTGGGTGGGATATGACGTAATTTTGATATGTCTACTTACAGTATTTTTAACGCTGAATCCAAATTTGTTTTGGTTGATTCCTAAGTGGCCGTACAGTTAAATAATTAATATTAAGCTTGAGTTTTAACATATTTGCTGCTTTAACATTTGCTGCTTGTTGATTTATTAACATATTTGTGGTATGGACGAGTCCAAGTTCTAGTGGCGACTAATACTAAAAGGGGTGGAAGGTTTGTGGAGTGGAAACAGATGTCAGCTGTTTGACATTCGAACATTCGACAAAACCACACACGACGCCATGAGAGCAAAATCAGAGTTACAAAATGCAATAACTAGATTATTTTAAGAAAATGGACTTTGGTGCTGTTTAGAAAATACGATTAATCAACTACGATACATAAACTATTAATCACATGAATTATAAAACGAAAATAGAATTTATTCACGTCAAATATCAGTACCTAATAGAAGCTAGGCCACTGCCGACATGATCATCGTCCTCATTCCAATCTTCAACCATTGCCTAATGCCTCAACGTCTGTTAATGAACGTGCCATAGTGCATAATCCCATAGTACATAATCCCATTGAGTCTAAAAGTGAAAACGTGCCTCAGTGCATAATTTAATGTATCAGCAACTAATAAATGATGTTACATAATCTAATCTAATATAACCTAACCCAACCCAACCTTAGTATTAATGTTTAAATCGCATTTTATGTCAGAAAAGGCATGTGAGGAAGATAGGTCGGACTTTATGCGGATTCGTGAGTATATTAAGTCATTTGAAGTGAGGTTAGATTAGGGAAGTTAAAGGTTAGGTTATATTGAACCTAACCTTTACCTTCCTAATCGAACCTCACTTCAAAACACAATACAGTCACGAATCCGCATAAAACCCCGGTGGGGCACACGGAAGATTTCTAAGGTGCCGGTTGACGTCACTAACTGCTGACGTCATTAACTGCTGCCTCTGAAGAAACAGACAATTTTATAATTTTCTATTATTAAATTAAACTCTCATAACCTAACCAAACGTGCTGATAATGGAAAAATCGAATAAAGATTTACTAATCCAAAAAATAGTTTTGTTCATAAAATAAAATTATAATTGTCTAAAATTCAATTTTATAATCTTTTAATTATAAAATTAAACTGTCATAACCTAACCAAACCAACCAAACTTGCTGATATGAAAAAATTGTTGATAAAGTTAGTGCCGCCGGCGGGATTCGAACCCGGATCATTCGGATTATCAGCCCGCAACGCTATCCACTGCACCACCGAGGCCGATGGCCGGAACCGTATCGTTGCGGTATTGGTGTTCCCTTAAAGTGACGTCAGCAGTTAATGACGTCAAACGGCACCTGAGAAATCTTCCTTGTGCCGTTTCGCATAAAACCCGACCTACCTTCCTCACATGCCTAAATAAGAACTGATTATTTAGTTTCAAAACAAATTGATTTGATTTCATTCCGCATTAGATCAAGTACAAACAGTTGTTTGCTCTTCTCACTCAGTCCTCACTCCTCACTCAGTACGGACCCGTCCAGACCACGCCACCACGCCATATTACCATTACCTTCAGTAATCACTAATCAGTACCGCTCAATTAACCTTAGATTCGTAATCCTAACCTTCGTTTTACGGCCATTACAGCCAATTAGGCATCTCTCCGACAAAAACTGATTGCATTTTTGGATTCAGCGTTATAAATACTGTAAGTAGACATATAAAAATTACATCATATCCCAGTGTAAGTACAGTAAATATTTGCCATTAATCTAACTGCTACAAAGGGTTCCCACACTCTGCACTGCTAGCCTTCACTACTTCCTTCCCTTCACCACTTCCTACGTCGTGGGCCTGTTTCCCTCCCTCCCTCCCTAGAGCATTTTAAGATTGCAGATACATTAACTAACTGCCACAGACGGTTCCCACACACCACACTGCTGGCCTGTACTACTTCATTTATCACTTCCTACGTCGTGGACCACCTTCACATCGCATTTTAGTATTTTATATCCGTTAATTTAACTGCCCCAAGGCGTTCCCACGCCCTCCACTGCTAGCCTTTACTTCATTCACCACTTCTTACGTCCTCGTCCTGG
The DNA here is from genome assembly GCF_028750875.1 of Macrosteles quadrilineatus. Lineage (NCBI taxonomy): Eukaryota > Metazoa > Arthropoda > Insecta > Hemiptera > Cicadellidae > Macrosteles > Macrosteles quadrilineatus. Next base: position 32,044,310 of record NW_026542594.1, on the reverse strand, counting down.
ATCTGTTTCCCTTCCATCCCATAGCATTATAGTATTGCAGATACCTTAATGTAACTGCCACAAACATTCCCCACACTCCGCACTTTACTAATTTTTATTTAGGTACCCTTAATACTTCCTTCACCACTTCCTACTTTGTGGATCTGTTTAAGTTTGTCATTTATGAGATGGATACATGAATGTGATTCACCGACGAATGTTTTATGATAAAATGTTATTTGTCAAAACCTTATTGATCTACGTAAATAAAATCTGTAATATACCACGGCCGCCTTTAACTCCAGGCCGCGGCCTTCGAAGTGGCAATGTTGCAAGTGGTGTTGTAACAGCTGTTTAGTTTGGCAGTAGCTAACTAATGGTATTAGTGTATTTAAGAAAGCTTGGTTACTTGACTATGACAATATTGACTCCACTTAAAAAGTACAAAAATTGATTTTCTATATAAATGTTGTTTTTGTTTTCAATTTTATATGTTTTATTTTCTATCTTTCAATAAATTGATTTTCATACATTTTTATTTAATAGTACGCAAAATAATGAGCTGGTGTCACATGTCTGCCATGTTTTCTTATGGAATGTCTGGCACTAGACAACATTTTGGTATATAATATGTGGGATTAAATCTTAAACTAAAACAGCATTATTGTTCACACATTTTCACGTAGCGTATTAATAATATAGATATATGCTATCTGACATTTGATACTATTTGATTTTTAGTGTATCCTAAAAATCCTTATGTTGACCAAAGTATAATCCAAGATTCGATCCTGAACCCTCCATTTTTGGAACACCCTGTGATTGGATCTTACTTTTTACCAATTGCATTAACATTTTCAAAATCTGTTTAAAACTCTATGAGGGGTTCTGTTAACCCCTCCATAAACTAACCCCTTCCAAATTAATTATGTACATAGGCTAGATAACACTGATAATTATGAATTATATGTACGAATTATAGTAAAAAGATTAAACTGACTTTAAAAATACTAGCTATTGGCAAGCTACATTTTAGTTGGATTAATTATTTAGTAAATAGCCTAACTACATTTATAACATATATAACATTTATAACTAAACTTTTCCTTAACTATGTTAAACACACGTATTTGTTCTGGTATTTTTGGGAGGGATACCTGAAGTGGGAAGGTCTAATTTATTTTACAAAAAAAAATACTTCCCGCTATAAATACAGTTGTATTCTACGAATTAATAGTCTTCAAATTACAGACGAATTCCATTATTAATCAATACTCTGAAAATAGTTGATACTATACTTCGAATTATTATGTTCTCTTGCAAATTTTTAAGTTCTACGTATTAAATTTTCTGCGAACGACAGGTAGATTTAAATGTGTAACTTTTCAAAACGATGGGCGACCGTTCATTGAATAACTGTACTACTTCAATGTCAATTTTGTTATTTAAAATCAGCAGTGTGAAATCATGAAATAAAGTGAATGTGACACTGTTGCTTGTTTCCCGTCAACGCAAACGTAAACAGAGTGTGAACTATTCTCCGTTTATTTCTGAAGAAACTAACCAATATTTACGGGAAAGAGTCATTCCCTAATATCAAATCAGGAATAATCTCAATGCGTTTATTTAACCATAAAATCCAGATAATCTTTTTAAATGGATATTATATACAACATTTATTGGTCAATGTTTACAATTTAAGAATTAGGAAATGTGAAAATATGTTTGTCAAGTGTGTACTGTATTATGATGTCGCGTGGTTAAAGCATACTCATATTATTACGAGTTGATTCCTTACTTAATTATTTACTTATATTACTATAAACATTTTAATTCATTTCCACGTATTTCAAATACATTTTGTACGTTGACGGAAAAAAACTATGTAACTAGCAGAGTATCCGTCCTTAGTAAGATTTACACATTTGATGTATAAAATTAACGGGAAATGTCTAGAGAAAGCACAATATCGAAGTGTTAATTTGTATTTATCTTAATATCGACAAAATTTGCGTAATAATTGTAATAGGAGGGTCAAATATTGTACAGAGGAAGTGTTTAGCAATGTTGTGTGAGTAGGCTGGTAGTGTTGTTAAACAATAACTTGTTGTGCTGACCTACTGAAAGCTGTTGCTTTAAGTAGGCCAGTGCACTTGATCAGGGGGTCAGTTTTGGTGGGTAGTGGTTGTGAGGTGCACCGGAGGACAGGGTCCTGCTGGGGAGCTGGAGTCCAAGGCCCTTGGCCTTGGGTCCAGGTAAGACAATGTTAAGGGTTTTCAAAATTGGGGTTTAGGGTATCTTCCAAATTGGGGGTTCAGTTTCTAACTAAATGATTTATACAGTTCCAGTCTACTCTACCTTTTTGATTGTTAGTTCAGCTTTGTGTTCTTTGTGTTGTTTTGAGTAATTAATAAAGTTGGGTTTTGTAAGCGAGTGCTGAGTTTCATTCCTGAGCTACGTCACCCAAAGTAGCGGTAGGTATTCCAAGAGGAATACGACCGTTACATAATACAAAATCCTTCCCATTCATGCAAGTTAAATTCCTTCACATTCACGAGAGTACAGTCGAGCGGTGGTAATATGGGACAGTCTCCACCATTGTGAACAATAGCTGGCTCGAGTCACGAGCCCAAGCCCTACAGCAGGTATACCTGGGGGAGATCATGGCAGGGGGGGACCTTTCCGGGGTGTGCATTTTGAAAACGATCGGGGTTAACGTATCCGGTTAACATCAATTCTAATTAGAAAATCTGGTAGGTAATTGTATATGATAAGTGAATATAATTATCTAATTAATACGCAAACTCTAAAATAACTCGCCATATCGACGAGTGCATGCTGCAACTGAAGTTGAGTGTCCGCGGCCGGAAACATCACCCCCCGGTCTCTGACGTCAATATGACGTAGGGGGGGGGGGGTGATGTTTCCGGGGGCGACCTTTCCGCGTCCCCACTCAAAGCCATAAAAAAGCTGGTTATAATAGCGGTTCATCGCCTCGTAACAATGCCATTATCACCTACAAACTATGAGAAGGAATTAAACACTTCAAAATATATTGCGACCTCTAATGGGTATGAAAGTAAGATGGTTGATAGGCTGATTAAAAAACACCGAAATAAAAACATAAACAAACATCTTAACCCGAACCAACTGACCCATGTGGTGATTGTGAACGATACTGTATTGGCCAAACAGGTCGGTCCTTTGTTTGCAGCCTGATTAAATGAGCACATACCAAACCTCCGTTTTACCCAACAAAAATCTACATTCGCCCAGCATATAATTGTGAACATGACCAAAGAATGAGAAAATTGGACGATAATGTTTCCATTCTCAGCTATTGTAAGAAAGAATTTTTACTAGACACATTAGAAGAGTTCCACATCAACAAATCATTAAAAGAAGATGCAGACAACCTACTGAACGACCAAATCCACCACAGCTCCAATTTAATATTCAACAAAATAATCAAAACCCAAGCGACACTGACGCATCCTATTAGACAAGGATCAAAACAATACTGAGGTCAAAGGTCAGGTAGACCACAACGATCTAGTTAAGATGTGGCTTGGATGTCAGCCGCGGCCGGTGAACCTACAAACATGTTGTTTTTCTGTATAATTCTATCATGGTCATGGAAATGATCCTACTATAGTCAATGTAAACAAAGCTCATCTCAGGTTTAGGCTCAGGAATAATTTACTGCAAGTTGTTTGATGCCATTTATTTATGTACATTCATAATTTTAGAACATTGGTAGCAAATAGTACATGTGCTGTAATCTTGCAAAGCAAGACTCAATGTAAAATGCAGTGTCTCATATACCTATCTTACATTTCAAACAGTAGAAGATATTGATATTATTTATTAATAAATAATATCAATATAGATTAAATTTTAATCTATGTGTAAAAAACTATCAAACCACTTTTTATTAAACAACAATATTACTCAGTATTTTTAGGAAGGCACAAAAAGGATGGAGAAGTGATTATTATCGTATTGAAAAGGTTAACAACAAAACAATTATACCTCACAGTATTCATTTCACTTTTCAAAAAACGTTCACCTTACAATTATTGATATTGCTTGAATGAACAAATTTGAACGTATCCCTACAATTGTCAGCCTAAGCGTATGTTTTGTGATGTATTTTCTTTGATCTTCTTTTCTTGACAAAATAAGTTTAGGATCTCTTTAAAGTTGAACAAATACCAATTAAACTGTTTTTATTACAAAAAATATGTATATTTCTGTCTTGTCTATGTCTATTTTAAAGAATGTAATAAGGTATATCTAAATGGTTCAAATCACCAATGGATTTTATGTAAGTGATAATGCTGAAACCCCTAGGTCTAGCCTGAAGTAATGTGAAAAACAATCCCGGGGTCGTACCTAGCGTCCTAGGACAAAAAAAGGAAAAAAAATTAAATAAACCAGATACAGGAAATGCATCATACAAAGAAAATTATTTATCCTAATGATCATCTTAAAGAGAGCATAAGTAGTATGACCCCCCCCCCCTCTCCCCTTTTCACTGTGTCAAAGGAGGGGTTAAAATTGCATCTAAAGTAAACTAAACATCTTTACAATTTGTACTAGATGTGGGTATGCACAACTAGGTTTGTTTTCAAATTATGGTTTTGAGAAATGTTTCTTTGTTTTAGAAGCTTAATATAACATCACCATAGGCTATAATTGTGTCTAGAATATTGTAGTTCTCTAATATTTGAACTTCTAAATCTGTTTTACGTGAGAACTAAGCTATTTAATGGAGAGGGAGGAAACAAAATAGAATAATGATGTTTTAGAAAATTTTCCATATAGTAAATTTTACATCTGCTGTATGAAATAGTAACACACCTATTATTTGTTTTAGAAACAAAACATTTATTATGGTAACAATAAATTATTTTCTTTAAATTCAGACAATCCTACAAAACTTTTACTTCCTTCTTCAGGGCATAAAATAACATGTTAAATGGGCGAAGCATGTGTCGCCCAGTGCTGAGATTTTGTCGCCCAGTCGCTATGGGTGGTGCCGGCATATTTTTTTTTAATGATGCACATTTTAAATGTATTGGAATTTAAAAGCGAAAATTGCACATTGAGGAAACACGTTAAAAATCATCTTCTGTCATAATTATATCTACAGATAATTACAGATATTTTTACTCATACTTATATATAAATTTGTAATTATCATTAACAATTTTTTATGGTTATGATTTTTACCCATATAAAAATAAAAAGAGGAAATTTACATTGTAGTTTTAGGTTTTACGTAGATATTTTAAACATGTTTGGTTTAATGTTTGTAGTACATTAGTACACTTTAGAAATTGGTATGATTTTGGCCCAAGAGGTTGTGAAGGAAGCCTTGGGCTGTTCAAGAATACGCAATTAAGTGAGATTATATGGACTATTTACAAGCAAATACAATACCGGTAAGCAAATTCATGAAAAGATGCGTACCCCCCCCCCCCCCCAACAATCGGTAAGTCCGACGCCACTGTCGCCCAGTGGAAATCCCTTAAAATATGCTCTGTACCTTCTTTTTTTCTTTAACAAAACATACCCTTTGCCAAATAACTAGCACACTTCCGAAATAATGTAAATAAATCAAAATCACTATAAAAAACCCTTTTAAGTAATACACAAATAGCTGTTAATTGAATCGACCAACTGTTGTTCTTTTAATTAATTAAGTAATGTTAACTTCAAAGCATGCAAGGAGTAGCCCTTTGGAAATCAATCTCTTAGGTAATCAGTTCATACCAGCAAATCTACACACACTTATCTTCATTTTTATGTGCCATATGCCTATATTTTGATTTGATTAGTGGCTTTAAAGGATGACAACAAATTTGACTGTATCACTTTAATAATACAATTATCCTATACTCTTATTTCAGCAATATTTGCTTGTATGTATGCTTGCACAAAGATCTCGTAAACGGCTTTGACGATTTCCTCATATTATAGTATAGCTACCACTTACCACCTTTTAGCGAATTTCCCTATAGGGAAGTATTAGCGAATTTGCCTATAGGGAAGTAGCTATTACCGTAGGTCTCATCGTAAGACCTAAGCCCGGGACCGATTTACTTTTTCATTTTGATGTCCCCAGAGGCCAAAAACACCATTCGTTCAAATTTTTATTTATCTATATCTATATATATATATATATATGTCCATCCACACGATAACTTGAGTAATTTTTGTCCGATTTTGATAAAATTTGGTTTGAAGGTGTAAGGCGGGATAAACTTGAATGAGTTCGCGAACCAGCATGATCGGACTATGGGAACGGGGGTTTATGGGGGGTTTTATGGGGTAAAAATAGGTTTTTCCCATTTTTGACCCTAAAAACACAAAATTTCACAATTTATTTTTAAACCATTTTGTAGAGCTTAAAAAAACAAATAATTTAGTATATTGGAGCGTTATTATGCGCCTAATTTTTACGGAGAAAATTCAAAAAAATTGTAATTTTAAAATTCCCATGTTATTCTTATGGAGAATAAGTCAACTGTTGTAGTTTGCTTGTTTATGAACATATTTTGATCAAATTTTGAAAATACATTAATTTCTTACTAAAACACAGTACCTTTTAATATTTTACATTAAAAAAAAACTTTTTTACCCTCCCTGTTGCAGCAAACCTAAGTACTCATTAAACTAATTCTGTTAAAATAGGGTATAAATGTGATATTTTTAAGGAGACATTTTAGTTTAAATCAAATCAGGCAGATGGAAATTCGCTAAGTTTGCAGGTTTGCTGCGGTGGGGGTATTTAGTATATTTACCGTCTTGTGAGTAACAGTATAAGCGTAAATATATGTTTTAAGTGTTATAAGACGTTTCTTTTATTTACTTTCCGTAAATTTAATAACACGTACAATGCTGATCAAGAAGTTATATATATATATATATAAGGCAAAGCCCTCACTGACTGACTCACTCATCACCAATTCTCCCACTTCCCACTTACCTAGGAGGCTGAAATTTGGTACACTGATTCTTTAGGCATTAAATAGGAAAACTAAGTGGTTTTTATTCTGATCGGACTCTCGGGATCCGCCCCAGTGGCTCTGGAGTTTCCCATGTTAACCTAATGAGTACTCATATTTAAATGGAATTAATGAATCTTAACAGCTGTTTCAATTAAACAAGTTGGTTCTGTTCTATGATGTTAAATAGCATTAAAGTTACAAGGATTACCAACAGAGTGCAGCACTATTATTTTTTTTAAATATTTTACAACAGCTAATTTTAAACCAAAAGTGAGTGAGCGTAGCGAACGAACTTCAACCCGGAGGCGAGTTAGCGTAGCGAACGAGCTAACCTGAAGGCAAGTGAGCGCAGCGAACGAGCTCCAACCGTAAAGGTGAGTGAGCGTAGCGAACGAACTTCAACCAGGACGTGTGAGCGCAGCGAACGAGCTCCAACCTAAAGGTGAGTGAGCGTAGCGAACGAACTTCAACCAGGACGTGATTGAGCCATGCGAACGAGCTCACATATGAAGTTAAACGGGGCAAAGCCCGCGGGTACAGCTAGTTTATAGTATAGATTAAACAATTTTATCAGCTGTTATAATTTAAAAAAAACTGTCAAAATAATGTTTATGAAAGTATATGCATAGATAAAACATACTCCCTTAGTAGATTTCTCATCCTTATGGAACAGCTGAAGACAATTTTATTGTTAGTTCTGTACGGTTTATGTAGAGGTCGTGTTTTGTTTAAAATTTGTTTCCCGTTATTATAGCCATTTAAAACCTCGTTTAACCAAATAATACGATCTAATCATAAACAATAACCTGTCCCCTAGTTATATAACCAAACAGTAAAGTACAAATCAAGAAATTAACCCTAAAATAATAGAAACAAAGTTTCGTTGACACTAGCGCCCATGTGTCATGTACATGAACTAGACACGAAAAACGTGCTTCAAAATTTACAATGGGATGAGAAGTCTACTTGTGTTGGTTAGTCTATAGTATATGCTATTAAAGCTACTATAAACAAGTGATTTTTGCCATCAACTATAAAATAATTGAATGTGTTGTAAATTGCTGGGTTAAAATTCCTATCATAATAAATTGATATCCTACTGAAACTTCTCGGACTCCAGGTACTTACATCTAAACAATTTTGGAAGCCCAAGAATGAATGTTATAAAAAGCCTTTCTATACTTTCACCATAAAAAATTACCAATGAAATAATCCAATGTTGAATAATATCAAATTTGACTTTAGGCATCCATCCGTTTTTGAAGCAATAATGTATGTATGTATGTAATAATGTGCTCCTGCCTCAGCAAACCTGCAGACTAAGCAAATTTCCATTTGCCTGATTTGATATTCACTTAAATATTTGCTTAAAATGTCAGATTTATTCCTGTTTAAAATAAAGTTAACTGCATCAAATAAACATAGGTTTGCACGTTTCTACCGAATTTCATCAAAATCATAAGATTTTTAATTGAGTTATCGTGCTATCAGACATAACTAAACGGATAATTGAATCCAAACGGATGGCGTTTTTGGCCTATGGGGAACTCAAAATGAAAAAATAAATTGGTCCCAGGGCTGGGTCTTACCATGAGACCTACGGTAACATCACAATATAAGGAAATAGTATATTTCCATTACTAGTACCGAAAAAGGAATTTTTCCGGTGTACGCTCAAGTTTCATGAAGCACAGGAACAACCAATTTCACGCTTGAGGCAAAGCCGAGCCCCAATAGAAAAATTATATGAACAAGGACCAACTACAAACCTGTTCTATAGAACAAAGATAGGCCATGGACAAGTTCTTACATTTCGACGACATTTCTAAACTGGCCTGTAATTCCAGCTCTGAAAATTAATACACCAACTCAAAAAAATTATGCTTTGAGGTTTCTGTTTTAATTGACATCTTGGATAGCAAAACAATATGTTTTGGTTCTGCGGTGGTTACAGCAATGACCAGCATCAAAGTTTGTCAGGGTTTACATCAGGCGGGCACCGAAGTCCGAATGTCACTGCTCACCATAATCGCGGAAAAAGGTGACGTTGTTTCCGTGACCGCGGGAGACGTTGATGATGTCTTAAAGAGCGAAGAAGATATTAAAGATTTTGCCGCAATCGCAGGAAAAGATATTGCCGTTTTGTGATTGCGGGAGACAATGATGATGTCTTCAAGACCGAAGAAGATATGCATTATTTTGCTACAATCGCATAATAAAGATTACGTCGTATCCGTGACCGAGGGAGACAAACACAATGTCTACAAAACCGAAGAAGATATCCAAGATTTTGGCACTATTGTGGAAAACAGTGACGTTGTTTCCTTGACCACGGGAGACGATGATTATGTCTTCAAGACCGCGGATGATGTACAAGATGTTGCCGCTATGACAGAAAACGGTGACACGTTTCCATGACCAGAGGAGGCGATGACCATGTTTCTAACAACCGATGGAGACAATGTAAAAACGTCCACGAGAGTTTTTGGATTACGCCGCAATCAAATCTTTTGAGATGTGATATTTTGGTTGTGGGTGGGGGGCATCTTAATGTACTGGGGGGCACCTTTCCATGTACTTACGTCACTGGTTTACATCTAAAATGAAACAAATTAAATTTACAACATTTTTTAGTTTGTCAATTAAACAACAGTTCATATCTTTGTAAACTACTTCTACCTTATTGTGTATCTAATAAAAAATAAATCGTCCAAGGCACATTTACACTCACAATGGCAACAAAAATCATAAATGTTTCAGGTGTGACCATCTGATAACAATAATGTTTAATTTGAGTTTTTTACAGCCCTTATTATTGTAGAAAAGTAAAAAGTAACCTCAGTGTTAATGGCCTTGTTACTTGGTTTTGTTTGTAAGTTAATATAATAACCAACATTACAAAAATCTTAAAAATATAAATATGAAATCAATATAAACATCTAATAGATAAATGTGCCTTGATTTTAAACATTTGTTATTGCAAAAACATTAAACACTCACTAGTGATGGGTCAAAACCAAATCCATCAAAACTTTGGAAAATGTTTTGGTTTTGAGATTCGATCGGCGAGTTTTGAGATTCAAAAGTTTTTAAATCAAAGGTTTTGGTAGGTTAGGTTTTAAAACTACTGACTTTTATTGGCATCGTTATTATTGTTTATACCACTGGCAGATATGAAGCAAACAGATCATCAGGTAACACATATGAAACAAGTAATATACAGTCTGAGCTGCAATAGTTAAAATAACTACTTATACTGGAACAACGTGCAACACGTTTTATATCCATATTTACTAAACAAACAGGTATACATTTTTACCACTAAGAGGTGGTTCACGAGCTCGGTTTTATCGTAGTCTGAGCCCAATATCCGGAAATAACTGGTATTAGCGGCAACTTAAAAATTCGGGTTCACAAACTCGAGACTATGTAAGCCGCGAACCAAACTGATGGGCTCCACACAATTAGTGCAGGGATAAGACCTGGTTTTAAAAGTTGGGTTCACGAGTCCAACTACAGATAGTCCTGGCTTTCGATCATTAGTCCCGGTGGGTTCATGAGTCAAGTCCGAGCTCAAAAGAGATAGTCTGAGCCCAAGAACAATGGTGTTTGGTCTCCAACTCAGACCTGGTAGGAGGCAGGTTTAAGGTGACATCATGCCGGTTTTATCTAATTAGCTCCTTTATTTTTATTATTTTAAACATGGTTCCTCATGAAATTCCGAAAATTTTCATTACCCACAACGCCATATTTAAAAAATATGTAAAAATGGTAAAAAGGCTCATAAAACATGAAAAAAATCATCAAAAAACTTAAAACGACAAATAAATTATGCAGGTATCAAAGAAGTATCATAACAAAGATATTTTTACTGATAAACCCCATGTCATTACAATTTTATTGATAAAATACCCCCGCTGCAGCAAACCTGCCGACTAAGCAAATTTCCATTTGCCTGGATTGATTTTCAATTAATCTATTAAATTAACATTTATGTTTAACGAGTACCTAGGTCAGCTGCTACAGGGAAACTAATAAAGTGTTTTTTATTAAAATATCAATAGCTTAAAATGAAATAAATAAATCTGCTAAGTTTAATCAAAATATATCCATAAACAAGCCAACTACAACATTTTACAATATTCTCCATAATAATAACATGGGAATTTTAAATTAACAATTTTTTAATCTTCTCCGTAGCCAATCACCATACAAAAACATTTTGATATACTAAGTTATTTGTTTTTTTAAGCCCTTTAAAAAGGTCTGGAGAAAAATTTATAAATTTTGTGTTTTAAGGGTAAAATATGTGAAAAACCCATTTTTACCCCATAAACCCCCCCCCCCCCCCCCCCGTTAGAGATGTGCAAGCACAGGTTTTTCAGGTCGAGTCGAGTAATTGGCAAAAGATTCGATTCTCGAGTTCGAGTCGAGTTTAAACCAAAAAGATCGAAGGATGTGTGAGTTTAATAAACTCCTTAGGCCTAGAGCATGTTACTTGTAAAACAACCTTGTTACAAGCTGAAGTACGATTGTAAATAAATTAATTATTAATATTTGTGCAGTAACTTATCAATATAATGCATAGAAAATAATTTTAAAACAACAACAATAGAGCTCATAAATGAACTTCTACTTCTGTGAAAAATAGGTAAGTGAGCGTATATTTATTTATCTAAAAATTAAATACATTAATTCCTATTGATAAGTAATATTGCATAATACTTGGCTAAAATTACTTAATACTTGCATCTATAAGTTATTAAGGTTGCAATTACAATATAAAGTTTAATAAAGAGATTTATTCTAAAACTTGACATTTTATTTCCTACCTTTTCACCTTTAGTTTTGTAAGTTTATTATTATTACCATTATTCTTAGTTGGTGTGGTTTTTGTAACGGTACTGTAGGCCTATAAAATTTCCAATGGTTTGACAGTGGGTAAAAGAAAAATAAATTTTTAAATTAAAGAAAATTAAATTTTTTTATCTTTTATGTTAATTGTAAACAAACATTCTGTCAAAATACTCAAAATGTATGCTAAAAATAAAGTACTTAAATAGGCCTACAAGTAGCCTACCTTACTGTTATACAAAACAATTATTGTAGATTGAAAATTGTACTGAATAATGTAATAGGCTCATACAATAGTAGTTATAGAAATCAAAAGAAACCTAGACTTAGGCCTAACTCACCATAATCAATTGTATTCTATGCATATTAGAACCCCAAGAAAAAATGGAAGAACGAGAAAGTATAATGATGTGTTTATGCTGTTATCTTTAAATCTCTTTTTAGGCTCTTTCTAAGCTACTATTGTCTTTATGAATGATTTTATACTTATTTATGAATTATCTAATGTTTTACAAGTTTACAGAATAATTATTTTCAACCACGGGAACATCAATTTATATAAATTACAATTGATATAAAATATGTAAATAGATCTTCTCATCTCCCTGATGATGCCACACACTGTGGCGAAATATATTGGAGGATTTAACATCTTTCTACAAGAACAAAGGCAATAAGGTAACATACGTTCAATAAACAAATATTCTAGTTCTTGTCACTGGGAAATACATCGAATAATCAATTTATAATTATCAACTTATAACAGATGCGTTACTAAGGTCAATGAACCAAAACATCATGATTGCGCAATGTTGTATTTTGGAGTGTAGGAGCGCTGGCGACCCGGCTTATCGAACTCGTAAATTAAGGGGTCATTAGAGTGTCGAGGCGAGTGGAGAAGACTACCTGACATAAGCCTATTCTCCCCAACAGTACTATACCGGGTATTTTGCTGGGAGAAAGGGGTGGTCGAGTAAAGAGGGGCGGGAGAAGGAGAGAGAGGGTGAGGAGAGTGAATGTGAGCTGTGGCGAGAGGAGAACAACACGAGAGCGTGGCCGTGTGTTGTATGCACTACAAGTAGATGCAAAGTAGTTTCTAAACAGAAAACAGAGCTTCCAAGAAAGTATCTATTGATTGGCGTTTGACAGTCAATACTAATGCTAAAATTATAGAACATTTTTTTGTTATATAATTTTTTAAATATATGTGTGGCGTATGAAGCGTAGCCTATATATACAAAAATATTCTTACCTACAGTTGGATTTTTTTAGCTCGAAGCAGTCAAAGTGTGGTGGAATATCTTTGAAGATGAACCTATTTAGCTGTAGTGCGATCATGTGTTTATGTGTCAAATTTTGAGGTTAAATCAAAACAAACAAACTGGCATGTTGGCAATTAATAATTAAGCATTTAGAGGCCGGGTTGTATTACTTACGAAAGAATTGCCATTTAAGATCAAATGAAATGATTTAGTATATTTCATTGTTTAATTTATAAGAAAAAAAATCTGTTTTTAGGCTACTGCATTTTATAAACCAAACTCGAATCTTGCTTCCTTGGCCTATTGTATAATGTTATCCTGTTTGTATGAGGTGAACTTATTTGATTAGTGATTACATTAATGAATTATCAGCAATACAATTAGCTGTTAATTATAATTTAAATGGGTCAAAACGTGAGTCTATAAAGGTTCATCTCGTCATCTCAAGAGTATTTAATTCTGATCTCTAACATGAAACCCAAACGTAAATCATCATTACTGTATGTCCCAACAGTTATTTTATGTGTATCCCAGTCACAGCAACCATATTATTCTATTAATATAATGATCAAAATTAATTAACTTATGCAAGAAGATTCAATATTTTAATACTAACTCATATAATTAACTATTATCAAAGCAACCATTACCTATAATTTGGAGAAAATAATTAAGTATCAACTTATTCATTAGCTGATTTGGAATTAGGAATCACGTCTCTATTTCACAGTAAATATTCTATATATTGCCAAATCTTACTAATATTATAAATCTGAAAGTTTGTGTGTATGTTTGTGTGAGTGTTTGTTGCTCAATCACGCATAAACTACTGGACGGATTGGGCTGAAATTTGGCATGATGATAGCTCACATTCCCGATTAACATTAAAGCATATTCTTATCTCAAAAACCCTTTCGGGCTCCGCCCCAGTGGCTCTGTAGTTCCCCATGTTAATCTTATGATTTTTCATATTTAAAAGGAATTAATAAATCTTAACAGCTGTTTCAATTAAACAAGTTGGTTCTGTTCTATGATGTTCAATAGCATAAAAGTTACAAGGATTACCAACAGGGTGCAGCACTATTATTTTTTTTTTCTAATTTATGACACCAGCTAATTTCCAACCAAAAGGTGAGTGAGCATAGCGAACGAACTTCAACCTGGAGGCGAGTTAGCGTAGCTAACGAGCTAACCTGAAGGCAAGTGAGCGCAGCGAATGAGCTCCAACCTAAAGGTGAGTGAGCTTAGCGAAAATACTTCAACCAGGACGTGAATGAGCCATGCGAATACTTATGAAGTTAAACGGGGCGAAGCCCGCGGGTACAGCTAGTAGTTATATAAAAGTAGGCTAGAGTAAGTTTAAAGTATATTTAACTTGTCAATTCCAAGAATTATTATGTCAGTTTGTTTGTTTTTATTTAACCTCAAAATTTGACAGGTCTGAACACATGATCACACTACTGCCAAATAGGTTCAACTTCAAAGATATTCCACTACACCAACTGCTTCTAGCCAAAAAATCCAAATGCACTTGTTATAGGACTTTATTAAAGAGCCTGGGCAGCATTAGTATATTGGCAATCGAAACATCATTATATACCGTACTAATATTATAAAGCTGTAAGTGTGTGTTCGTTATTTGTTTGGGACTCAATCAAGAAATGACTCGAATTGGGTTGAAATTTCGCATGATGATAGATCATTTTACCCATTAATAAATAGGCTGATTATTATTCCAATAGTTATTTGTGTAACTAGTGGGTGAAGTGGCGCATTGCTGCACACGAGAGAAATGTGTACGCAAGTTCCGTGGGCGAGTGTTGAAAGTTTATCGAGTGCGGCAGAGGTAGTTTGCACTCGTGTTACACATTATATTTTCCCTACAAATCATATAAATAGTTAGTCTTTCAAACATTTTTTTAGAGTGTTTTGTGTCGAAATTTTGACTCACAAACACTGTTTACGGCGAAGGCTCTATGACTGACAAAATCGGATTGAACTGGATCGAGTTAGGTATCGTTTTATTTGGCACATTCTAAGCTTTCTCCCTAGGTCTGTCTCTAAGCGCTTTTTTCTCTCGAGCCGATCATAATTGTAGCAGACAGATAACGTGCGTATTTGTAAACAGCTTGGTTAACCTCGAACCGATGACTGATGTGTTTTATTACGTTTATCATTGTTTTAGTGTTACAAATCAAAAGTAGTGATATACGTGGTGCATTATAAGAAGATTTAAGTGATTTTGAAGGGCTGGTTGATGATCCTGAAGAAGTAGATAGTGATATTGATGTAAATTATCAGCCAGATTCCTAGCTATGGTTAGGCTATGCATTCTTAGCTAAACGCTATGTACCGAAATCTGTTTTTTGCCCATAACTTATTTATTTGCAAATCTACTTCCTTATATTATTATATATTTGTAATCCTCATAAAATTTAAAACAAAGTGGCTATTTTCAAATATTTATAGGCCTATAATTTATACAATTTCATTGAGCGCGAACTTATTTTTTTTTTGAAAAATTTCCAAAATATCTTATTTACCTAAAAAAAATTTTGAAACAAATGTTCCTTATGTTTTATGTATAATATTGAAGCCCACGATTTTCCAAACAAAATGGTATATAGAACAGTATAATTAACATTGTTTTTAAGCTTCTCAGATCCGTTTTAAAAAAACCTTACAAATGCGCAAAAAATAGGCAAACATTAAGGCCAAAACTAGGGACACTCGGAGGGTTAAATAGTCCGGGACCAACGTCTGGTCGCGGACTATTAAGTCCCAAGCTCGTGCATCGCCCCTAAATGTTTTAATTGATCTGGTTTGGAACTAATCTAAGTTTATGTTAGTGCCAGGAGTTAAATTTATTTTTATATGTATTGTTAAACATCAAAACATTACTATATCTATATTATTATTTCAGTGCCAGGAGTCAATTTCTTTCAGTAATTGCATAGTAAAAGTTTAATAGGCAACTAAAAAGGTTTCGCGTATAGGTTTTGAGATTCAAGATTTTGGATTCAATTTTTAAAATTTTGGTTTCGGTTTTGAGATTCAAAGATTCTGGTTTTGACCATCACTATTAAACACAAAATTGAAATTTATTGTCCTACTTCTGGATATTGCTTTATATTAATTAAATTATTATTGTTACCTTACAATATCCGTTTCCTTACAGTTGTTTATCTACCAACACTAAACGGATATTGTAAGGTAACAATAATAATTTAATTAACACAAAATTGAATTGAGCATCACAATAAAAGAGGATAAATATAATGGCACTACAAGTATTATAAAAAGGCCAATACTATGACAACAGATTTTGTATCTTTGATTATTAAACAAACATATCATCCATCTCATAAAATGTACAAATATAGTAATAACAATACAAACCAGACAACAAAGATGGAATGTATTACATCCAAATAACTAAATTACATAATAATACATGAAAAATTCAGTTGTAATAGTTGTACACAATAGTTTTTAAATATTATGTTTCAAATATACTTAGGGAATAGTTTTTATCAAATCCAGGGTTGATAACAAAACAAACACTATATACAATAAAACATTCAATAAGACAGACCTAGTGGGTTTTTGATTATTGGTTTACATCAGAAGTCTCAAACCATTTTTCCTCGAGGGTCACATTGTAAGTTATTGGAGGGAAGGCGGGCCAGTTATATTTCTAAGCAAAAAGTTTACCTCCCTCCTATAAAGTATAAACCCATGAAGTTGTTTACTAATTTAGGCCCGATTTCACCAAATTCAGGCTAACGATGGTTTAGTTAAACTTCGGTTAAAACCAACTGATGATTTAAACCACAGTTAAGGAAATCTGGTTTCACCAGCAAAAGCGCGTGAAAACAAACGCTGGTTTTATAAACGAGAGTTTAGTGTAAAATCCAGGTGGCGGTGGCAGTGAAAACTGTCATAATAGCGGGCTGTTATGGGAGCAATAAGTAAACATAACCTAGAAAATAAATCTGTGTTTATAATATGAGGTAGTGAAAACAAAACTGGAGCATTGAAGGCAGCAAGAGTACAAGTAGGCCTATACAATAGATTCTGAGCAACAAGAACAAAATAACAACATAAAACAAGAACAAATAGCTAAACAATTAACATTAAGTAGATAAAGGCAAAGAAATATTGATAAAACAAATTCAATTGAGGATCAGAGGATTGAGTACAGTATTGCTGTTGAGTGTTGAGTCAAGACTCAGAATCTAACCTTTACGGTACATTTGATATAGTGGCAAAACTTGAGGCAAAAAGAGTTACAAGAACGAGACATAGTAAAGATACCATAAAAATAATGATTTTCTATAAATATGATGTGTTTAACTGATGTACTGACTTTAGACCATATGTGTATGTGAATTAATGATCACCTGTTATTTTGCATTTGTTTTGTTTGTATCAGTTTTTCTGTTTACATAAAAGTATGAGTTTGATTCAACTGAACTAATTTACTTATTATTTGAAAATATAACATTGGCGACGAGAAAAACGAAGAATGGATGGACAAGAGTTAAATAATCTAAAGAAAGCACGAGCAGTAGTAAAAGGACAGTTGAAGAAGGCAGAAAGATTCCAGTCTCAAGGTAGTCTTACAGTGACTGAGGTGAGTGTTAAACTCAAAGCAATTGCTGACCAGTGGGAACGTTACAAAAGTATTCAGGACCAAATTGATACATTAACCGATGAAGAAAACTTGCACCATGAAATAGAATGTAGATGTAATGTCGAGGATAAGTATTTAAATCTTACAACAAAACTTCAAGAGTTGATTAAGAATGAATGTTCCAACACTAGGTCTACACCACTTCACCCAATCAGCAATCCATCTGAGGCGACACATAGTTCAATTCCCGGGTCCTCATTGTTGGGTAAAGGGTATTTGTCTTGGTTTTACAAATATAGGTGTTGCATCGTCAATAAGTCTATAGTGTCCCAGATACTCAGGTATCTCTCCAATTCTACCATCAAAAACTTCCTCAAACTCGCTGAGGATGGTATCAAGACTTTCAGGTTGTATTGCGTTCACATTTTTTATTTCAGCCCAATCAATTGTCACTTCTCTGAGCCATTCTCTACCAAATATAGCATCTACATTTTGGTCAATAAGGTAGAGTTTTCCAACAAATTTTTGCATCTTGTATGAGCAATGTACAAATGCCATACCTTTGGGTTTGATAAGTTCACCTGTGTACGTTCTAAGTTCGATGTTGGTTTTAAATACTTTTGTACGTACATTCAGTTTTTTAAAATCATCATAGGACATTGTACTAAGGGCTGCACCTGTATCCAATTCCATTGGTACAGTTTTTCCTTCAATCGTTATGTCAAGAATGAATTTACCTTTTTGTCTGTCACTTAGTACATTAATTTCATGTTCATACTCACTGCCTTTCTCCGAGCCATCTTGAGTCTGGTATTGCTTCAAATTTCTGTTAGTCTGGTTCTTTTCCTGTAAGCATACACTTGCTATGTGTCCAATTTTAGTACATTTTCTGCACTCAGCATCTATAAATTTACATTTGTTAGCTCGATGAGAAGGTGAACCGCATCTGTAACATTTCCCTTTTAGATTGTCAAATTTTGTATTGGTGTCAAAGTTGCTCCTTCACTTTGGCAACAGTTCATGGACAAAACTTTACAAGGTATTTGCGGAGTGCAATGCTTTTTTGATGACATTATTATACAAGGTAAGACATCTGAAGAACTCTTGAAAAGATTAAAGGTTGTTCTAGAAAGATTAAAAAGTAAAAACTTAAATATCTGGGACATATAATTGATGCTCAAGGTATTCATAAAACAAAGGAAAAGGTCTCTTCCATCTTAAACAGCAAAAGACCAGAAAACGTAACAGAACTTCGCAAATTTCTTGGATTAACAAACTACTACAACAAATTCATAAAAGATTTAGCAACAATCCTACACCCACTCAACCAACTACTTAAGAAAGACGCACGCTACAATTGGACCTCAAAATGCGAGAATAGTTTTCAAAGGGTCAAATCAGAACTAGCAAGTGATCGGGTCCTTGTACATTATAATCCTGATTTGCCTCTGGTACTAGCAACGGATGCCTCTCCGGTTGGTCTTGGTGCTATTCTTTCACATCGTTACAGTGATGGAAGTGAGAGACCGATAAGTTTTGCCTCACGCAGTTTGACAAAATGTGAACAGCACTACAGCCAAATTGACAAGGAAGCCACTGGCATCGACTGGGGGCTTAAGAAGTTTTTCCCGTACTGTTATGGACGAAAATTTACTCTGATTACTGACCACAAGCCACTCGTATCCATATTCAGCTCCACAAAAACACTACCATCAATATCTGCTACTAGATTATTTAACTATGCACACTTTTTATCTGGATTCGACTACAAAATTGAATACAGAAGAACATCGGATCATGCTAACGTAGATTTTTTATCTCGGTTCCCAACTGAGCATGCTTCAACTAAAGGCAGGGACAACTGTGACCTTTTTCAACTTAGTCAACTCGATTCTTTTCAAATTAGTAGTTCTACAATTTCTAAGTCAACAGCCCACGACAAAGACCTTCAACCAATACTACATGCACTTGAACAAGGTGAATCAGTGGAAGCTTTTGGGTACCATGACAATGAATTAACACTTCAAGACGGATGTATATTCAAAGGATGTCGAGTTCTAATATCACAATCCCTTCGTCGGAAGGTTCTTGATGAACTTCATATTGGACATTTAGGCATGGAGAAAATGAAATCCCTAGCCAGAAGCTATTGTGCATGGAAGAATATTGATCGAGATATAGAACAATTGGCAAAATCGTGCAAACAATGTCGTTTGAAACAAAATGAACCAAGAAAGGAACAAAATCATCCATGGTTAGCTCCCCAGGGACCATGGGAAAGGTTGCATATAGACTTTGCTGGTCCAATGCAAGGACAGTGGTACTTTATTATTGTGGACGCCTTTACTAAGTGGATTGAGGTAATACCTACTAAGAATACTTCTACAGAATTTTGCACAAGAGAACTTAGAAAACTATTTGCTAACTTTGGTCTTCCCATGATTTTGGTTTCTGACAATGGAAGTCAATTTACGTCTAGCGTCTTTGAACAGTTCCTATTAGAAAACGGAGTGGTACACAAAACAACTGCTCCTTACCACCCTTCGTCAAACGGGCAGGCTGAGCGTTATGTTCAGACTGTGAAGAAGTCCCTAAGAGCAATGGAAGACGAGGGAGGGAGACTAGATGTCAAACTCTTCAGAATGCTTATGCAGTTACGTCAAACCTCAAATTCATCTGGCTGTGATGCATATTCCTTGATGTTTGGCAGGAAGATTCGAACACACATAGCTCTTTTACATCCTACACGTAAACAAGAAAATGAACATGTGAAGCAAGCAACACGATATTTTAAGGAGGGAGACAGAGTACAAGCGAGAAATTATTCAAACTCAAAAGACAAGTGGAGTTTTGGAAGAATATTGCAAAGGGAAAGCAACCTTCTGTATAAAGTACAAATGGACGATGGAACTGTCTGGCGGCGTCATGTTGACCAACTACTCAAATGCGAAATAACGTTACCAAAACATTTCAGAGGGGAGAATTGATGTGTTTAACTGATGTACTGACTTTAGACCATATGTGTATGTGAATTAATGATCACCTGTTATTTTGCATTTGTTTTGTTTGTATCAGTTTTTCTGTTTACATAAAAGTATGAGTTTGATTCAACTGAACTAATTTACTTATTATTTGAAAATATAACAAAATACCAGCAGAATAATGACAATTTAGGTTTAGTTATTGTCATTAATTACGTCTGACCAAACTAAATTAATTGTTTGACTGTAGGGTTAGGGTTACTCAAAAGGAAAAGGGAGCCTATTTTTTCGAACAAAGAAGAAAGGAATTTGATAATGTAGGTAGAAAAACACTTTTTCAGCCGGGATAAAAGAATCGGTGTAAAATAAAAGAGTGGCTGATCACATACCTAGAGATACGCCTTTACCAAAAACCTTGTGGGATAACCTAAAGAAAAAGGCAAAACATTTTAATAATTCATATCTAGTAATAAAACTAATTTCGTCTTAGTTAAATCATTAACTTTTCTCTTATCCACCTAGTTCGGCGAACAACATAGGATACTCTTCTTCACTATCACTTTCAAAAGCTAACTCGTATGGTATGCTCTTCTAGCTTTTGGCCTTTCCATATAAACCTAAAGCCAGAGCTGATATTTATTTAACGAAAGATTAAAGAAGTTAACCGGTCAAAATTGGGCAGTTAATTATCTAACAACAGTTTAGTCTAAACTAGCGCTAACGGCGAGTGGTGAAATCCAATTTCGTCAGTTAAGAGCTAACTGCAGTTAGAGCAGGGCTTAACGGCGGTTTAAATGTTTGGTGAAATCGGGCCTAAGGTACCTAACAATATCCTTGTAAAATTTTGGATAAAGGCATGATCTGTGAATGACATACTTGCTGGTGTCGAAGCAACTGCGGCTACAGTCGCGTCAGTGACAACGGTACTATTGAAAACAATGCTAAGCAGGCGCTCTACGATTATCGTTCAACGACTGTCGTCCAACGACTGCAGTTCCAGCCGCACCAGTGACAACGTACCTATATAATTTCCCTTCAACAGATTATAAATTGTGTTAACAAACAATACCTTTAACAATGAACACAGACATATTCATGGCAAACTAATAAGTGGTTTTAAAATGTTAAACTTCATTAAAAATATTTTAACCATTTTTAATCGGCAAGAGGTAATAGTTGGTTTGATCAATTACACAAATAATTTCTTCTTGGCTCTATTACTCCCTAACATTTATTTCATACTATGAAACCTTATGTTTCTTTATAGCATATTAATGAACAGATTATAAATTGTGTTAACAAACAATACCTTTAACAATGAACACAGACATATTCATGGCAAACTAATAAGTGGTTTTAAAATGTTAAACTTCATTAAAAATATTTTAACCATTTTTAATCGGCAAGAGGTAATAGTTGGTTTGATCAATTACACAAATAATTTCTTCTTGGCTCTATTACTCCCTAACATTTATTTCATACATTTATTTCATTATGTTTCTTTATAGCCTATTAATGGCAAAAGGATTAGATATTGTAGTTTCAAATTCCTCAGATCTTTCCAAGAATCAGTGTGGTATAAATTAATTATAGTTTCAACTTTGGGATTTACAAGTTAAATAATATTAATTTGTTGTTGTTGTTAAGTGTGACATGCACTACCAGATGACACAAGCAAGAGGTCAGAGGTCAGTGACTGGTCCTGACATGGTGACCTGGTGTGATGGAGAGGGGGAGGGGGAGGAGGGAGGTAGAGATGAGCCTAGACTGCTGGTGAGAGACTCTGAAGTGTCCAGCGAGTGTTGAGCCTTCTCCTTGTCATCTAACACAACACCATTGGGAACATTCTTCTTCACCATGTTAAACAAACGTTCATATCTGGAAAAACAATTATAAATACTTAGCAGGAGACAAAGACAATGTGATTGGACAGGATTATATAATAATTCTATTTATTTTTCAGGAGAAAGATGACACCACACTACAGCCAGCAGCTGATTTCTGTACTATTTTTAGACCAGAAAGTTGTTATTTACAGAAGGGAATGGTGAAGTTAGTGGCTGGAGTGATGTGGGCCAGATATATACCCAAAAGTCTCTCTATATATAAAAGGGTATTTATAAAAAGTACAAACACTAGCAATGTTTGAAATGGTTTATTGGGTTTTTTATGTCAAAATTCCATTCATTTGTTAAAGGATTTAGTTTCTTTTCTGGTGTGCAGTGATTTACAAATTTGAACTTTGCAATAAATACCTACATATAATTAAAGTGGATGGGTATTTATGAATTTTTCTTGGCTTTTCATAAAATGTATGCAGATAAAGCTAATTTTTAGTACAACATTTTTTCCAAACTATATTAAAAAATACCCTCGCCGCAGCAAACCTGCTGACTAAGCGAATTTCCATCTGTCTGAATTGATTTTAATTAAATCTATTTAAATAACATTAGGTTTAACGAGTATCTAGGTTTGCTGCTACAAGGAAACTATAATACCCCCGCCGCAGCAAACCTGCCGATTAAGCGAATTTCCATTTTTCGGAATTGATTTTCAATTAAATCTATTTAAATATCATTAGGTTTAACGAGTACCTCGGTTTGCTGCTACAAGGAAACTGTTAAAGTAGGGTTTTTTAGTAATATATTAATAGCTTAATATACAATAAATTAATTTGCCAAGTTTTATCAAAATATATATCCATAAACAAGCAAACGACTACATTTTACAATTTTCTCCATAAGAATAAAATGGGAATTTTAAACTTAAATTTTTTTAAATTTTCTCCGTTACCAATAATCGTACAAAAAGACTTTTGATATACTAAATTATTGGTTTTTTTAAGCTCTTTAAAAAGGTCTAGAGAGAAATTGGGAAATTGTGTGTTTTGAGGGTAAAAAATGAGAAAAACAATTTTTTACCCCATAAAACTCCATTCCCACGGTACGATCATGCTGGTTCGCGAACTCATTTAAGTTTATCCCGCCTTACACCTTTAAACCAAATTTCATCAAAATCGGACAAAATTACTCAAGTTATCGCGTTCACGGACGTATATATATATATACATATATATAAATCTATGTATATATATATATATACACACATTTAAAAAATTTGAACAAATGGTATTTTTGGCCTCTGGGGACATCAAAATTAAAAAGTAAATCGGTCCCGGGCCTAGGTCTTACCGTGCCACCTACGGTATTAACTACTTCCCTATAGGGAAATTCGCTAAAAATGAGTTTTTTGGTAAATATTAATAAATTAGTATAAAACAAATAAATTTGCCAAGTTTGATCAAAATATATCCATAAACAAGCAAACTACAACATTTTACAATATTCTTCATAAGAATAACATGGGAATTTTAAATTTGTTGAATTTTCTCCGTTTCCAATAACCGTACAAAAACACTTTGATATACTAAATTGTTTTTTTTTTTAATCTCTTTAAAAAAATGTAGAGATAAATTATTGGAAAATTTTGTGTTTTGAGGGTCAAAAATGAGAAAAACCTATTTTTGCCCCATAAAACCCCGTTCACATGGTCCGATCATGCTGGTTCGTGAACTCATTCAAGTTTATCCCGCTCTACACCTTTAAACCAAATTTCATCAAAATCGGACAAAAATTACTCAAGTTATCGCGTTCACAGACACACATATATATACACACTGGCTGTACCCGCGGGCTTCGCCCCGTTTAACTTCATAAGTATTCGCATGGCTCATTCACTTCCTGGTTGAAGTTCGTTCGCTACGCTCACTCACCTTTAGGTTGGAGCTCGTTCGCTGCGCTCACTTGCCTTCAGGTTAGCTCGTTCGCTACGCTAACTCACCTCCAGGTTGAAGATCGTTCGCTACGCTCACTCACCTTATGGTTGGAAATTAGCTGTTGTCATAAATTAAAAAAAAATAATAGTGCTGCACCCTGTTGGTAATCCTTATAACTTTGATGCTATTGAACATCATAGAACAGAACCAACTTGTTTAATTGAAACAGCTGTTAAGATTCATTAATTACTTTAAATATGAAAAATCATAAGGTTAACATGGGGAACTACAGAGCCACTGGGGCGGAGCCCGAAAGGATTTTTGAGATAAGAATATGCTTTAATGTTAATCGGGAATGTGAGCTATCATCATGCCAAATTTCAGCCCAATCCGTCCAGTAGTTTATGCGTGATTGAGCAACACACACACACACACACAAACTCACAAAATTTTAGATTTATAATATTAGTAAGATAAGATATATACAAATTTGAACGAATGGTGTTTTTGGCCTCTGGGGACATTAAAATGAAAAGTAAATCGACAGTCCCAGGCCTAGATGGGGTGATCTTGTGTCCCAGGCCTAGGTCTTACCATGCCACCTACTGTAATAGCTACTTCCCTATAGGGAAATTCGCTAAAATGATTAAATTTTGACAAAATAGCATATTCCCTCTGATACAAGATGAATCTTGTGAGTTACCATTGGTGGCTCCTTTATGGAAAATTTGGTACTATTTTGAATCTATATATATAAAATCCAATGTATGTACGTTTGTTTGTTTGTCCTTTATGGACTCCAAAACCGCTCGACAGATTGTAATGAAACTTTCAGGCATTATTAAGCATTATTCAAGGATGGTTTGTGTGAAGTTTGGTGCAGATTCGTGAAAAGGGCTCCACCCCAGTGGCTCTGGAGTTTCCCATGTTAACCTTATGAGTACTCATATTTAAATGGAATTAAATAATCTTATCAGCTGGTTCAACCAAACAATTTGATTCTGTGATGTTTAATAGCATTAAAAAGTTAATGACCAACAGGGTGAAGCACTATTATTTTTTTAATTAATGACAACAGCTAATTTGCAACCCAAAAGTGAGCGTAGCGAACAAACTTCAACCTGGAGGCGAGTGAACGCAGCGAACGAGCTCCAACCTAAAGGTGAGTGAGAGTAGCGAACGAACTTCAACCAGGGCATGATTGAGCCATGCGAACGAGCTCATCTTGAAAATGTATGAACAATTGACATAAAACCACATTAGGACAGGACAACGTCTGTCGGGCCAGCTAGTACTATATATTTTTCTTGAAAATACAGATAAATAATCTGAAATAAGTTTACCTATAATCTGATTAAAAAACTTGGCATTCTTCATGAGCTAGGCCAGGGGTCTCCAAAACTCCCGAGAGAGAGGTTTTTGTACTTCCAGCATTGGCATGAGCATTGTATGATATGATCATAGCCGCAGCTGAACCAAGATTACATCATTTGAAAAGTTAAAATGCTTGTTTGATGGTAGTTGTTGTAGCAATTTTATTTTATGCAATTAATTATTATTTTTAAGTAGTTGTTTTGCACATTTTATTTTGGTGATAACAGATACTAACCTATCACTACAGGTAATAACTTTTAAGAATAATCTGTTAGGTATTTTTTGAATTATTTTACTAAACTTTCAGATTTTTGTTTAAACTAACAGGAAAATAACAACTCAAAATTACAACGTCGTTAATAGCCAATATCATACTTAGTTGCAGTTGCTTCGGCAAGATCCTTAGCTTTTACTGCACTTTTGAGCTCCTCCTTTAGTTGCAAGTTGTTTTGTTGACAAGCTGACAGTTCTTTTTTTACATTCTCCTGCATGCTGCAATAAATCAAATTAATGTAACATTGTACTAAACAGTAAACTAGTTGTTAGTATTAAAATCACAATTGAATAGAATCAGAAATAAAGAGCACTTTGGGCGGTCGCACTTGATCAAATTGATACAAAGGCTTCCTTTACTTCCTTGCCACCATTTTGTAGTGAGCGGTCCAACCACCACCCCCTCCCTAACCCTGGTCTCTACTCCTACCTAATATCGATCAGTGGTGTAACCGGTTTCGTCGGGTAAACACTTGTCACTCCCAAGGTCATTGTATCACTTTGATACAGTTCGACCCTGCCCGCTTTACAAGATATAGGAATTTTAATATTTTTACAATTGTAATTAGAATACAAGTTAGTATTTTAAATACTATTTTCATACATGTACTGCTTTTTAATTATTACAATATATGAACTGTTCAAATGTATCATGTTTTTTTCTCTAATTTTACAAAAGTTGTATCACTATGATACAGTGCATAGTACAACCCTGCCAGCTTTTATATAGGCATTTCAATATTTTTACAACTGTTTTTACAAATGGTTCCAATTTACTGTTTCTCAAGTATTTACTGTAGAAAGATTACTTGTGTTTAGTATTTCAAACTTTATTTCTTGGCAATTCCACTGCACACACATACTCCATAATCCTGTCTAATACCTACCTTTCATGAGCACTAAAAACAGGCTGAGGATATTCTACTCTAGCTAGAAGAGGATTGAGTTCAGCCCACTTGATTTCAATATGTAGGGTGAGTCATAACCTCTTTTGCTCCCTCCTTTTTACCATTTTAATTTTTGCCAATTTGTCTACTTTTCAACCCGCATTATAAAACAACTTGTATATTAAATTATCCCTCTGCGGTCGGAAGGCCACTACGTGTGGCCACAAGGTCTGTATCGTGACTAGTTGTAATATATATAAGAAAAGACGCGCCTATAGCTCAGCAGGGCCACTCATAGTGGGCCCCCTCCTACTCTGGTTTGGCCGCCATTATTATTTTGTGGCATTATTAAACTTGTGTTAAACATGACATTTTACTAGATAAACTTAGATTTTATGGTTTATACAACAGAGAGCTTGCAATATAAAAGTCATATTTGCTGGACCGCAAACAGATAGTAGTGGTGGATGGCATACGTTCTGATGTTGCTTGTGTGAACCAAGGTGTGTCCCCAAGGCTCAGTATTGGGGCCCATTTTATTTTTAGTTTTAATGAATGACTTGCCTGATAACTTAACTTGTAAGACTATTATTTATGCAGATGACACTACATTACTAAATGTTAATGATGCCAACTTAAACATGTGGCAACTACCTCTACTACTGATACTGTCAATTGGTTTAATTCAAATAGCTTTGTATTTAAATGAAAGTAAAACATGTAATTTGCAAATTTCCTTTAGGGATCTAGATTTAGAAAACTGTTCACCTGTTAAGTTACTAGGTATTGATAGTAGGCTCTCTTGGAAAGTGCATATTGAAAATGTATGTAAACAATTGTCCAGACTAATTAACCTTTTGATAAACCTAAAAAAACTTGTATCAGATAAGTACTTAAAATGGCACTTAAAAAAGTACTTATGCCTTTTTTGAAAGTTTGCTTAGGTATGGTCTCATAGTGTGGGGTAATGGTGTTGGAATCGAACATGTTCTTTTAGTACAGAAAAAGGCTACCCGAATTTTATCAGGTGCAGATAGCCTAGATCACTGTAGACCATTATTTTTTCAAACTGGGATTCTGACAGTGATAAATTTATACATCTATAAGGTTCTGATTTTGATAAAAAAGAATGTAAATTTATTGGTCAAAAGAAATGAGATTCATAAACACAACACCAGAAATAAATTCAAACTGGAAATTCCAAAAAATAGATTAAGTTGACCAATAAATCTATTCTATTCTATTATTACTACTCTTTTTTATGTCTTAAGCTTGGATTTAAATGTCGTTTTGCGAGCCTTTTAACTCCAAAACACTGATCTTTAACCTAACATATAACTGTAAACTTGGTTATCAATAGGATTCAATAATTATATACGCTCATATTTAATAACAACTTTATAACTCAAATATTAGAATATTTATAACAGTTAAATTATTTAATATTCTTAAATATATTAATAAGGGGTTTGACATGTTGACATTGCCATGTACGAATGTAGTGATTTTGTACTCTTCAATAAAAGTGTTTGAAACTAATTCATATTAACTACTGTATATGGTATTAAGAAGAGTATAAATAGTGTTGTTTAAAGTTTTGAAGCCGGCTGGAAATATAATAAATACCTATAAATATTGTGCACACTGTTTTAATTTGATTAAACATTTAGGAGCAAAGTTAACCTCATTGCAAGCAGGTTTTTAAATAAATTATTTTATTAAATATTTATTTACAAACAAATAAACTTTTATATAATATGCCTGTAAATCATAAGTGGATCTAGTTAATTCAGTTATATTATTATTTGAACTGACAGGGTTACTTGTGTCTATTGAAGATGATTCTAAAACTTGTAGTAAACTTGCATTGGCAAGAACATATCCGAAAACATTAATTTTATTGTTGCTGAATTTTTCAATTTTCTTTTGCACATTCCTACCCTGACTATCAGAACACAAGGTCATGCACTTGTAGTTTGGTGCACTTGCTTACACCATTCATGTGGATTTTTAAAATTTATATTACGTTTCTTATCTTTCATAGGAGTTTTAGCTTCTATGTTTTAGCCTATGCCCTCCAAACTCATAGGAAGTAAATAATGAGTGTTGCAATGTGTTTGAAATCCGAGAAAACACCTTTGTAGATGTTATTATTATTTTAAACAAATAAACAAGGGAGGTATACGGATACAGAATTTTTGGCGACCATCTTGGTTGCCATCTTGGAATATATGACCTCATAAGTTAATGTAAGTACTGTAAATTTTGAGTGTTGCAATGTGTTTTGCATCCGAAAATAACCCTATTCAGACGTTTAAATAATTATTTTAAGCCAACAAACAAGGGAGACATGTGAAAACAGAGTTTTTAGCTGCTATCTTGGAACATATGCCCTCAAAACTTAATGTAAGTAGATGTTGAGTGTTGCAATGTGTTTGATATCCGAGAAAACCCCTATAGTCTACAGACGTTTAAACCAATACAGTAAACCCTCTCTTATCCGGATCTCCCATATCCGGACCCTCCGATATCCGGACGCGATTTTGAAAAAATTCAAAAACACTCTAGGGCAAATGTTTGTTGACCGAGCAGTCGCTGTTTGTAGGCCGGTTAGAGACGCTGGCGTGCCGTGAGGGTTATGCGATGTGCAGGTGCGCGGGCAAGGTCACTGACTCGCGAAACAAAAATAGAATTCCCCCCACCCCTCCTACCCACGCCAACACCCCACTCATGCGCAGCGACGACAACGCATCACTTGTGTCAGTTTTCAGTGCTGCCTTTGTTGTGCCTCAGTGACCTAGTCTTTGTTTGTACGGTTTGTTTTAGTTTCGGGAAGGAAGAGTGCTAGAGGCGAATGAGTTGTTATGGCCGAAAAAAGATTGTCATTACGATGGAGGAAAAACTTAACGCGTTGAAACGTTTGCAAGCGGGCGAAAGTGCAAAAAAGATAGCGAGTGAGATGGGAGTGGGGACTAGTACAGTGAGTGACTGGATAAAATCCCATGAAAAAATAGAAAAATGGTGTTCTAACCAGGCATCAAGTTCAGGAATAAAAAAGTGCAAAATGATGAAAACAACCGTGTATGACAAAGTGAACAAAGCGTTATTTTTGTGGTTTACACAATGTAGATCAAAAGGACTGCCCATGTCTGGACCCATTTTGCAGGAAAAGGCTCTCCAATTTAATAAGGAAATCGTAAGTGATCCCAATTTCGAAGCCATTGAGGAGTGGTTGGAAAAGTGGAAGAATCGATAAGGGGTCAGAAAGCTTTATATAAGCGGAGAAAAGTTGTCAGGAAATGAAAACGCTGTGGGAGAGTTTAAAATGTTTTTACACAAGCTGCTTGACGAGGAAGGAATCAGCAGGGACCAGTTATACAACTGTGACGAAAGTGGTTTGAACTTTAAAATGCTACCTAGCTGCACTCTGGCTTCCAAGGAAGAAAATAGCGCTCCAGGTTATAAGAAGAAAAAGGAGAGGGTTGCAATAATGGCCTGCAGCAACGTCACAGGAAACAATAAACTCAAACTTTGCATGATTGGAAAATCAAATACACCAAGAGCGTTTAAAAACTTCAAAGATCAGTCGACATTACCGGTCTGGTACAGAGGACAAAAAAGCGCTTGGATGAATTCTGCGATCTTCAGAGAGTGGTTTAACAATCAGTTCGTCTCGTCTGTTGAAAGGTATGCTGAAAAAAACAATTTGCCAAAGAAGGCTATTTTATTGCTCGACAACGCCCCTTCACACCCATCTGTAGATGAACTAAAAAGTGGAGAAATAAAGTGTGTGTTTTTGCCACCGAACGTTACCTCTTTGTGCCAGCCAATGGATCAGGGGGTCCTTGAAACACTTAAACGTTTGTATCGACGTAAGCTACTGACCTGTTATTAGCTTCCTTACCGATGAGGCGAGACAGGCCAGATTTGGACATTAAGATCTCTATCATAAACTTTGAACTTGAATGGATTGCTGAGGATCATTCACAAGTGGGACTTCTGTCTTTTTTTTTCTGTCACGCTCTGTAATTTTTTCACTGGCCATGGACTAATTTCAATAGGCGAGGAAAATCTAATTTTGCTCAAAAAGTGGCTGCCATATTAACAACATCCAATAAAAAAAAGACAAAGCTGTAAATTATATAAAGACCG
Organism: Macrosteles quadrilineatus; assembly: GCF_028750875.1. NCBI lineage: Eukaryota > Metazoa > Arthropoda > Insecta > Hemiptera > Cicadellidae > Macrosteles > Macrosteles quadrilineatus. The sequence goes on along the minus strand of NW_026542594.1, from coordinate 32,013,121 downwards.
ATACTACCACAAAGATCAATATTGTAGAGGTGGACATGTTTTATGCAATGGATCAATGGGAAACAGATGTCTCAGCCGCTTCTGCACATACCATATCTGCTGATTTCTCCAATCCTCGGCACATGTCAGCTGGTGTTGCAATGAAATTCAGGCGAAAATGGGGTAACCCATTGCTTCGGATTATGTTTTAGAGAAATTAACGTGTCAGGAAATCAAGAATGGAGCTGTTGTTTATAGTCTGATAACAAAACCAATATATTACACTATGCCATCCTCTCAAGACTACGATAACGCCTACAAGCAGTTGACAAATGATTTTAAGAAAAGGGGGCTGAAGACTTTGGTTTGCTCACCAATGCAACTACTATATTAGTTCCTACAACAAAGCATCTTCCCGAGTTTTACAAAACAGATTATCGCACCCACAATTTTTGAGCGCTCTGAAAAGTGCAGCAAGCAAGATTAGAAATGGAATGCACCGGGACTGCTGATTAACCAAAGCACGATGAATCTACCCTGCCTCCACCATGCATTGAAGATCAAGAGGATGACAACGCTACACAGCCTGCCAGAAATTCTTTGGAGCTTGGAACACAAACACCCCCTGGTAAATCGGCTGACACCGTCACAGCCTCACCTGACTCCACAGAACTGTAATTTAAACTCTTCTTTGACCCCCCTCGTCAACCTGACTTAAATTTTAAAATTGGCAAAAACTTCAAAAACAAAATTATCATCGATTCAAAGTTTAAAATCAATTAAAATATTTCATCAAAATATTCAACACCTGTCATCTAGAAAATAGTCTTTGAAATTGTGAATGGAAGAGATAAAACCAAATATTGTTGTTTTGACTGAGCATAATATGACAAAAGGTAATCTAGAAATATTTTATTTAATTTAAATCAATTATCTTTAACTTCCGAGTATTGCCGTACCACCACTTCAGGTGGAGGTGTGGTGATATTTTCAGAGAAGGGTTTGAAAGCTAGGCCATTAAATTAAAAAAAAATTGATGAGCTTACGGAAGATAACATTTTTGAATGTTGTGTAGCAAAGTGTAGAATAAATAATTTTTTCTTTACCTGTTGTGTGCGAGAATCGTCTTCATTTGTTCTTCTAACCTGGTTAGCCTCTGAGTAACAGCATCATCTTCTGATTGTGTCACATTCTAGATAAAGATAAGTTATGTAACAGTATGTAAATTAATCTACATCGAAATTCCATAATAGTCAGGTTGGGTAGCAGGAAAATATTTCAGTTCTGGCAGAGAGCCTGCAATTTTAAGTGGTTATAGTATACAAGTTTCTGAACCTAAAACCGCCCAGACCCCAATTTTTAAGGACCTCAGTCGTCCGTAATGACGTCATCAAAATGGCGGCCGTAAGAGGATGCTGGGTCCCCATGAATTGGCTATAACGACCGAATGCCTGAACCGATTTTCATGAAATTTGGCACACAAGTGCTTGAATACATTATCTCAGCCTGGGTTGAAAATGGTCAAGTTTCATCAAGTCATTTCAAAATGGTGGCTGTTCAAAACTAAAAAAAAATATGAGGAAAATAAATGTGAATTGTTTTATACAGGGTGAGTTTAAATGAGTTCCCCCCCTACTTTTTTATACATTTCTTAAGATATCAACTTTAAACCATGTCAGATCATTCTAGTGTAGCAAGTACTTAATTTTGACTGGGTTTAAATTTTTGGCCGCCATCTTGGATCCGCCATTTTGGATAAAAAGTTATTTTTTCAAATGTAAAGGTAGGGTTGTGACCCACCGTTTCAAACAAGACTTTTACGCTGAATACGATGCTGCAATTCGTAAAAAAAAATGTTGATCCATTCTAAAGTTATGAGAACTTTTTATAACTTTATTTTTAGTCCATTATAACATTGTGCATTTACAAACTAAGGCCATAATCTCAAAATAGTGCTAGATAAAGATAAGTGGACACCACCATTCATTGTTGACCTATTTTCACTCAGTTATGACGGATGTATTTTTTTCAGCCGCCATCTTGAATCCGCCATTTTGAAGTGTGATAAATTATTTTAAATATGAAGGTGGTGTTGTGACCCATCATTTAAACTACTTTTTTATGTTGAATTCAATGCCGCGATCCGTTTTTCATTCTCATATTTGGTTTTTGAAATATTGACATTTTAAATCAAAATAATTATTATATTTTATCACGAAAGCTTGATAACAAAAAACGGATAAAATAAAACCCAGTCAAAATGAAGTACTCGCTACTCTACAATTATCTGACCTGGTTCAGAGTTGATATCTTAAGAAATGTATAAAAAAGTAGGGGGGAACTCATTTGAAAATCACCCTGTATAAAACAATTCACAATTATTTTCCTCATATTTTATTAGTTTTCAACAGCCGCCATTTCGAAATGACTTGATGAAACTTGACCATTTTCAACCCAGGCCGAGATAATGTATTCAAGCACTTGTGTGCCAAATTTCATGAAAATCGGTTCAGGCATTCGGTCGTTATAGCCAATTCATGGGGACCCAGCATCCTCTTACGGCCACCATTTTGATGACGTCATTACGGACAACCGAGGTCCTTAAAAATTGGGGTCTGGGCGGTTTTAGGTTCAGAAACTTGTATACTATAACCACCTAAAATTGCAGCCTCTCTGCCAGAACTGAAATATTCTGCCATCATATGCAGCTATACGACCCCACTATAACTGCAATTCCACATTTTCCCCTTTATATAATGAAGTTGAAATATAGTAACATACAGTTTTGTGTCTTTTATACTCCTTTAGTATGGTATTTTATAATTGTTTTAGGAACAATCCAATCCCTGGCTTGTTCCTGTCTAAAAATGTATGGTACAAAAATTCATTATTGAGCGAAGCGAAGCTCTTTGGGATCAATTTCAATGCAAAGGTTGTATCACTTGAACTCAAAAACAGCTGAACCCATTTCAGCCAAACTTAACAAGATTACTTTGACTAATAGTGAGAAGGTTTGTAAACAAACTAATTTCAATTACATAATGCTAATACAATTTAAAAGGAACTTAAAATTTACAATTTTTAACATTAGGCGTATGGGACGAAAGTATCCATGACAGTTTTATGAACTAACAAGAAAATGTAAATAATAGTTATTTGTGCAACTAGTGAGAAAAGTGAGCAATTGACTCACTCGAGAGAAATCTTTACTCACGAGCCGTAGGCGAGTGAGGAATGGTTTCTCGAGTGAGGCAATTGTACTTTGAACTCGAGTTGCACATTATACTTTTCCTACAGTTACCATAAAACAAATAAATTTGTGAAGAAACATTAACCTATTTTTACACAGAAGTGAACTTTTAATATAACATTTAATGTGAAGTGACAAATACAACAGTACAACAGCTGACCAGCTGATTTACAGCCAGTGCTGCCAATGTATTTCGCGCGCATACCGTTGCCTGCATGTTACGCGTTCACTATTTCGTGCCTTCACGTTGCAAATCTGGAGTGAGACAAAGTAATTAGAGTGAGACAATGTTAACATTGTTCAAAGGTTTATTGCGGACATTTTCCATCACGAATGTAAAAAACAATACACAACGTTTCGGGATCTGGAATCTGATCCCGTCTTCAGGTGAAAAAACTTAACTAACACATTACAACTAACAATACACAAACGTCCAACCTAAGTTGGAATACACTACCGTGGGTAGTAGTCAAAAAATATGCACTGTATAGCAGTCAAGTCATGATACAACATGCAATTAATAACAAATCACAAAACACTATAATCTATAATTAAAGGTTTATGTACAAAAAACTCACACAATGGAACACTAACAACACCGTACGCTATGACTCCACCAATGAGACTGAACCAACATGGCTGACCAATCGGAAACACGGAGACAACAGAAATGGCTTCCGGTCCCTGGAAAAGTAAAACCAACAAAATGGCGGAGCGATGTACGATGCCGCAAGATGGGTGTTAATTATGTTTATTCCTATCACGAGTTTTACTACGAGTTAACATAACGTGCGAATTTTGAGGAGAACTCGTTATTTCCCTATTTATCGAACAATTAAGTTCCCTATCCTTTAGTTCCTTGTTCAAAATGGGTAGCCAAAGTGGCCTTATTTCAACCGATGACTGACTGATTGGTTGGTCTGCTAATTTAATGTATGAGGCTTCAATGAGTTTACGTTTGAAAAAATGAGGTTCCTTATGGACAATTTTTGCCTCTTCAAAATTCATACGATGATTTTCGGACCAGCAATGATGAGCGATCTTAGATTTTTCCACTAAACCTTTTTTGGTGTTTTCTCTGTGTTCTTTGATTCTAATGTTCAACGGTCTTTTTGTCTCGCCATAGTAAGGCCTGGAACAATCATTGCAATTTATTCTGTAAACACAGTTTTTAGTATCCTGAGTGTCATTTTTGGGTTTTGTTTTGACGAGACTCTGCCTAAGTGTGTTTTGTGTCCTAAATGCTGTTTGCACATTAAATTTCCTAGCAACCCTTCTGATTTTTTCCGACAGTCCTGACACATACGGGATTGACATGTGGACGAGTTTTTCCTTGCGATTTTGTAAAGGTTCACGAGTAGCCCTATCTTTCTTGCATTTGTTTATAATGGATCGAGGGTATCCGTTACTAGCCAAATCCTGTTCTACTTTCTTTATTTCATCCTTCAACTCATCCTGATTGGAGCAAATGCTCTTAGCCCTGTCAAACAGAGAGTAAGCAACCCCCTCCTTGACAGAAATTTGGTGGTTTGATTGAAAGTTTAGATACTGCCCTGTGTGTGTCTTTTTTCTATAAACAGATGTTCTAAGACTGTTCAAATGCTTTTCTACGCACACGTCCAAAAAGGGGAGTTTGTTTTGTGATTCCACCTCCATGGTTAGTTTTATGGAGGATGAAACGCTATTAAGATGCTCTAAAAACTCATTCAATTTATCATCTCCATGAGGGAAAACCACGAACGTGTCATCGACATATCTCCACCATATCCTCGGTTTGAGCCGAGCTGAAGCCAAAGCTTTTTGCTCAAACTCCTCCATAAAGATGTTGGCAAAGATAGGTGACAATGGTGACCCCATGGCCATACCCTCATCTTGACGGTATAATTTACCCTCTAATTGGAAATAGTTACATTGAGTACACAACTCCAAAAGTTCCATTATGACGTTAACAGGGAGTTTAGTTCTGTTAGCTAAAGTATCGTCGTTTGTGAGACGAGTCTCAATTATTTTTAGGGTTTCCGAAACGGGGACATTCGTAAACAGACTTTCAACATCGAAGCTGACCAGCTTGTCAGTATCAGCCAGTACGATAGATTTAGACTTTTCTACAAAATCTTTGGAGTTTTTGATAAACGAATCAGTGTTTCCTACTAAAGGCTTTAAAATGTCCAGAAGGACTTTAGACAATTCCCTACAAGCAGAATCACGGGAGCTAACTATTGGTCTCAGAGGAACGTTAGGTTTGTGGATCTTAGGTAACCCGTACATGTGTGGAATTTTGGAATGGTGTGGTGTCAACCGAGTCCTTTGTTTGTCACTAAAAAACTTTTTGTGTTTTCTTAGAGTACTCGCGATTTTACGCTCGAAAGTTTCTGTGGGGTCTTTTTTCAATTGGGTGTATTGGCCAGATTGCAAAGTTTCTAACATTTTTTCTTCGTATGTCACAGTATCAAGAACTACCGTGGCATTCCCTTTATCCGCGGGCAAAATCTTTACAGTACCGTCTTTCCCAAGGACTGATACTGCTTTGGTTTCCTCTTTACTAAGATTAGGTTTAGGAGTGGGAATTTTCTTTAGTAAAATACTAGCTTCACAACGGAACTGATCCCCCTGAGACTCAGGTAACTGAGAAACAGCAGACTCAATCCCTGTCACAAAATCCAGCGTTTTAACTGATTTAGGCACAACGGAAAAATTTAGCCCTCTGCTCAAAACAGAAATCTCAACTGGGTTTAGAACTTTAGAAGACAGATTCACAACTTGGTTTTTTGCATCATCACACTGTGAAATTTGAGTATTCCTATCAATGTTATCAGGAGGTCTGAGATGTTGTAGTTTAGCCTTTTGCCTAGCCTTCACATTTTCCGATTCTTTGTTGAACCTATTTTGTATGCTTTGAAAAATGTTTTGAAAATCAGAACCTATTATTAGTGCCAATTCAGCTTTTTTGTTCTCAATAGAGCTTTTCAGAAGTCTTTTTTCTAAACGGTGGTGTTCAATTCTTTCATTGATTAGAGATTTAGAAGCTAAAGACATTATTTTGCTGGCTTTGAAACTTTTGTAAGGAGGCTTTAGGTAAAAACCTTTAGGTATCAAATTATCACGTTTGCATTTCACAAGAAAGGTCAAATGGTTTGTGTGATTAGCCAATTTTAAATGCATTTGTTCCAATTCACTTATTTGATTACTTACTCCGGGTCCGTACCGAGAATCAATTCTTTGTTTGAAGTTCATTGTTGGTGATGGTGAGTTAATGTTGTTCAAAGGTTTATTGCGGACATTTTCCATCACGAATGTAAAAAACAATACACAACGTTTCGGGATCTGGAATCTGATCCCGTCTTCAGGTGAAAAAACTTAACTAACACATTACAACTAACAATACACAAACGTCCAACCTAAGTTGGAATACACTACCGTGGGTAGTAGTCAAAAAATATGCACTGTATAGCAGTCAAGTCATGATACAACATGCAATTAATAACAAATCACAAAACACTATAATCTATAATTAAAGGTTTATGTACAAAAAACTCACACAATGGAACACTAACAACACCGTACGCTATGACTCCACCAATGAGACTGAACCAACATGGCTGACCAATCGGAAACACGGAGACAACAGAAATGGCTTCCGGTCCCTGGAAAAGTAAAACCAACAAAATGGCGGAGCGATGTACGATGCCGCAAGATGGGTGTTAATTATGTTTATTCCTATCACGAGTTTTACTACGAGTTAACATAACGTGCGAATTTTGAGGAGAACTCGTTATTTCCCTATTTATTGAACAATTAAGTTCCCTATCCTTTAGTTCCTTGTTCAAAATGGGTAGCCAAAGTGGCCTTATTTCAACCGATGACTGACTGATTGGTTGGTCTGCTAATTTAATGTATGAGGCTTCAATGAGTTCACGTTTGAAAAAATGAGGTTCCTTATGGACAATTTTTGCCTCTTCAAAATTCATACGATGATTTTCGGACCAGCAATGATGAGCGATCTTAGATTTTTCCACTAAACCTTTTTTGGTGTTTTCTCTGTGTTCTTTGATTCTAATGTTCAACGGTCTTTTTGTCTCGCCATAGTAAGGCCTGGAACAATCATTGCAATTTATTCTGTAAACACAGTTTTTAGTATCCTGAGTGTCATTTTTGGGTTTTGTTTTGACGAGACTCTGCCTAAGTGTGTTTTGTGTCCTAAATGCTGTTTGCACATTAAATTTCCTAGCAACCCTTCTGATTTTTTCCGACAGTCCTGACACATACGGGATTGACATGTGGACGAGTTTTTCCTTGCGATTTTGTAAAGGTTCACGAGTAGCCCTATCTTTCTTGCATTTGTTTATAATGGATCGAGGGTATCCGTTACTAGCCAAATCCTGTTCTACTTTCTTTATTTCATCCTTCAACTCATCCTGATTGGAGCAAATGCTCTTAGCCCTGTCAAACAGAGAGTAAGCAACCCCCTCCTTGACAGAAATTTGGTGGTTTGATTGAAAGTTTAGATACTGCCCTGTGTGTGTCTTTTTTCTATAAACAGATGTTCTAAGACTGTTCAAATGCTTTTCTACGCACACGTCCAAAAAGGGGAGTTTGTTTTGTGATTCCACCTCCATGGTTAGTTTTATGGAGGATGAAACGCTATTAAGATGCTCTAAAAACTCATTCAATTTATCATCTCCATGAGGGAAAACCACGAACGTGTCATCGACATATCTCCACCATATCCTCGGTTTGAGCCGAGCTGAAGCCAAAGCTTTTTGCTCAAACTCCTCCATAAAGATGTTGGCAAAGATAGGTGACAATGGTGACCCCATGGCTGGGGTGTTAGTTAAGTTTTTTCACCTGAAGACGGGATCAGATTCCAGATCCCGAAACGTTGTGTATTGTTTTTTACATTCGTGATGGAAAATGTCCGCAATAAACCTTTGAACAACATTAACTCACCATCACCAACAATGAACTTCAAACAAAGAATGTTAACATTGTCTCACTGATGAGTGTATTGGCCACTTTGCTTTCTCAAATCAGTGAGAGAACGTGTACATTGTTAGGTGACTGTAGGAAAAAGAATTATAACATATGGTTTTAACAAACCATCTACAGTATTCTAGCAAATTTCAACATACAGACCAAAAGAAAAGAACATTTTGATTTGGACCTTTGACCATAGCAAAACATTATATAACCATCTGCACATTATAAGTTATGAAATGTGAAAAGTTGTAGATCATTTAATACTATTCTGTAATATTAATAATTGTTCGGCAAATCCTCATTTTAATAGTTCGGCTGAAAATGGAATCTGCATTTTGTGAAACACTAATTTGGGAACGATTCAGTAATTCCAACTTTTGATAACAGTAGCTATATAAATACTGTTATTTGATTGCCAGGCTAAGGACTATACACGTCCAGTTACAACTATAATAAGTAAATAATTAATTACCTAAGCTTATAGAAGTCCACTTTTAAGCAAGGTATGGATAATTGTCTAGGCCTGCCCAGAAGTACAGTTACGATTACATTAAGTCGGGCTAATAGCCTAAACTGATAGGTGTGTTGTGTTTATTTACTAACTCCAGTTATAACTAAGCTTACCTGTAATATAAAAAAACTCCATCTATTTTCCCGCAATAAGATAATTATTATACATTGAACAGCACAGGATATTGGCATTTTGATGTCAGGACGTAATTTACAACCCAAAGGTTTTACTCTTACACAGTGCAGGTTCAACAACTCAAATTTAATGCCATAGCTTAGTTCAGAAACATATTTTCTAATTATAGCCTGTTTAATTATTGTTTGTAGTTTATTAGGAATTTATTTTATTTATTCTTGCTGGAATTCATTATGAGGAATATATATAATATTTCATTCATTCATTCACTGTACCGCAATTCATTTGGTTCTAATGGCAAACAGCTGGGAGATGGAGCGGCCAACGCTTACTATTCGCCATTCGCCAATAGCGGGAGTAGTTGTCACCAGAAATTATTAGAAGATGGCAGTCGCAAAGCCACTATTGGTTAGTAGCATTAGCCACTAGCTCCAATCCCCTCCCGGATGTTGCTATTGCCAAGCTTCTAATGAAGGCGGTGATTATATTTTTGTAACAATCAATAGACGAAATAATATGTTTATGACGCAAAATTATTATTACAGCTTGGGTAAATAAAAATATAATATAAACACCTAATAAACTCCGAAGAATATGCCAAAAAGTGTAAGGAGATTTCTGTATTAGGCTGGGGCCACACTTGTAATTTTTAACCAGCGAGATTGTTTTTTCCGTTTGGCTACACTCGTCTTACGAGATAGGTTTTTCGGGCTAACCAGCGAGACTGATGGAGCAAGCCACACTGACAATAAAAATTGTCCGTGTCCGTGATCCGCACTCCCCCCCTTCCACGCTCACTGTACAGTGAATCAGTCAGGTTAAAACTAGAAATGTGCGTGGAAAAAATTCAGCGAGATAAGATGAGTGTGTTCACTCCCATAAGCCGCAATGTCCCGCGACTAGTTTTACGTGCAACGCCCGTGGAATGTTAGTAGAGAATACACGTTCTATATATACTTGGGTGGTCTGCCGTTACACTTTAGACGCATAAATGAGCGAAGCAATGGTTAAAGCAGCTAACACCCTTCAATATGTTCCCTTTCAACAGATTCACCGTTTGTTTGCCCGATATTATTTCAATTCTAAAGAATGACAAATTTATCTGATAGTTTATACTGCACCTTTGTAGTGAAACTGGCCATCCTGACCATTTGCTTGTACTTTGTAAATGGGCATAGCAGGATGTACTCGTGCAATCAACATTTGTTCTACAATCGTCTAAGCTAACTGCCTATCATTATCAGCTTCTTCCGCCACTGCTTTATCTGGTTCTTCTTGTTCACGACGCCACTCTCTTACAATATTTGCATTATCGGTGCGACGACCAATATTATGACGTGGCCTTTGAAGCATGCTCAAAACAAATATAGCAAAACTGTTACTTCCATTGATAAACTGTTACATTCCAACTTTAACCTATGATGAAAGTAAACATTGAAATGTAAACAAAACAATTACAAACAATTATCATATGTTTATCTTATTTAAATGAAATGAAATAAACTCATATGTCATAAACCCAATATAATTTTTCTTTCAACTTACATTAAAATAACAAGCGAAATTGCGTGACCCGTAAAATAAAATCCAGAAGGAAATTTGCAAATATTTTTTTACCAAAACATTGTGCTCAGTATTCTTTAGCTGTTGGCCAAATTTCATATCAATTGGTCAAGCCATTACATTCTGATGCCCTTACAAAGAAGTTACAAAGTGAGGGAAAGTGAGCTTCGCTCAATCATATCAATTGGTCAAGCCATTACATTCTGATGCCCTTACAAAGAAGTTACAAAGTTAGGGAAAGTGAGCTTCGCTCAATAAAGCTCAAATACCACTGACTCATTCATTCATTCACCCACTCATCACGAAATCTCAGAAACCATAAGACCTAGGAACCTAAAACTTGGCAGGCATCTTCTTTTTGGGTAGTAGACGCTCACTAAGAAAGGATTTTACCCTCCGACCTCTGGGCTCCGCCCCAGTGGCTCTGGAGTTTCCCATGTTAACCTTATGAGAAATGGAATTAATGAATCTTAACAAATGTTTCAATTAAACAAGTTGGTTCTGTTCTATGATGTTCAATAGCATTAAAGTTACAAGGATTACCAACAGGGTGCAGCACTATTATTTTTTTTTTAATTTATGACAACAGCTAATTTGCAACCAAAAGGTGAGTGAGCGTAGCGAACGAAGGCAAGAGAGCGTAGCGAATGAGCTAACCTGAAGGGAAGTGAGCGCAGCGAACGAGCTCCAACCTAAAGGTGAGTGAGCGTAGCAAACGAACTTCAACCAGGACGTGATTGAGCCATGCGAACGAGATCATCTTGAAAATTAAGAAGTTTAACGGGGCAAAGCCCGCGGGTTACAGCTAGTAGATTTATATAACTATGTGGCCGTGAACAGCTTGAGTAATTTTTGTCAGATTTTGATGAAATTTGGTTTAAAGGTGTAAGGCGGGATAAACTTGAATGAGTTCGCGAACCAGCATGATCGGACCATGAGAACGGGGTTTTATAGGGAGGGTTTATGGGGTAAAAATTGGTTTTTCTCATTTTCGACCCTCAAAACACAAAATTTCCCAATTTATCTCTAGATCTTATTAAAAAGCTTAAAAAACAAATAATTTGGTATATCAAAGTGTTTTTGTATGGTTACTGGTAACGGAGAAAATTCCATAAAATAATTATTTAAAATTCCCAGGTTATTCTTATGGAGAATATTGAACATGTTGTAGTTTGCTTGTTTATGGATATATTTTGACCAAACTTGTGAAAATCGGTCGGGTAGAGGAGCCAAACGAACTTGGAAAAAAATCCAAAATTAACTCCCCATAAGAAATAAATGGGGAGCAAATTTTGTTTACGTATAGGCCGGGTGGTATTATAGATAAATATATGCCGATTCTTGATGGCAAATCTGTGCGTGCATACTTTCAATTTGAGACCTCAATCATGAAAATCGGTCGGGTAGAAGAGCTAAACAAACTCGGCAAAGAGAAACCAAATTTAACTCCCATAAGAAATACATAGAGATCAAATTTTGTTTACGTATAAACCGAGTGAGACTATAGGTAATTATATGCTGATGCTTGATGGCAAATCTGTACGTGCATACCTTCAATTTGAGACCTCAATCATGAAAATTGGTTGGGTAGAAGAGCCAAACGAACTCGGAACAGAAATACCCTCGCCACAGCAAACCTGCAGACTAAGCAAATTTCCATTTGCCTGACTGGATTTACACTAAAATGTCTCCTTAAAATTACATCACATTTATTCCCTATTTAAATAACCTTAGTTTAACGAGTACTTAGGTTTGCTGCAACAGGGAGGGTAAAAAGGTATTTTTTTTTTGTAAATGTATTAGTGTATTATGAAATGAATGTATTTTCCAAATTTGATCAAAATATGTTAATAAACAAGCAAACTACAACAGTTAACTTATTCTCCATAAAAATAACATGAAAATTTTAAATTTACAGATTTTTGGAATTTACTCCGTAACCATTAGGCGCATAATAACGCATCAATATACTAAATTATTTGTTTTTTTAAGCTCTACAAAATGGTTTGGAAAGAAATTGCTAAATTTTAAGTTTTTAGGGTCAAAAATGGAAAAACCAATTTTTACCCCATAAAACCCCCCCATAAACCCCTGTTCCCATAGTCTGATCATGCTAGTTCGCGAACTCGTTCGAATAAACTAGGTTTACACGTTTGTACCAAATTTCATCAAAATCGGATCATTTTTGCTCGAGTTATCGCGCTAACTAATATATATAAATATATATATTATATGTGTGCCCACATATATAAATATATATATATAAATAGCTGTAACCCGCGGGCTTTGCCCCGTTTAACTTCTTAATTTTCAAGATGATCTTGTTCGCATGGCTCAATCACGTCCTGGTTGAAGTTTGTTCGCTACGCTCACTCACCTTTAGGTTGGAGCTCGTTCGCTACGCTCACTCACCTTTAGGTTGGAGCTCGTTCGCTGCGCTCACTTGCCTTCAGGTTAGCTCGTTCACTACGCTAACTCGCCTCCAGGTTGAAGTAAGGTAATAGGCGACACTCAAATAGTATTATTTATTATATTAATATTACCAATATTACATTACATAACACCCACCTCTAACCACTTGGCCACTCAGGCATTAACAATAATATTAACTTTAGAACTAATTAATAAAAGCTGAGCCACCAAAATTAGTTTAATCATCCAGGAGTAAACTGTAGTAATTGGTTGACGATCTTGACTGGTTTATAGTAGGCTACATAGCCTATAATAATCATCAATACCTCTCAAGGAAAAACAAGTATAGTAGTACAAAATTAACTATACAGTGTGTGCACATTACAATACTCTACTAACTACTGATTGTTAGTAGACTATAAAGTTAACATTTATTTCCATCTATTAAGAATTGATAAAATAAATTTGTCTTATATCTTCCAAAATGGATTTATTTGGATGGAAAGGAATTTGGCTAGATTGTCTTGATTAATTAACAGTATTAACACACTTGTTTTTTCTTCCAAAGTAACAAACATTACAAACAAAAAGATGCAATGGGTACAAATGAGTGTGTGGCAGCATTATCCATTGAGTGGGGAGGCTAATGGACAGAGCGAGTTAGATGGATGATGAGGCCCGTAACACGACACTCGCCATAACGCTGATGTGATGAACCCATCCACTTACATAGACCAATATTGACAGACCAAACCAAACAGTGATGTCCCTCCCTCCCTCTTCCATAGCCAAAAATCACTCTAAAAAAGTAAAAAATCTCACTGACCTACTTTGAAGCTAGGTTTGATATAAATCAGGTGGATTCCTCGACTTTAACTTTTTATAGGTAATTTACTTGAAAAAGGATGTTTCCTTGAATAGGGAATTGACTTGTGTTTCCAGTTGAACATCTGCTTGTCATTTATTTTCCAATAATTTTTAACTCTTTTGATCACCAACTGAGAGCATAGTAGATGATGATTTGGTTTGTACATAGTTGAAAAATCACAACCAGCCTAAAGTTGACAAAACCTCAACGTTATGTACTCATACAAATTAAACTCAAAACTCATTTAATATTTTTTCAACACACTATGATGTTTTAAGCTGTTTTACATACGTTAATTGGTGGCTGAAATCTACGTTTTGCTGGCCATGCCAGCTGTCATTGTCATTTGGGGACCGAGCAGGTTTTTACATCCCTATTCAAAACATGAATGCATATTAAATACACAATCAGTATCCATAGCATTGCAATAGAATTGTATTATTGTCACTGTTTCCTAGCAACCATTTTTTTTTTTCGCTGATTCCTCAAATTATTTCTTCACATAACCTTAAAGTTGTAGTTGTGTTGACTATCAGTGTGCATTATTATTGTGGTGAATAGTGGTAATAGGGTATAGTGTGGTAAAAAATAGCGTTCGTACCACGGACCGAAATGGTTTTGCAGCTCTCAGTCGTTTTATGTTCTCCACTTTGTCTCAAACTTAAAACATCTCGAGCCGGCAAAACCTAATTTTCAGCCCTAGGTACAAAATATACTATTTATTTTATTTTACTTACTAATTTAGAAAAAAAAAAACAATTTATATCTTTTATCTTCTCTTCTATATCTATAAAAGTGGAAGTATGTATGTATACCCTAAGGACTCCGAAACCGCTCAACAGATTGTGATGAAACTTTCAGGCATTATTAGCTATTAAGCATTATTCAAGGATGGTTTGTGTGAAGTATTTCTATTCTGTGCTCTCTGTATGGTGCAGATCCGTCAAAAGGGCTCCACCCCAGAGGGTCTTAATTTAATGGGTCCAATGTCAGACTTTCGGAACTACAATGTTAAGAAATAAATATAGCTAATTTAAAAGCAGATGTTTACTTTCACCAACGGTTTGCAGCATTCTGTATTAGTCGTGATTAGAAATAGTGCCACACTGTTTCCTCAGAATGTAGCAAAGAAAACTACTTTTGGATAAGTAAAAATACCCCCGCCGCAGCAAACCTGCAGACTAAGCGAATTTCAACTTGTCAGATTACATTTTTACTCAAATATTTCCATAAATAAGACATATTCCCTATTTAAATAACATTATTTAACGAGTGCTTAGGTTTGCTGCTACCGGGAAGGTAAAAAGTATTTTTTTAACCATACGTCAATAGTATAGGATGAAATAAATAAATTTGCCAAATGTTATCTATTTATATTCATAAACAAGTAAACTACAACAATTTTCATTTTCTCCATAAGAATAGCATGGGAATTTTAAATTACACTATTTTTGAATTTTCTCTGTGATTGTTAGGCATACAACAGCGCTTCAATGTACTAAATTATTTCAAAATTCTAAATTATTATTATTTTTTTTTTTAGCGCTACAAAATGGTTTAAAAAGAAATTGCAAAATTTGTTGTTTTTAGGGTCAAAAATGGAAAACCCCATAAACCCCCGTTCCCATGGTTCGATTATGCTGGATCACAAACTCATTCGAATAAACGTATGTTTTCACGTTTGTACCAAATTTCATCAAAATCGGATCATTTTTGCTTGATTTATCGCGCTAACAGACATATATACAGGGTGTTTTTTTAAAAACTTGCATCTTTATTTATATAAAAACCGCAATAGATAGAAATATGCAGTTTTCGGGAATCATCTATTGACGTAAGGGGCCCAATTGTTTTGAATTCAACGTTACATTCACATCCCCCCCCCCTGCCCCCAACTTAATTTTTTTAAATAGCAAGGTACCCTTTGTGACATATCAAATGAAAGAGCATGAAAAAAGAAAATGTTTGATGAAAAAAAATTGAAAATCGGTTCATAAATTTGCGAGATATTCCCCAACCCCTTCCCCAGAACTTAATTTTTTTTTAATAGCAAGGTACCCCTTGTGACATATTAAATGAAAGAGCATGAAAAAAGAAAATGTTTGGTGAAATTTATTTTCATTTGGGGTATTTTCACAAGGGGTACCTTGCTTAAAAAAAAATTAAGTTCCGGGGGGGGAGGGGGGGAATATCTCACAAATGTATGAACCGATTTTCAATTTTTTTTCATCAAACATTTTCTTTTTTCATGCTCTTTTATTTGATATGTCACAAGGGGTACCTTGCTATTTTAAAAAAATAAGTTTTGGGGCAGGGGGGGAAGGGGGGGGGAATGTGAATGTAACGTTGAATTAAAAAAAATTGTGCCCCCTATGTCAATAGATGATTCCCGCCAACTGCATATTTCTATCTATTGCGGTTTTTACATAAATAAAGATGCAAGTTTTAAAAAAAACACCCTGTATATATATAATATTAATAAATAATACACCATAGTACCCTTTTTTAAAATTATTTTTAATAACTGATGCATTTCAACACTAAGGTCATGGTCACAGTCTTTCACAATGTTATTAAATTTAAATATGTAAACAAAGAAAATAAATACAATCACATGTTTAAATTTCAACTAAATCCATCTTGTCTTAGAAAAATTATATAATTAAGAACTAGCTGTACCCGCAGGCTTTGCCCCATCTAACTTCACAAGTGAGCCTGTTCACATGGCTCAATCACGTCCTGGTTGAAGTTCGTTCGCTACGCTAACTCGCTTCCAGGTTGAAGTTCGTTCGCTACGCTCACTCACCTTTTGGTTGCAAATTGGCTGTAGTCATAAATTTTAAAAAATAATAGTGCTGCACCCTGTTGGTGATCCTTGTAACTTTAATGCTATTGAACATCATAGAACAGAACCAACTTGTTTAATTGAAACAGCTGTTAAGAATTCCCTTTTAAATATGAAAAATCATAAGGTTAACATGGGAAACTCCAGAGCCACTGGGGCGGAGCCCGAAAGCCCAATCAGAATAAAAACTACTTAGTTTTCCTATTTAATGCCCAAAGAATCGGTGTTCCGAATTTCAGCCTCCTAGGTAAATGGGAAGTGGGAGAATTAGTGATGAGTGAGTGAGTGAGTGAGTCAGTGAGGGCTTTGCCTTTTATATATTTAGATATCTTTATGCCAATGGTTTTAATTATTAATTTTGTCTGAATTCTTGGATCTTTTCATAAATTGGGTTTAAATTTTGTGTTTGCATTATGTTAAGGATGTTGCTTTCATTTTTTCTTGTTGCTAAATATATATGTAATTCTTCTTTTACATTCATCCTTTCTCCTTTTTGTTCATATTCCAAAATGTTTACACTATCTTCAATTTTTCCATAACTATGGCTATGAGATAAAATGTGTTCGGCGTACATATATATATATATATATATATATATATGTACTTATTTTAAAATTATCTGTTTAAATTAACACAATGTGAGTTCAGAAAATTCAAATTTTCTGAACAAATTGAATGGTTTTAAACTAGCTGATGGGTATTTTTGCAGTAAATCTATAGGAGGCTCATGTATTCTTGTTGATAGGAATTTGGATTGTTGTAAGCGCAATGATTTGGCCTGTTTGAGTGAAGAATAAATTTTTGAGGATTCTTTTATTGAAATTAAGTCAATTAAGTGTATTTTCATCTCACTGTATACAGTTCCTGGTTACTCTATGTCAAAATTCTTTTTGGATAAGTTTAGATTTTTACTTCAAACACTAGAAAAAGAAATTAGATTTAAGAAAGTCGTAATTGCCTCTGACTTTAATATCAATCCTTTAAAAAAAGACAAGAGCTCTGAATACTTTCAAACAGTTGTAAATGAATTTGGCTTTGTAATCAATAACAGAGATCCAACCAGAATAACTAATACCACTGTTTCTTGCATTGATAATATTCTGACTAGTGTAAATTTTGGGAAAGGCCAATTGTGTAACATCAATACCTCTTTTTCTGATCATAATGCTCTGCTGTTGTCTCTACCCAACAAACTGAATAGACAGTTCTGCACCAAAAGAATAAAAATTAGAATGTACCCTGAAGAGAACAACATTCTATTTGTAAATAGACTTAAGCTCATGTTGTCAGATATGCCTCCCCTTATTTCACTGGATGATTGCTACAATTTTTTCTTGGAAAATTTTATCTTTTGTATGAATGAATTTTTTCCTATTAAAAATATTAAGGTTAAAAATATGAAATCAAAAAATGGATTACACAGGGTATTAAGATATCAGCAGCAAAGAAGAGGCAATTACACTGGCAAGCAAAGTATAACCTAAGTATAGAATTTCAGCAATATGTAAAAAATTATAAAAAAAGTGTTTAAGTCAGTTGTAAAAGCAGCAAAAATAGCATCTAATAATAATTACATTTTTGAGTCCAAAACAAATCAAGAGCTACATGGGCTGTTGTTAAAAGAGAAATGGGTACTCATTGTAATAAAATTAGTGAACCTATTACCTTAAAAATAAACAATATGATAATTACAAATCCTCAAAAAATCACTCAAAGTTTTAACAATCATTTTATTAACACTGTTGACTTATTAAAAGACCCTAAAGCTGATTTATCTTTTGTCAAAGACAGCCCTTCATGTAAGACAAAATATTAAAGTGAATTTTCACCTGTGTCAGTGGAAGAGGTAGCTAAAATTATCTTAGGTCTAAATAACACAAAATCTTGTGAATGGGATGACATTCCAGTTCATTTATTAAAATTGTCTGTTCAAGTGATAAGCCCTATTTTAACTTATATTTTTAATCTAGCTATTAGAACTTGTACCTTTCCGACTAAGCTGAAGCTGTCAGGGATAAAACCAATTTTTAAAAAAGGAATAAAAAATGACATTCAAAATTTCAAACCTATATCTTTACTCAGTAATACATCAAAGATTTTTGAAAAAGCTCTTCATAATAGAATTGTTTATTTTCTTGAAAGTAATAATCTTCTAGGGGCTGAACAGTTTGGGTTTAGGAAAAATAGAAGTACTGAATTAGCTTTGATAAACTTTGTGAGCGATGCAGCAAGGGCCTTGGATGGGTCACAGTTTACTGCGGGGATTTTCTGTTACCTGTCCAGGGCTTTTGACTGTGTGGATCATGAGATGCTGATTAAAAAAATGGCCAGTATTGGTATTGAGGAGTCGGCTCTTAAGCTATTAACATCATATCTTTTGGGGAGAAAGCAGAGAACAGTTATCAGTGAGAGGGCAACCCGTTTTTACTCGGACTGGGCTACAGTAAAATTTGGCGTCCCTCAAGGATCCATTTTAGGACCCACACTCTTTCTTATATATATACATGACCTACCAGCACATAATTTCCAAAAGGTTCGTACTATTTGCTGATAATACAAGTGTAATAGTTCAGGAAAAAAACCTGTCTGCATTAGAAAACACTTCGAAATTAACACTGAAAGATCTGAAGAAATGGTTTGAATCAAATGGACTTTTACTAAATGAATATAAATTTAACATTATGCAATTCCACATCAGAATTAACAATAACCACAAACTCAATGGAACGGATTTTAATACCACTGATAAATATAAATTTCTTGTGATTAATATAGATCAAAGTTTCAATTGGAAATCACACATTCAATATTTGGTTAGTAAGTTGACTTCTTTAGGTTTGCAATTAAATGTATTCAAAATTCAGTGTCACTAGCAACATTAAAAATTATTTATTATGCTTAGATACACTCTCTGCTTCGTTATGGTATTGTTCTGTGGGGAAACTCAGGGGATATTAGCAAAGTTTTTAAAGTCCAAAAAAGTATTATTAGAGTGATGATAGGGGCAGAATATGGATCAAGCCGTCGTCGTTCTTTTAAGGAATTAAAAATAATGCCATTGACTTCTTTGTACATCTATGAAACAGTAAATTTTGTTCATTTAAATAATACACTTTTTGATGAATTTAGACCCACTCATAGTTATAATACCCGAAACCCAAATCTGCTAAATTATCCAATTCATAAACACTCTCATTTTGAAAAAACCCCATCTATATGGGGATTTGTCTGTATAATAAGATCCCCTCAAAAATAAAATCCTATACACCACAAAAATTTAAAATTTGGACTAAATCATTATTGGTGGAGAAATCATATTACTTCCTGGCAGATTTCCTAAATGACTGTGACATTAATTGACCATTAGTTTATGTAAAATATGACACAGAATGTTTTTAACTGTTTTTTTCTCTGATATTGCTTCAAGATCTTCATTTAAATTTGTCTTTTTTCTAACTTGTTTGAATTGGTAACTTTCTCTCAATTGTGCTGTTCTTGTTGTATTTTGTTGTAACTTTTTAATGTTAGTTTTTATAACTTATTGATTGACCATGCATCTGTTAACCATTGCCTTTGTAGTGAAGAATGTTTTATGCAATAAAATACTTATGACTTACATTGATTTTTGAGTTGTCATGTTGTTGGATTTCGCTGTTTGAATGTGTTCTTTAAATCAGCAAGAAATTGATCGCCCTGTTTGTCCGATATAAAATTTAGAGCAATCTTTGCAGTTTATTTGGTAAGTTATAGGCTACTCCTGATTTTTCATATTTGTTCATTGGTTGCCGATTATTGTTGGACATTTGTTGGACATGACTTACATTGATTTTTGAGTTGTCATGTTGTTGGATTTCACTGCTTGATTTTCTGAATTTTGATTAAATTTGGTATGTAGGTACTAAATCCATAGTATCTTCAGGCATTTTTTTCATTTTTTTGACATTTTTAGTTTTAATGGTGATTTTTCCATAAAAACCCATAAAATATGGAAAAATTAGATTTTTTCACAAAAGGCCCAATCGATTTTGATAAAAAATTTGTTATAGTCCTTTAGATTCTGAACAAAATGGTACAAATCCCATTTCTATAAAAATTACGGTTCAAAAGTTATTGTAACTAATATTATTTTCCCATTAAATTACAAAAAAATCGGATTTTTGAAAAAAACCCAGTTTTGAATCAAATTAATGCGTTGTGTTCGTTGAGTGTTCGAGTGAAGTTTGGTGCAGATCCGTCAAAAGGGCTCTGCCCCAGAGGGTTTTAAGTGGGCCAATGTCAGACTTTTTGATCTACAATGTTTACAAATAAATATAATTTAAAAGCAGATGTTTACTTTCACCAACTGTTTTGTAGGCTAGGTTTGAATAATCACAACATTCTGTATTAGCATCTATATATTAATTTGAAACTGTTTTTCTTTGTGACAGCTATTTTGAGAGAACGGCTGGGCGTAGAAACTCGGTAGAGGTGTCTAAAGAAAGGTCCTGGTCTGTAGATGAGCCATCAAAAGAGAAACATGGAGAATTCCCTCGGGGCTCTGCCCCAGTGGCCTTTAAATTCCCATCCCATGTTATTCTTATGGAGGAAAACGAGGTTATTGTCACAGCTAATTTGAGAGAACGGCTGGGCGTAGAAACTTGGTAGGGGTGTCTAAAGAAAGGTATTGGTCTGTAGGTGAGCCCTCAAAAGAGAAACGATGTAAATTTCCTTGGGGCTCTGCCCCAGAGGCCTTTAAAGTTCACTCTGCAATTTTGTTTACATTTCGACCATATGGATAATTTTACACTTCTTTTAATGAACCAGCTGTTAAAATTAAAATTGTATTCAAAGGTTTACTGAAACTGTCAAAATTAAAATGTTTACATTATTATTTATGATTTTAAATGGATTCTCCACTGCATGGCAAGTTTTTTATAGTTTCAACAAAATGATGAATTTATGATACGTTTGAAATGTTTTGTTCAAAAATCTATGCTTTATTGCTCTTAGAAAATTTTAAATTATGAAATAAGTGTGACTTATCAATTTCAAAGGAACATATAACTATTCCTTATCGGGTTAGCTTATACATATATTGTAAGGTTGGCACTTGCATTTTTTCCTACTTTCAATCACCATTTATTTTTAAATTCAAGAAAGAACACCTGAGATTCATTTATTGGTATAACAGTTTTTGATAATCGGGTTGAAAATTGTGTCATAGATGAGTACGTTGATGATGAGAGCCGTGTTCAAGTTTTGGAATAGACTAACTACGGAGTCTATGGTTTTCGTAAAGTAGGTGAACTAATGTCAATTCAGGTATTTAAAAAAAATGTGTACACAGTTTTACTTTGATGTACACATGTAGCTAGGTTGAACAACGCATCTAAACCTCACTACATACAAAACATTCGGAAACACAACAGTGTCATCACATCTCATCGTATTTGCATAATTTGTTACCAATGCTGGACTAGGTTATGGATTTGGTTCCGCAAATGTTCAAGATTTGTGATACAATTTCCTACAATTATGGTTCATTCCAATCCACGAAATACATGCTAAGCTTTATGTGATCTATTTGGCCAAGGTAAAACCCCATAAGTTAATGAATTATCAAGTAAGAACAGGATGATTAAATACATGGGTCGATGTGGCAAGAGAAGGATTTAAAATTGCTGAGATTGAAGTAAGAATGTTACTGCTTTCTGGAGAATCAGATATTTTTATAAAAAAAAGATGAAGATTTACATCTTTTAAGGTAAATCCGGATACAATCTGAATGATTTTCCTAAAGCAGATGGAATTAGTGGTTAGTAATAAATATTGACTCTTTCCGTAACATGATAGACTAATTTTATGAACTCATTCTCCCATATAGTGAAAGTGGCTTTGGTATGAAACAAACTCATGAACAAACAATTATAAGACTCCTAAAAAACCTTTTGGGCAACCTAAAGCCGATAAAAAGAAAGGTAGGAAATATTGTGTTAAACGAATTCATCAATCACGTTTTTTAGGGAACACAATCGTCATAGGCCTACTTAGCTTATCCTCCCTTCATATAACTAAGATTTTAATGACTTCACTCTATCCAACGCAGTTAGCTGAATTTACATAACACCTCAAGATTAACCGTCGATTTCGACGGGGTTCCACTAGTTAGTCATGATTTGAAATAATGCCACAGTGTTTCTACAGATTGTAGCACAGAAAACTATTTAACTTTTGAATAAGTCCAAATGTATTAAACCCCAATCGCAGCACACCTGTGCACTTAACAACGTTTAAATTCTCCAATGTTAAATATTAAAACATAAAAACCTTTATCGAAGTACTGTATTATAAACAATAAAAGGGATGACTTTTTTAAATTTATGACAACAGCTAATTTGCAACCAAAAGGTGAGTGAGCGTAGCGAACGAACATCAACCTGGAGGCGAGTAAGCGTAGCGAACGAGCTAACCTGAAAACAAGTGAGCGCAGCGAACGATTTCCAACCTGAAGGTGAGTGAGCGTAGCGAACGAACTTCAACCAGGACGTGATTGAGCCATGCGAATACTTATGAAGTTTAGCGGGGCAAAGCCCGCGGGTACAGCTAGTTTTTTATAAATTTGAACTGCTTAACATGTGTTGGATTAACTTAACATAAATTGCTCTTAACATTGACTTTTTTATATTTTGGTGAATTTAGTAATTGTGTTTGCTTAACCTATACTTAAATTAATCTAAAGAATATCGAATAACTAAATATTGTACGCTGTTGATTTTTGTGTTCTAAAATCTGTGGTATGTATGTAACTATATTTAATTATTAATTTGTGATACAAAATACTCTTATTTTATCTTAACATAGCTTGCAGTTCACATTTTCTTTAATGCACTTAATACATTTATTTGTGTTTTGCCAACCCTTAAAATGTCTATAACAACCTTATCTTACATGCCGACACAACATTGAGGGTGGATTGATAAGTAAGAAAAATCCACTGAGACAAGTCATCTAATGCAGTTTGATGACAAAAAAGCAGTGTCATCTGCAAACGTTGCGACTGTAATACCCTGAGTTCTTAAGTGAAGATTATAAGTGAACAAAATGAATAAAATAGGACCAAGAATACTGCCTTGCAGTACCTCTGATTCAATTTCATGTACATCTGTAACCAGAGCCAGATTTAGGGCACTTGCGGCCCTAGGCCAAATTACTTGAGCGGCCCTCCCCCTGTGGTGGAAAGCCTTGCGATCGCGGAAGTAATCGTGAATATCTCCTATACATCAGGAGGGCATCATCATCGACACCCGTGATCGTGGATGAAATCGTGGACATCTCTCCTAAATCATGTCAAAGCATAGGTATCCACAGGCCCCCAAGTGGTTTTTGACCTCAAAAAAGTAGGAAAAGTAGGACTTTTTCAGCAAAAAGTAGGACTTAATTTTACATACAACCCTATCGAACTTTTTTGCTGATACAATATATATTAAATACCCCCGCCGCAGCAAACCTGCAGACTAAGCGAATTTCCATTTCCCTGAATGGATTTACACTAAAATGTCTCCTTTAAAATATCACATTTATTCCCTATTTAAATAGAATCAGTTTTTTAAACATACTTAGGTTTGCTGCAACAGGGAGGGTAAAAGTGTTTTTTATGTAAAATGTTAATAGTTAGTAAGAAATAAAAACATTTTCCAAATTTGGGCAAAATATGTTTATAAACAAGCAAACTACAACAGTTTACTTATTCTCCATAAGAATAACATAGGAATTTTAAATTTACAATTTTTTGGAATTTTCTCCGTAACCATTAGGCGCATTATAACGCTTCAATATACTAAATTATTTGTTTTTTTAAGCTCTACAATATAGTTTCGAAAGAAATTGCAAAATTGTATGTTTTTTGGGTCAAAAATGGGAAAAACCCATTTTTACCCCATAAAAGCCCCCATAAACCCCCGTTCCCATGGTCCGATCATGCTGGTTCGCGAACTCGTTCGAAAAAACGTAGGTTTACACGTTTGTACCAAATTTCATCAAAATCGGATAATTTTTGCTCGAGTTATCGCGCTAACGGACACATATATATATATATATATAAATATATATATATATATATATATATATATATGAATTTGAACGGATGGTGTTTTTGACCTCTAGGGACCTCAAAACGAAAAAAAAAATCGGTCCCGGGTCCAGGTCTTACCGTGAGTACTACGGTAATAGCTTATTCCCTATATGGGAAATTCGCTAAAACCAAATAATACTAGCATACACAATAGTTTATCAAATATAATAGTGTATATAAATATACAGGGTGTTTCCAAATTGTCTGGACATATTTTGTGGACTTGTTTCTGGGGCTAAGACAAACATAAAATTCCATATAAGTATGCATGGGTCTAAAATGCCTAAATTTTTGTTGGTCGGTCTGTTTGTGACATTTAAAAATTATTTTATATCTTGGGCATTTTTCAAGATAGAACTTTTAAAATGGTTATAAATGTGCATTTTAGAAGGTGAAAAGAGCTTGCAAAGTTTCGATCCAATATCTCAAGCCGTTTCAATATGGCAGTCATTTAAAATCTTTAATGCCAAATTTCATGAAAACCGTAAATATTTAGAAAATGGTTTCCAGGATCAAAAAGATAGAGAATTCAAATCCAAATCAAATGAGACCTTGTTTGTAAAATCGGATGACAAACAACCATAAATAAGTTTTTTTTCAACATTCGGTTACGCAATTTAATAGCACTACCATACTATATTCTTATTTGTTATTTTTCAGAGCAGTATGGGTAGTCCTATTAAGTTGCGTAAACAAATTAAGAAAAAATCTGATTTGGTTGTTTGTCATCAGATTTTAAAAAAACAAGGTCTCATTTGATTTGTATTTGAATTCTCTATCTTTTTGATCCAGGAAACTATATTCTAAATATTTACGGTTTCAAATTAAATTTGGCATTAAATATTTTAAATGGCTGCCATATTGAAACTGCTTGAGATATTGGATCAAAATTTTGCAAGCTCTTATCACCTTCTAAAATACACATTTATATCCATTTTAAAAGTTCTATCTTGAAAAATGCCCAAGATATAAAATAATTCTTAAAAATCACAAACAGACCGACAAATTAAAATCTAGGCATTTTAGACCCATACTTATATGGAATTTTATGTTTGTCTTAAGCTGGGTCCTAGACGTGGAAGCGGAGAGCGGAGAGAGGAACGCGGAGAGCGGAAAAGAAATTAACATGGTGTTCCGCTCCGCTTCTAGGAAAACAGAAACATTAAATTACCTAAGACAAGTGGAGTGCGCTCTCCGCGTTCCTCTCTCCGCTCTCCGCTTCCGCGCCTAGGAAAACCCGGCTTTAGCCCAAGAAAGAAGTCCACAAAATATGTCCAGACAATTTGGAAACATAACTAAAATAATTCTATATATAAATTTTAAAATTAAAATCAATAATTAATTATTTTTATTTAAAAAATCTTCAACTAAAAGGCCAGATATAGTTTTAGCTGAGATTGTACACCAAATATTCAGAAGTAACGCACAAGAGAAATTAAAATGTTAAGGAGTCATTATCTACAGTCATCACGAAAAAATATTTAGGGCAAGCAGCATTAAAGGATAAAATAAATAAAGGATAAAGGATAAAAATAAATATGTTTCCCTAACGTTAACCAGCCCTAATTTGTGTTTAAAATGGTGTTGTAAATAAGAAATTTGTTCTTTTTTTATATTATTTAATATTTCAGAACTAAAATTAATATAAAAGTAAAATGAATTTTTTTGGGTGGAAAACAGAAGCATGAATAGTTATTTAAGTAGGCCTATAAAGTATGGAACTAGACATAATATAAAATTCTAAAAATATGTTCCAAAAGTATTTTGAATTAGTTAGATTAGAGCGATCTTAAAAGTAGTAGGAATGTTTGAATTGTAATGAGTAAAAACTATTTGAGCCAGTGAAACTTGGACATTTAAACTTAAACTTAAGCCTTAATTTATTTTGAATACAGTTATGTCAAAAAATCATGTTTAGGCTAATCAGGGAAACACTGGACCAATAAGTGCTAAAGTAAACTACTTTTGAACTAGTATCCCAGGGCTCCCCAGGGGCATTGATTTCCCCTCAGTTTACTTCATTGGGGAATCTAAAAGACATGTCAGAATAGTAAGCACTGATAATAATCACAATTTTTATTTTCTATCACAATAGTATTCCCATGTCTTTGAAAATAAAAATGTTTTCACCCAATAACAATGTTGATAAGATTAACCATACAGATACTACCGGTACTGGAACTTATAAATTAAAATTTAAAATCATTTAACAAATTGTTTTATAAAAAAAATATCTCAGTCAGTCATATTTTTTTGGAAAAAACTTCTCATTGGGAAATATTGATAAGTAAACATTAATAAGTGTAATAAAATATAGCAAAATCGACATAATTTTTATAAAAAAGTAGGAAAGTAGGACAAATGTGTAAAAAGTAGGACTTTTCCTACTTTCCTACTAAAAAGTAGGAAAAGTAGGACGACTTGGAGGCCTGTATCCATGACCGCGGCAAAATCATGAACATTCCCTGCGGGCTGGAACAAAGGTCCATCATCCTCGACATTTGCGACCGCAGTGAAATCGTGATCATATCCCGTGAGCTGTAACTTTGAGGAAATCATCACACTGTCACCTGCGACAGAAGTAAAATCGCGAACACCTGCCGCGGGCTGCTATCATGGGGACATCATCACCGACACTCGCGACTGTGGCAAAGTCGTGTTAAATAATCCCCCGTGGACTTTGATAATTAAGATATCATCATTGTCACCTGCGGCCGTGGCGAAATCGTAAACATCCCCCTCGGGAAGCCTTCACAGGGACATCATCATTGACACCCCCAGCCCTGGCAAAATCGCAATCATCTCCCGCAGGCCGCAATCACGGAGACATCATCATCGACACTCGCGACTGCGGCAAAATCGTGAACATCTTCCATGGGCCGCAATCACGGGGACATAATCTTCAACACCCACGGCCGCGGGGAAATCATGATTATTTCCTGCAGGCCGCAACCACAGAAAAATCATCTTCAACACTCGCGACCATAGCAAAATCGTGAACATCTCCCACGGGTCGCAATCATGGTAAGATTATCATCGACACCCGCAACCGTGGTGAAATATTGAACATCTCCCGCGGGCCGCATTCACAGGGACATCATCATCGACACTCGTGACAGCGGCTAAATCTTGAACGCCTCCCGCGGGCTGCGATCATGAGGACACATCACCGTCACCCGCGGCTGCGGCTAAATCGTAAACGTCTCCCTCGGGCCGCAACCACGGGGACATCATCACCGTCACCCACGGCCGCGGTGAATTGGTGAACATCTTCTTCGGTCCACAATCACGGAGACATCATTATAGTCACCTGCAATTGCGGCAAACTGATGGTTAAAAAAATGATTTTTTTTATCTAAAAAATGTTTTTCCAACCCTCTGCTGCCCCCTTTTGCTTGCGGCCCTAGGCCCCGGCCTAATTGGTCTAGTGGTAAATCCGGCACTGTCTGTAACTACATCTTGGTACTGTATTTAATTTGAAAAAAGGTGTTTTGACAAATATGACTTCAACACGCCATAGCAAGTATGAGGCAGCAAAGCTTTAATTTTGAGCAATAATCCAGTATAGCAGATTTTATCAAACGCCTCAGCTACGTCTAAGAATGCAGATGAACAAAAACGTTTATTTTCAAGATCTTTCTTGATTACATTCAAGTGAGTGAAGATGGAAGGATTTGTGATCTAATTTGAAGAAGATTGACCAAAAAATTAAAATTTAATAATAAGTAGTTTTGAAACTTCAAGATTGAAATTTAAAATGTCAACAAAAAAGGAAAAAGATATGTAAATAAGGGAGATGAAGATAAATCGTGTATGTGAAAATGTTATTTGAAAGTTTGGTAAGTTTTTCTGATATCAACACCAAAATGGTGGATTCCACTACTTACCAGATTTAAAAGCCAAACGTTGCTATAAAGGTCATAGAAGTTGAATTTGGTTGAAAGTGTTGGCGGATGTGTAACTATTTTATACAAAAAATGTAAAAATGTTATAAAGATCAAAATGTTTCTATTTCGCATCTTCTTCCCGTTCAAAAGCAAGGGCACAACAGCTAGGAAACTAGGTGGCGTTTGCAGAGGCATCCACAAAATTGAGCGGAGTCATCAAGGGTTCCTATTACAGTATATTGTTATTGACCTTCTCCATCGTGCTTCATAATTATATTTACCCTACATTTTTAAGTGAAGACAACATTTGTTTGGATATAAATATTAGGGTAATTTTAGTTTGGCTACACATTGTTTTGTAGTGAAAGGGAGTAAAAACTCAGATATGTCATTTTAGGCCTTTTCGGAGGCCAGCATTTACATACATTTCAAGTTTAAAACATCTGGGTTGGTCATTAGCTTTTTCACAAACGGTGCGGTACAGTTCCAGCTAGTGATAACCTAGAAATCAACCCTTACAGCTTCAGATTCTACCATTTTGGCTAATAACTGCATAAGAGGACTTCATGTGAAGGTGATTATATAAGTGAAAACACTAAATATATGACACTCTCTTAGATCTGAGACCTTCATACCTACGGTACTAAAAGATAACTAACTAGCCAACTAGATGAATATACTCAAAAAAACAATTGTTTTTTACAATATAAAATTTATAGATTGACTTAAAAGAACTGTAATTCGACTTTATTTTGATGTTAATGAATGTGAACATTTCAAAATAATTTTTTTTACAAAAGTTATGTTAACATTCACATTCTCATTGATTCTAGCTTTATAAATCATAAGTATTTTATTGCATAACACATTCTTCATTACAAAGGCAATGGTGAACAGATGCATGGCCAATCAATAAGTTATAAAAACTAAAAGTAAAAATTTAAAAAAACAACAGTACAATTGAGAGAAAGTTACCAATTTGAAAGCAATACTTATTTTCCGTATCCGGAAATCAGACTTCGCTTTTCCAAAAATTAGCTACCGATATGGCTTTGTCATTCGCTTGTAAAAGATCATCTAATGTGCAAGACTGGTCTAGGCGTGGACAGATCAGCAGATGGCAAGGATCCTGAACAGCACCACACGTACACAAAATGTTTTCTTCGTCTGGTAAGAGACCCATTTCTGCATGTTTGTCTTGCATTTTGGTACCTCGACCCTGGGGGGGAGGGGTCTCCCACACCGTGTAATGCAGGTCTCCACCAGGAGCCAGTTCCTCCCTGGCTGGTATGGGAGGGTTAGTCAACGTGGCCCACCTTGCCACCCGATTGCTTGATAGTGATCCATCCAAGACTCGTGTCCGCAATAAAAAGCTCTTTCTAGACCGAAGCCGTCGCTCTGCAGGTTGGTGGCCGTGTAATGGGTGACGAGGGTCCGTCTCTTGCTTAGTCCTTTCTGCGTCGGCAGCGACATCATGTCGGATTGATGGAAGGGCGATCCCTATGATAGGATAGAGTTTGTGTACTGGGATTGGTTTCAATCCGTCCCAGTTATAATCCGAGCCATGTCATTGACTGCAATGTCAACCTTTTTTGCATGTGGCGATGCATTCCATACTGGTGCAGCGTACTCCACAGCCACTGAGCGCACTGAGTGCCAAAGCTGAGGTTCTGAGGACATTAGGGTTAGCACCCCAGCATCTGCTGGTGAGCTTCCTGATGATATTATTCCTCGCTGAGACTTTACCTCTTGTCGCAATACAATGCGCGGAGTTTGAACAGGATTTGGTGGGTCTGCTGCCTCGCTATAGTCATGTCATTGTGATGGGTGATTTTAACACTGACCTACTGGGACCACTTACTACACCAAACTACACTTACAAATTTGTTTTTCTCTTGCAACATTACCATCTTGCCTTTACTTGCCACACATCACACTGCGATTGCTGACACACTGCTGGTTAGTGACCCATCCCTAATCGCCCACCACGGTCAATATTCTGCCCCTGGACTTTCTAAACATGACCAGATTTTCTGTGTATTAAAAAAGACCAAATTTAGCCCAAACTTTATCAAATAAAGAGACTATCGAAATCTTAACCTCACTGCTCTGCTTTTAGACACTTCTACCTTACCGTGGGATGTGGTTTCTAATGATCCTGATGTCAATTCAATGGTTGAACATTTTACTTCCCTCATTTCTAATCTTCATAATAAACACTGTCCAATTGTATCTAAAATAGTTTCGAAGCCACGTGCTCCTTGGATAAATTATTTTATTAGACAACTTCAAAAAAATAGAGATGCTGCATTTCGTAAAGCCAGGCGCACCAAGCTACCTAATAACTGGGCCTGTTACAAAAGGGTCAGGAATCAAACCCAACAACAGATCAGAAACTCAAAAGCTAGGTATTATTATACATCTTTCTCCCAGAAACAATCCTCCAAAACTTTGTGGACCAAAGTTAAGAACCTTGGTATCGGCAAATCTGACAATTTACATCAAATAACTATTATTCTCGACACGATTAACAACTTTTTTGTGAATATCAAATCAAATCAAATCAAATCAAAACATCCTTTATTCATTATGTACAAAATATACATGAATAGTGTCAATTCCTAAGAATACCAACATAAAAATAATATATATAAATAAGCCGTACAACACTCATCGGAAAAAGTCATTGAGCTTATAGCAACACTTGTTACATAAAAACTCAAATAAACTTTTTTTAAATGACTTGAGGGAAGATGCAGACTTAATGCAATCAGGCAGGTTGTTATAAAATTTAATACCAGAGTAGTGGGGCGAAAGTTCAAAGGTAGAAGATTTGTGTTTGGGATATGTAAGGCAGTCTTTGTGTCTGGTGTCATAATTGTGGTTGTCTGAACTAACAGAAAATTTAGAGATGTTTTGTTTCATAAAAATTAGTAAATTATAGATGTAAAGGCTAGGAAAAGTAAGAATGTTATTGATTTTAAATATATCTTCACATGAATCTCTACTTTTGAGAGAATAAATTATTCTAATGATTCGTTTTTGCAATTTAAATACCTTTTTCTTTTTGTCAGAATTGCCCCAAAAAATGATTCCATAATTAAGAATAGGATAAACATACCCATAGTACACCATTATAAGAGTGGAGACATCTACTGATCTAGATAAAATAAGAATTGAAAAATATGCTTTGTTCAACTTTTTTATAACTTCTGCCACGTGAGTTTTCCAGGTTAATTTATTGTCTAAAGTTATCCCTAAAAATTTGGTACATTCAGAAAAACAGCATGGTATAGTGGTGTTATCATATTGGAAATTTGTATTTTGGTATTTTTTTTTAAAGTTGATTAAAAGTGACTTCATAATATGATGAGTGATTCAATAATAGCCCATTAGCTTGAAACCAAATTTCTAGCTTACAGAATTCTTGTTTTATCAGTTGTGGAAACCTTGATTTGTCAGGATGGGTAAATATTGCAGAAGCGTCGTCAGCAAACATTACTAATTTGGAATCTAAGGTCATAGGCAAGTCATTTATATAAATCAAAAAGAGCAAGGGTCCAAGAATAGACCCTTGCGGAACACCTTCTGTGATGAATTCATAATCGGACTTAAGCCCCAGTGACTGCAGCCTTATACACGGTTTTCTATGTGATAAAAAAGAAACCAACAATTTAATAGTCCTGCCCGATATACCATAAAACTGCAACTTACGGATCAGGATATCATGATTTACACAATCAAATGCTCTTGACAGGTCACAGAAGAGACCAGCTACATTCTGCGAACTGTCAAGAGCATCCGCTACCTCAGATACAAAGCTAAATATGGCATCTACAGTGCTTTTACCTTTCATGAATCCATACTGATTTATGTTAAAACGTTGACAATTGTTAAAGTAATCATATAACCTATTATAAACTACCTTTTCAAACATTTTGGAAAATGCCGGCAGTAATGAAATTGGCCTATAATTAGCTAAATCTTTTGGGTCTCCTTTTTTTAAAATTGGTATTACGTTTGACAGCTTTAATAAATCTGGGAACACACCTGTATAAAGAGAAGTGTTAATTAAATGAGCAAGAGGTGTTGAGATGAAAGATGAGCATTGTTTTAAGATAAAAGGTGATATTTCGTCCCATCATGAAGATTTAGAAGGTTTTAGATCATTAATTATTTGCTGAACTTCTTGATGATCTGTCATTTTGAATGATATTATCATGGATTCAGGATGGATTCCTTGTTCTAAAAATTTGATTGACTTATCAGCATTAGAACTTATGTTTAAAAGCTTACAAGTCTCTATAAAGAATTTATTGACTATATTTAACTGATCCTTAATATTTATAGATTGAGACAAAAAAGGAAATCTGTTCTTGTTACTAGCAGCAGTATTTGTTTCTTTTTTCACAATCTGCCAGGCAGTTTTAGTCTTATTTGAAGATGTTTTAATTTTATTTCTGTGGTATGAAATTTTAGCTAATTTTATACATTTACTTAGAACTTTGCTGTATTTGTTTTACATAATTTTTAAAAGGAGTGCTTGAAGAGTGTTTACTAAGATCATAGAGCTCTCGTTTGCGTTTACTGGATTTTCTTATCCCAATTGTTAACCCTATAAGTTCTGCAGGTGCCTTTAACTATGTTGCCGATATCACATCTAGACCACTTGATATGCCAGAAAATCAGTTTTTCTTCTCCCCAGTTAGTGAATCTGAGGTCCGCAGGGCAATTCTGGGGATGACAAGTAACGCAGTCGGCACCGATGATATTCCTATCAGGTTTATTAAAGACACTCTTCCAGTTACTCTCCCGATACTAACATCCATATTTAACAGATCATTAGCAACTTCTACCTTCCCCTCCATCTGGAAATCTGTCATTGTTCGCCCACTTCAGAAAATTTCTTCTCCCAATACCCCTTCTGACTATAGACCAATCAGCATTCTTCCTGCCCTTTCTAAATGCCTTGAAAGAATAGTGCATAATAAATTCTCTGTTTTCAATCTGGGTTTTGCGCTAAATATACTTTAGCACAACCACTGCTTTGTTGAAAATTACAGATGACATCCGCCGTGCAATGGATAATAGACAGGCCACAATTTTAACCCTCTTTGACTTTTCAAAGGAGTTTGACTGTGTATACCATTCTCTTTTGCTCCTTAAACTGTGCTTGGCTGGTTTCTCTGACAACTGTGTTGACTGGATTGAGTCCTATTTATCTGATTGTCAGCAGTGTGTCAAAGTCGCTGACAAATGTCCTACCTGGGAGCAGATTACTAGAGGTGTTCCTCAAGGATCTGTTCTTGGCCCACTACTGTTCTCAATTTACATCAATAACATCATAGAACACATCACTAACTCACACTACCATTTGTATGCTGACGACCTACAGATTTACTCCCACTTCAATGTAGACGAGATGGATATTGCTGTACGTCTCATGAACATTGACATTGAATCGATAACTCAGTGGGCCACAAATAACGGACTTAAACTCAACATTGACAAAACATAAGCAATGATTGTTGGCTACCCCAGACTAATGACTAAAATCAACTTACTCACTGCACCACGACTTAACTTTGACGGAAAGGATCTCACCTACTGCGACAAAGTGAAAAACTTAGGACTCACAATGAACAATCATTTTAATTGGTCTGACCAAGCCAACTCCACTTGTAACAGGGTCTTTGGAGCTATTCACACTATCAAACGTTTGTTAGACTAACTTCCACTGAACTTGAAAATTATGTTAGTAAAAACTCTCATCTTGACTCATTTCAACTACAGTAGAACTCCAATTATCCGAACTCCAATTAAGCGAATCGCCGATTATCCAAATCGCTTATTTCAACAATTTTAATAATGTAAAGCTACAGTAATAATAAGGTTTGGAAAATATCAAAGAATTGTTATTAAGAACAAGTTAAGAAGACTTAGTGCTAAGAGCATTGTATACCGTAAAAATGTTCTAAATTCATTTATTATTAATTAAAAATCATTTAGTATCGGAAATGAGGATTTTTCTTGGAAATTCCCGGAATTCCTGTAAAACTCCGATTATCAGAATTTTTGATTATCCGAATGGGGTCGGGTCCCAATTGATTCGGATAATTGGAGTTCTACTGTACTGTGATGTGGTGATCAATGACATGACTAATGAAGTTTCTAGTAGACTTCAGCGAGCGCAGAAATCCTGTATCAGATTCATGTTTGGCCTTAGGCGATATGACCATGTAACTCCCCATTTCAACCTGCTTTCATTGATGAAGTTAAATGAACTTCGGGAATTTCACACTCTCTGTCTTCTACACTCCATTATCAATAGTAAAATTCCCAATTATTAATAAGATAACTTCCATTTTATTTCTGACATCAGCACCCGTGCCACTCGTAGAGGCTCTCACCTTTTATCTACACCAATTCACCAGTCAACAGTTTTTAACAAATCATTCTTGGTATCTGCAATTTGAATGTGAAATTCTCTTCCTGACCATATCAAATTCATAGGAAACCGTGCGAGGTTTGGGGCAGAGATTAAATCTATTATATTGAGCAGCAGGCGTGAATGATTCTCTGGTGCTGGTGTGAGGGGTTGTTGGCGGCTTGTGTGAATGGGATTTTTTTTGGGATTACTAAACTTAATTTCTTCATGTTTTCTCATTAATGTATTACTTTAGATTATTTAAATTTACTTATATAAGTGAATAAGTTTTTATTTATTTATGTTTTAGAGGTTAAGTGGTAGAGAGGACTTGCAAGTCCTAACTTCGCCTCTTAAATAAAGACATTTTTCATTTCATTTCATTTCAATGCGCCTTAAATGTAAGTGTGCGGTCCAGTATGACACCAAGATATTTGGGTGTAGGACAATGCTGAAGACGGTCTCCCCGCCAACTCGCATTCAACTCACGGCCTGCTTCTCTATCGTTTAGGTGAAAGGCACAAACTTGGGTCTTAGAAGGGTTCGGCTTGAGATGATTTGCGTCATAGTACTGGGAAAGTTCATTTAGAGTCATAGTCAGCTTCTGTTCCACCTCTTCAAAACTCCTACCTTGTGCCGCCACCGCCGTATCATCGGCATAATATATACTGAAGTGTAGCGTTTGGCAACGGTTGGTCTTTAGTGTATATGTTATAAAGAGCTGGGGCTAAGACGCTACCCTGAGGCAATCCATTTCTTTGGTTCCTCCATCTACTTTTCTTGCCTTGAAGGGACACGAAAAACCACCTGTTATGAAGAAAAGTGCTTATCATTGAAGTCAGCTGATAGTCTTTGGTAATGCTGTACACTTTTCCCAAGAGTCTTCGATGGTTTACGGTATCGTAGGCAGCTGTTAAGTCTACTAAAGCGACACCCGTGATCTGTTTTCTCTCAAACCCATCCTCAATGTGCTGGGTCAGGTTTAAAACTTGGCCACAACAAGACTTGCCTGATCGAAAGCCTGCCTGTTGTGGAATGATCTTTTGTTCCAGAAAATCGCTGATTCGATTGAGTATCAGACGTTCTAACATTTTATATGTGTGGCATAAGAGAGAAACAGGCCAAAAGTTCTTAGGAACGTTTGGATCTTTCCCGGGTTTTAGCAGTTCAGCCACACGATCTTTTCTCCATGCCTTTGGTATTTGGTATGCATTTGGCTTACACACATGTTCACGAGGCTCAACAACCATTGAATGGCATTTTTACCTAGGTTCTTTAGTTGTTCGACTCTGATCTTGTCAATACCTGGAGCTCTATTAGTCTTTAAGCTGGTAATGACTGCAGTTAGCTCGGTCATGGTGAATGGTTCTTTCAGGAAGTGATTCTCACTTGGCACATCACGTACAACAGGCTCCCGGTATTTCCTTCCATAGGTTTTGCCATTTAAAAGAAGGTTGGTAGCGACTTGATCGGCAGTAACTGTTGTAAAGTTGTCTTTTGGTTTTGTCGCATCTCCATTTATATTCTTGAGGAACTTCCAGGCCCGTCTGCTGTTCACCTGCATATCTAAAATCTCCACAAGATCTCACCACTTAGTTTTGCGATTTTCGGCAATGACTGACATAAGCTCTTCACCTGCTAGAAGTGTGTCCTCAGCAAAGGGATCATTGTCAAAGAGATCTTGATATCGTTCTAGCAGTAGCTTTGCCTCTTCAGAGAGTCCTGCAATGTAATGGGTTTGACCGCCTCTAGGTATAATTTTTCTCGAAACCTGCTGGACAAGCTTGACGAAGGAGTCATACATATCAGGTTGTGGAGGGATATTGGCGATTTCTCTGTCAATGATCTCCCTAAAACCCGTCCAGTTGGCCTTTTTGAAATTAAACCTGCGCCTTAGAGGAACAACTTCAGGTTTAACAACAGCACTAACGGTGCATACTATAGGTCTGTGTTGAGTTCGGGGAATTGGATCACCTACAGACTTTTCACACTGTGAGGCAATCCTGCTGCTCACAAAGATGTTGTCAGGGTTATAACCTCTCTTCCATCTACCACTGTTAAAGGAGCAAGGGAGCTTAGGATCATGTATGAGCTGCAGGTCATTTCCCTCAGCCCAGGTTTCAAGTTTTGTCCCATTTTCACTTGTCTCTCTTTATATCCCCAAGCAATGCTCTGACAATTAAAATCCCCCAAGACAAAATTAATGTCATCATAGCATAGATTATCGGGCTCTGTAAATACATACTGAGATTCGGGAGGCTTATACAAAGAGGTGACACTGTACTGTGGTGTCCTGACTGTTAGTATCTAAGTATTGTTCCTCTCAGTCAGCGAAGCTGAGGTGATGTCAATGTATGGCCTGGCAAAAAACAGTGCTACCATATTGATCATGGGGTCTCTCTAGAATCAGTCTCATCCCCTCTATGTTGGGTCTAGGTTTTAAAATGCCCCAGTGTGTTTCTTGCACAAGGAGGAAGTCGCATTCGTACGTCTTGCACATATCAGACAGTAATATTTCTTTGTCTCTCGATTGCTGTACTGTATTTGAAAACGATTGCTTCAGCCGTTTAACACTTTAAGTGCCGTTGACATGTTTGAACATGAAAATTGCATTTATTTCAATGTTAAGCAATGGCGGGAATTCCCGTCATCAGCACCCAACGTGTTAAGAGGAGTTTGTGTATTACAAAATGCATAAGATTAGACGTATAAAAGCTTCGCTCGCTCCGCTCAAAAATAAAAGGAATGGCAATGGAGTTGCTTTTTTATTTGATGTATTTTATAGCGGTAAGTTTAATAGTATAAAAGTTATAAAGTGTTAAAACCCGGCTAATTATTTTAAAACACCTGGTATTATTAGTAAAATAATACAAGTTACAAACTATTAATTAATAATATTAGTGTTTCATAACTAAACTATTGTTGTTAATAAAACTACCTGAATTTTACAAGTAAAAAATTACATATTATTAGTCAGCTGACTCGAAACCAATGTTTATAACAAACAAACAAAAAATACTATGTTTATTTATAAAAAATTTAATTTGAGGGGAACAAGTTTCAGTATAAATAATTAAATATCCAAATACAAAAGAATAAATAAGTGTGTAGGAAGCTGGAGTTGGATCTTGGCATCAGTCATCATAATTTAACAGAGCAAGCATTAAAGTTCTGGTAATCATTATCGTAAACAGTTTTTAACCCTTTGCGATCGGAATGAATATTTGCCGTCATTCCTCAGCGGTCGCGCGGCCAGCTCTACTGGCCACCGCCATTAGCGCACGGAAGTCGGATTTATTTCCACAGCAGTTGTCCTTTGTGATCGGGCGGTCAGCGGCGCTGGCCAACATGAAATCCAACGAACACTCGGGCGTCCAGGACTGGCCAACAACATTGTTTTCGTTTGTAATATTCCAAACTGTGTTATGATGCCTGTATAGTGCTGCAACCTAGTGAGGAATTAATAAACTAACCGATCAGCAGGTTTGCAACATTATATCGCAAAATTTGTGGTGGCGACAACAAAAATAAACACCTGTTGTTTTGGCAAAAGTGCTGTTATAACAACCGTTGTTTTGGTTCAGTTTTACGATTGAGTTTTTGGTTATTTCCTCGACAGATTTATGTTTATTTGTAGTTTTAATCTAGTTTAAAGTTTTAATGTAAATATAAGTTGATTTAAAGAACATTTGTACATATACTACGTAAACGCGCTACACTTTTATAATAGTTAGGTCTACAATACAACTGTTTTATCTCTTATAAACATTTAGAAGTGCGAATTGGGTTATGTTTGTTATTATTCCAAGCCTATATTTAAGTAAGTAATTATGGACGACCGTTTAAGATCAGATGAATTGAGAGATCTATTGTTTGCCGACGAAGAAGATGCTGACGATCCCGATATTTATTATGGATCAGACCACGAAAGTGACGTTAATTCAACTGATTTAGCTGCAGAGTATGAGGACTTGGTTTTTGAAGAAGTTGATGATGGATATGAAGCTCAAGAAAATTTTGAAGAGGACTATGGAAGTGATGGGAGTTCAAGTAGCCTATGTGGAATTTAATGGACATTTAAGCACGGGAGCAGTACACGGAAGTGGAAATAATGATGGCATGGAAGTTGAGGAGAACAATGGTGAAGGTGCCCAAGGGACAGATAATGAAGAAGGTATGGGTGTGTCGGGACAGTGGAAGGTATGGTCTGAAGGGGATAATAATTTTAATAAGTTTTTGTGGAAACATGATAGTGGTTATAAGCCACCAAATAACCAAACGCCAACAACACCATTGGACTTTTTCCAGCTTTTTTTCACAAATGATTTAATGTTAGAGATAGTGAAAGAAACAAACCGGTATGCTGCAGAAAAGATACAGAAGAATACACCACTCCAGAAGAAATCCATCTAGCTTTCGTGGAAAGACCTTACACTGGAAGAGTTGAAAGCTTTTTTTGGACTCATAATTAACATGGGGATGAATGAGAAACCAGAGATAGGTGACTACTTTTCAAACAATTGGGTTGACTACCAACCATTCTTCAAAGATGTGTTCAGTAAGGAAAGATTTTTACAAATCTTCTGGAATCTTCATGTCTCCCCACCTCCATCTGGCAGCGTAGCTGGGACATTAACTCGATCAGGAAAGGTAAGAAATGTTGCTGCATACCTTGATAAGAAATTTAGAGAGTATTTTATCCCACAGCATTAAGTAAGTGTAGACGAAAGTATGATTGGGTTCAAAGTAGGATTGGTGAGTCGGTGGCTCAGTCGGTAGCGTCGCGGACTTCGGGCCCAAGGCAGTAGTGTCGTGGGTTCGGATCCTGGTCACTGCCACTAACTTTTATCAGTACAGTTCACCTTTGTACTGTACCGGCTCACCCCTTGCTTTGCTGGATACGTTCCACGCACAGATCTGTAGTCTATGTGGACGGGCAAATGCAAGGTTAAAAGAGGCCGCCAACCTCTTTAAAAAAAAAAGGAAGGATCCTATTTAAATCCTACAACAAGGACAAACCCATTAAATGGCGAATCAAGGTTTTCGTCTTGTCAGATTCGACTACGGGCTATATTTGTGCCATTGAACCATATTTTGGTAAAACAACCACAGACCAGACTTGATTAGGCCTGATTTAGGAGCTACACGTCGAGTTGTTTTACACCTAGTGGACAAACTTAAGCAAACACTGGGAGATGTTGAAGGGCTTCACGTCTTCACTGACAGATTTTACTCCAATCTTGATTTGGCAGAGGCACTATTAGCATGGAAAGCCCATACAACCGGCACTATCGTGCTACACAGAAAAGGATTGCCGGAAGAAGTGAGACCAGCTAGGCCTAA
Source organism: Macrosteles quadrilineatus (assembly GCF_028750875.1). NCBI lineage: Eukaryota > Metazoa > Arthropoda > Insecta > Hemiptera > Cicadellidae > Macrosteles > Macrosteles quadrilineatus. The sequence goes on along the minus strand of NW_026542594.1, from coordinate 31,972,814 downwards.
AAAGGACAAAGCGAAAAAACAAACAAACAAGAACCTGCCTAAACCTAAGTTGAAATTAAAAACTGGGGAAACAAAAATCTACAGAAAAAATGATGAAGTGTCTCTTCTGTTGTGGAAAGACAAAAACTTGGTGGCTATTTTAAGTACACTGTTCGGTGATAACTCTACCCAAACGGTTAGGCGCTACAAAAAAGGGGGAGTAGGGGAGTTAGTAAAAAAAACCTACTGCAGTTTGTGAATATAATAAACATATGGGTGGTGTGGACATCGCTGACCAGTACATTTCCTCGTACTCATTTATAAGGAAATCCCTGAAATGGTGGAGGAAAATGTCCTTTTGGCTTTTGGAAACAGCAATTGTAAATTCCTTCATTCTATACAATACCAATCAAGAAAGGAAAAATGTAGTTCGCCAAAGACGTTACAGAAAAATGTTGATTAAAGAACTGGTCGGAGAAGTAAGAAATGTCCGAAAACGAGGAAGACCATCATCTTTAGTCGAGGACGAGCGACTTAATGGAAAACTTCATCTGCCCTATCCGCTTGAGGGAGGTAAAACAAAGGACTGTGCGGTGTGTAGCGATAGAAGACCAGGAAAAGAAAGAAAAAGGTCAAAGTTTTTTTGTAAAACTTGTTCTAACAATCCCGGACTTCACATGGGTGAATGTTTCGAAAAATATCATTCAGTGAAAAAAATCCAAGACGATTAAAGAGAACTTTTAACTCATTGTTTGTATGAGTAGCCTATATACGTTCATTTTACACTTTTAGTAAATACGTAATATCAAAGAATTTTCATTTTCAAACAAATGTATGTATATATTCAATATCTCTTCTGTTTTTTTACTTAATAAATCAGTTGTCAGTATAACATTACGATTGTTTTATTACAATTTATATCCCCTATGCTAACATTGCAGGTTTTCAGTAAAAACAATTCCGAGCTGCTGGGAGGGAGCCGCCATGATGAATGCCGAGGGGGCGTGTACTAGGACTTGGCCAGTACAGCTGGCCGCCTGACCGTTGGAACCAAGTCAGTACGGATTGAATTCCGACTGGCTGCAGACTGCGTTGTGGCCACTCCTGCTGGCCTTCCGATCGCAAAGGGTTAATAGCTGTAGATTTTTTATGTTTCAATTTTTTAATGATGCTTTTGTTGAAACTAAACCTCTTTTTTGCAAGAGTAATTCTTAAACTATACAGTATATTAAAATGTATAAGCGTTTTTGTGAAAAACTTTGAACTTATCATCGGACAAAAATTAAATATATGAAATTAATTACCGTAGCTTATGTAGTTAAGTAGGCATATCTCATTAATAAGTTTTAGCTCAATGCTAAATGCTTACTTAATGTATTATATTTTGAAAATTGTTGTGAATCTTTAAGCAAAATTCATGCGTCCTCAAAAAATTTTAATAAGGAGAAAAAAAAACTCTAGAATTTTATCTATTTGCTTTAGAAAAAAGTAAACATAACCTTCGAATACCTGTATGCCTGTAATTTCAATAAACCAAACTAACCAAACTACCAATAACCAAACTACCAGTTAAATTAGTTAAGATTATGAAACTTAATCAAGATTAAGATTATTAGGATTAAGGTATTTAGATTAAGATTGAGGTTAAGATTATGAGTGAATAGACTTGTAGAATTTTTAAACCCAACAGAGCCAGCAGGAATGCCACCACACTTACTGTCATTAAATAAGGAACTCCAATAATACTAATGTGAAACTCAAATCCACCCAAGCTGTGCAAGGAACCAGACTGACAATTTAAAAAATGACACCAAATTTGATCCAAGCAACAACCATCAGTGGTAAGTTCAAAGGAGAAATAGTCTTAATCCCAAGAATACCGATGATCTCGTCCGAATTACCCTTTGAATTCAAGCGACTACAACTTCCTTTGTGTATTGCTTTCGCAATCACCTTGAATAAGGCACAAGGGCAATCCCTGACTATCGCCAGTTTAAATTTATAAAATGCAGGCTTTTCATATGGATAGCTGTACTGTTATACAGGGTATCCATAAAAAACGTTTCAGGACTTTGGGAAATGAATCCCCATACTAAAAGGAAGAAAAAAGTTTATGGGAAGGTATGTCCGAAAATGCATATTAACCCAGATATCCCCCATTTTGTTTTTTATACAAAAATATTTTTATCTGTGAAGTTTTTTATCCGATGATTATGAAATTTGGCAAAAATGTTAACATACACAAGACCTATAATAGAAAAAATTATAAAGTTGTTCCGATTGTAAATTTCAAAATGGCGGCCGTTTGAATTTTTATAACTTACATAACTCAAAAACGGCTAATTCTATGAAAAAATGTCGAGAACACTTTTTTTTAGCATTTTTAATTTCCTATCAAACAATACCAAGATCAAAAAGATCGGACAAAGATAACTGAAATATAACGTTTTTTGTGTAAAAATAAGGCAAAAAATAAAAATAGGGCAAAAAAGAAAAAAACGAAATGGCGGATATCTGGGTTAATATGCATTTTCGGACATACCTTCCCATACACTTTTTTCTTCCTTTTAGTATGGGGATTCATTTCCCAAAGTCCTGAAACGTTTTTTATGGACACCCTGTATATTTTTCTATTTGCATTCATCAACCACCATATGTTATTTCAATTAATTATTTTTCCTGATGTTTAACTATTGTGATTATGAAAACATTGTTCAAAATACAAGAAAACTTTCACAACACTATGCTGGTAATAATTATTCAAATACTAATTATCAATTATTAAATCAAATATTTTAGATGTACGTTGCATGCTCACGTGTTGGTACTCCATATATTTATACACCTAATGAAAAAACAAAACAACATTGTTTATCCAATGGCATTAAAGTAAAATAAATATTCTACTTTTGTTTTTGGTATAAATCTTTTATTATTTATCGTAAACAACAAATTACTATTTGTTGCTAGTTAAATACAGTAAATGAACACGTGTAAAACTGTAATAAATTATTTAGGCCTACTTACTGGTAATGGATACTGTGTCCTGGTACTTAGTAGATTCTCCGCAAACAATTTAACTTTGGTCAATAAAGTGTCTTCTTTCAGCTTAGTCGCCTCATGAACTTCTCGTACAAGCTCTGAAAAAGAAAAATGTAGAAAAATAAATAACATTGATGATGGGACATTTAGATTTTTTATTGTTTAGTCCAACACTCTTCCAATTTGGTCATAAATTGTTTTTTATTTGACCAATCAATTTTCTCAACTAGGCTAATCAGATTTTAAACTAAAGTGATAATTTCAAGTGTTAAGGACCTATGGGAATAGACATTTTTTTATACTTAATAAAGTCATTCAGTGAAAAACTGTTTACAGAATGGCTTATGTAAGGCTAAACAGTATGGAAAGTGTACCAACCTGATATGAAGCCAGGTTCACAAGACGATTGCACTGTGGCAAGAGAAGCAATTTCGATTTTCAAATCTTGAAGTTCTGATTGTGTCTCTTTGAGTTCTTTAGAGAGCCTTTTATTTTCTAGAACTAATGTTTCTATCTGAGCTGTCAGTTCACTATCTCCATAACCTGATGCTGATGATTCTTGTTCTGAAAGAGAATCTACCTCTGATTCACTATTATTTGCCAAACCAGGATCACTAAACCTGCGCTGCTGATCAGACTCTACATCTTGCAGATTTCCAGGAGGTAGACTTGTATACTCATCTACCGTCTGAAAAGTGTCTTTACTTTGGTCTTGTTTACCATGAGGTTTTCTTACAAAATTATTTCTCGGAGAATGTTTTTGATCATTGTACGGGACTTTATGAGGAAATTGATGAGGATGGAATACCGGATATCCAAGAGGTACAGGAATGGAGTCTGGATATGTATAACCTAGTGACATAGGATATGCACATACAGCTGGGTCAGATACTGCAGTAAACAAACGTTGACCTTGAAGATAGCTTGAAAAAACCTCATTCATTCTTTCTCGGTCATGTTCTTCTTTATTGCAACAATCCCTTGTGTGTTTTTGGCGACGGGTATTGTCTACTTTATAACTAGAATTGCTTTTACTGTTACCATTCATCTCTTGTAGTTTTCTGGTATTAATCTTCTTTACTCTCCTTCTGAAACAAATTAAATTTATTAAATAAATCAAAGTTGGGTTTTCTCCCATAAGATTAACATGGGCGAATCGAAATATTTAATTGGAAACTTTGTCCCCACTAATTTGAGAGAACGGCTGGGTGTAGAAACTTGGTAGAGGTGTCCAAAGAAAGGTCTTGGTCTGTAGATGAGTTATCAAAAGAAAACCTTAGCAAAATCCCTTAGGACTCTGCCCCAGAAGCCTTTAAAGATCCCTCCACAGAGTTGTTTACATTTTGGCCATGTGAATTATACTTTTTAATGAAACAGCTGTTCATTTTTAAATTGTATTTCAAACAACACATATTTATTGGGAGTTACTGAATTCTAATTTGCAATGTTATTTTCTGATTTTAAAATTGATTTTCTTCTTTATCATGTCATGTTTTGCAATATAACGTTCCATTACGAAATCAGTGGAAAATCCTTTTATCACAGCAATTCTTAAATTATTTCTTATTGAACATATCTATTGTACGGGTTGGTGTCTGCCTTTTTCACAACTTTTGCCTACATCTTATCATATTATTCTACATCAAATATTTATGTAGAAATATCTGCTCTTATCGTGTCTAATAAAATCCAAACATAGAAACCTTGCCTAAAATGGTACCCATCTTGACAAATTATTTGCACCTGCCTATATTACGGACTTTGGCGCATTGGGTTGGTAACATTATTGAAAATAACACGACATTTTGGCTGTAAAATATGGTAAAGACAATACACTATTTAAGCAGATACTGTCATGACAGAAAGGTCATATTCCTTTTAAACTAGGTCACATAATCCTTTATAAGATACGCTGATTAACAATATGTAAACGTCAATATATACGTAACGGCCATTTTACAGCATTTTTGCTTTTTGGAAATGTCCCATTGCTATGTCATTTGCATTATTTGTTGCCAATGAAGCCGCCAATACCATATGAAATACATTAGGTAGAGATATTATATTGACAACTTTATGTTATTGATAAGGCTAAAACAACTAACTGACTGTCAAGGAATTCCAGCTTTAACAGTAACCCCACAATCAATTTCTCAAAACTATGCTAGAGGGTTCATTTATTGTCACAGAAGTACGATATGAACTGATGCGAAGTGATGAAGGAAAAATCAAACTTACACTGTAACGGACATACCTCCCTTTGAAGTTAGAGTATGTCTTCCCAAAATAATTTATTTTCAAATAAAGTGTTTAACAACAAAAGATCCACCAAAACGATTTTAATACTACAGTATTTAAAGGTTCTTCCAAAGGAAAAGATGCCATATAACATACTAATAATAACTCCGATGACGTACAGTATAGGAAATATTTTAATCATTGAATGATCAACCAAATTTGGCAACTAACGCAATTATAACATGAACTAGCTTCAATGGTAACTATTATATTCAACATGAAGGATTGGCGATGGGCTCACCTTTATCTTGTATACTAGCGGTAATTTTCCTAAACAATTTTGAGAACATGCACATAAACACAGAAAAGAATAAATACAGAGAAAAAATAATATTTTTCTACAGATATGTTGATGACATAATAGTCCTATTCAACGGAAACTCAAGACAGATAGCTCTATTTAATAACTATATTAATGGCATTCATCCTAAACTAAAATTTACAGCAGAATTGGAGCAAGCTAATGTGTTGAATTTCCTTGATATCACCCTGAAAAAAGAAAATAGTAAATTCTCATTCAACATTTACAGGAAACCTACAACTACAGATACCGGTACCACCATACATGCAACTTCCCATCACCCGTTTTCATACAAAATGGCAGCTTATAATAGTTTTGTGAACCGTTTATTAAATGTACCATTAAGTCCAGAAGATTTTAAAGAAGAGAAAAATACACTGAAGCATATAGCAATTTCAAATGGTTACAATCCTAATATAATTGACGATTTAATCGGGAAACATTTAAGAAAGAGGACTGAACCAAAACCAACTAATCAACGGTTTAAAAATTCAGATTATGTCCCAGTCGAATATGGTAGCAGATTCCCTCTAACTCTTAAAAATGAATTAAAAAAGCATGGGAAAATTGCAGCTTTTAGAACCAGCAATAAATTGGAAAACATAGTTAATCCAAAGGAAAAACAAAGCATTAATAACAAATCTGGAATTTATCAAGTAACATGCAATGATTGCAGCAAAATGTATATAGGTCAAACTGGGCGATCTTTTGAAAAAAGATTTAAGGAACATATCCCCCGAACCAGGGAGACACAAATATCCAGTTTTGCCGAGCATCTTGTTAATGAAAATCACAGTTATTCAAATGTCAGTACAAATCTAACAGCTTTACATATCTGTAGGAAAGGACGAACTATGACAACTTTGGAAAATTATGAAATATATAAAGCAACAAAAATTCGCCCTAATGATTTATTAAATGATAAAAGCTTGTTCCAGTCTAATATATTATTTGAAACATTAATAGGATTAGACAGAGACAGAAAGGAATGATAAAGGAAGCCGGGGGTACAAAGTACAACTACTAGGACAAGATAACCTCCAGTTGAGACTCGACATTGAAAATGCATGCATTGCTTCACTTTTGTCTCTCGTTTTTAATTAGTAGGCCTACTGTAAATAAATAGTTTTTCGTGTTTAAATGTTTTGTAACTGTGTTTTTAAAACTGTGACGTGACATCATGAGTCAAAAAACTTCAAGTTTGTATATGGATCTGATGATGGTATAACAAATACCGAAACGCGTAATCCTGTTGGATATTTAAGGACCACTAAAGGCAGTTTGCAGGTATTGTAACCTTCTTATTTTGATTTAACGCAATTAATATAATTATTGTTTTAACACTTATTACTCTTTAAACAATACTAAATGCTCAAAATATGTATATTTCACCCAAATCATCGCAGTTAGATGAATTAACGTAAGCCTTGAAAGTAACCGTCGATTTCGATGGGTTTCACCTAGTAGGATTATATTACTTGTGACCACAACATTTGCGGAGAGATTGGGGAAAGAAATTAACAGCTAATATAATAATTTGTTGGTAGCAGAAAAGACCATGGTATTAGGTTTAAGACTAGTACATCAATGATGGAAAATACATTGTCATGGGGTTTTCAGGTTTTAGTACAATTTTGAGAGCCATTGTGACACTGTTATAAATCGGAAGTATATTATTTATTTTATATTACAACTCAAGATATTTAGTTCATATTATAAAGTCAAGAAGTGGACATTTGGTTTTAAACATGTAGCCTACATAATAGAATAGCAAGAGGAAGCGCTGGGTAGAGACAATTAAGACGACCCTTGTACTTTGCCCTACGCTTCTAGGAAAGGCCTAGAAACGATCGGAGCGGCAGTTGAGTTCGAGACACAGGTACGCATAGACTCGCGTTTCTGCCTGTAGTTATAACCCGTGATTTGTAGAGTTTTAAATTAACTGCTAAAGTAATATTCTGGTTATGTTTTTAAGTAACATTTTATTAACTGGGGACGAGAAAGTACGTATTCACGCGAGTTACGGTGAAAAGTATAGTACTGTAAACTTAATTGAGTGATTAATCAAATTATTTCGTGGGCTAGGCCTGGATCGGGTTTTCGTGTTGAGACAAAGTGCTCCATTTCATGTTTCTTCGTGATGGTTTTATGTTGCAACATCGTGAGCACATATTTTATGGATGATTTTATGTAAGTTTTCTACAATCTGTTACCATGGCAAAACAACTCATCGGCAAGGTTAGTGAGTTTAATGAGGATTTAGAAAGTTTTGAAAACTATGTGGAGAGACTTGAACATTTCTTTACTATTAATACCATTGAGGATAAAACCAAGGTTTCATTCTTTGTGTCTGTTACGGGGCTATCCTTGTACTCAACCTTAAAGGATTTACTGCATCCTAAATTAGTAAAAGATGAGAAATATGAAGATATCAAATTTTTAAGGAAATATTTCACCCCTAAATGTAACATAACCTATGAAAGGTTTATCTTCAACAGACGTATTCAAAGGGAAGTGAAGTGTCGTCACCCTGACGTACCTTCGTTGACACTGTGCTATCCTTATACACTGTAACTAAGTCACTACGTCACCCTGACGTCTTACACTACGGGAATCGGGAAGTTAATAAGCACTACGGTTTAACACTGTAAAACTGCTAACGACCGAACGGGCCGGAGTTACTCAGGATGGAAGCTGGCTATAACTGAGGTGTAGAGGTGTCGGTTAACATGGACTCATGGGTTGGGGAAGTGGCGTGACTCGATCGTCCAATAGCATTCGTTTATACAAATATTATTAACTGGTAGTGGGAAATACAAACGGTTACAGTTCAACGTACATATTTAAATATTGCCAACATAGCCTTGTAAATTATTAAATAGTAAAAACTGTTATATTACTTATATAAATATATTACATTCCTCCCCTTTAAATCTGACCATAAAATGTGACCAATAATTATTTTTCAATTTCAGTATCAGTAAACAGATAGAATATAAACGCTGACAAACAAATACATAAATAAAACAACCTAACAACACACAAACACAACAACCGTTATATGACAACAAAACAAACTAATTATAAATCTATTCTCTCGACTGGTTTCCTAGCTCTCATGGGATAACGTCTCTGTGGTGTAGTGGAGGTACGGTGTTGTACAGGTGTACGGTGTACAGCTGGTGGTGAGTTGCGATCAGCTGTTTGTGGAACCATAGAGCGCCGCGGAGTGATGGGAGAGAGGGACGAGCGCGTACTATGTCCCGGAAGCTCGCGCGTCATAGGACTGACGTCACGCTCAGCTGGTGTACTCTGAACAGCTGGGCGCGCGATGACTGTAGTTGCCGTGGGCCTGTTGTCTGCATCTAATGTCAACACTGGGCCACTGTCGATAGCTATCAGCTGATCAATGTGTCTTTTCCACGTAACCCCCAAACTTAACTTAACTATATACATAGTTGGACTTATCTGTCTAACCACACATCCTTCAATCCACTTATCCTTAGATCTATAATCTCTAATCAATACATTTTGGTTTTCAAACAGATATCGAGTCTTACTACCCCTAGCATACATCTTTTGAGCTTGTTGTTGTCTATTTACAGTCTCAGACAAATTAGGTCTGAGTAGGTCTAATCGGGTTCTCAAAGGTCTATTAAACATTAACATAGCAGGTGTCTCATTAGTGGTCATAAATAAATAAATAAAATAAATAAAAACTTCTTTATTAGCCAGCGTTTCTCTGATACATGTCAGTTTTTTCAGAACAACTTTTGTCATTAGCCTATTGCACTTACAACTAAACATTCATATCTTTTAAAAACTTTTTAATCTTAATCTTAAAGATATTGTTGGATGCAACGGTTTTTAGGCTCTCGGGTAGTTCGTTGTACAATGTGAGTCCGAAATATGAGAAACTTTTCTTTCCCAATTCCAAGGTGACCCTTGGAAAGTGAAGCCTCCCACCATGACGTGTCCTACGTTGTATGACCTCATCCCGGACAGAAAGCCTCTCGCAAAGATAGTCGGGCTCACGGAGAGTCAGTACCCTGTGAGTCATGCAGCACGTCAAAAACCTGCACATGGCTTCCATGGGCAACATCCCGGCTGCTTCACGGAAAGGGGAAACATGATCAAATTTTTTAAGGCAGAATACAAATCTGATTGCTGAGCTTCGAATTCGCTGTATTCTGCACATGTCTTCCTTAGTGATACTATTGCCATATGCAGGGAAGCAGTAGTAGACTACTGACAATATCAGTGACTGCATGAGTTGAAGCTTTGCAGCCTCAGGCAGCATACCTCTGAACCTGTATAGACCTCTTAGTCTTCCTATTGCTCGTTGGGAGACATGCGTGATGTGATCTTTAAAATTTAAATTTCTGTCAATAATGACGCCAAGAGTTTTGGCTTTGTCACAGACTGCCAGACTCCTGCCATCAAGATTTATGCTCAAGCCATTATCTCTCAGTGTCTGTACTAGGTTCACAGGGACAGTATGAAGTACAGTGCACTTGTCTGGATTTAGCCTAAGCCCATTAATGCTAGACCATTTGGAGATGTTCTCCAGATCAGTGTTGATCTTGTCGATGGCCTCACTCATGTAACCAGGCTCATAAGACAAGTGCAACTGGGAATCATCTGCATACAAGTGTGCAGTACAATGTTTTACACAGCTGGGAAAGTCAGCTGTGTAAAGCGTGTAAAGTACAGGCCCCAAACAGCTACCTTGAGGAACGCCCCGTTTTTTGACGAGGGGATACGATGTTTCACTACCCAATCTGGTAACCTGCATTCGGTCGATAAGGTAAGAGCGAATCCAGGTAGTGATTCTATCACTAAAACCCATATATTTCATTTCTGCAATCAGCATACTATGGTCCATAGAATCAAATGCTTTGGAGTAATCAAGCATGACAAGTGAGCTATGTTTCCCTTTGTCCTTGGCATCAATCATGTCACAGAATAAATTGGTCAAAGCTGTACATGTGCTGTGGTTTTTTCTAAAACCTGACTGTAGTTTAGGTAGCAGCCTATTGTCATTCATAAATTGGGATATCTGGTCAATCACTATTTTCTCTAATATTTTAGATATTGCTGGAAGTATTGATATTGGTCTAAGATCTTCTACCTTAGTTGGTGCAGCTGTTTTTGGCAATGGCCTGACAATACTTTGCTTCCATGCATTCGGGAATACTCCACTGATGAGTGACTAATTTACAAGATGTGTGATTGCTTCAATAGCAAACGGACTCACAGCTTTTAACATGTCTATTGATATCTCATCACTGCCTACAGCTTTAGACTTTATTTGATTCATCACTAGTTTTACAGTTGCTTCGGTGACAGCACTAAATCGACATTCGTTTCTTGTTTCATCTTGTTTATTAGTCATATAAAATTTAATAATTTCTTCATCAGCCTTGATACCAGACCCCATTTTTGTAAAATATTCATTAATGTCATTAGCTTCAAAACCGTCAATAGTTTCTATACAATTGTTCTTATAAACTTCGCAATTCTTTATACATTTCCAGAAATCTTTGCTGTTGTTTGTTGTCGACAGTTTGTTGGTAAAAAACCTTTTTTTCGCATGCCAGACCATTGAATTCAATCTGTTTCTTATTTCCTTATACTTATGCCAATCAGGATCACTTCTTGACTTCCAATATCTATTCCTTAATTTATTTTTTTCCCTCGTGAGTTTCTTAATTATATCATTTCTCCCCGGAGCTACTTTCTTGGTTACCCTTTTACACACTATAGGTCATGTGCACAGAATTGCGATAGTCAAAAAGGATTCTACTTAAGGCTACAGAAGTATTTACATTTTCCCTAAATGCACATTTTAACTTTGACTTAGCATACTTAACCGAGTTCTCGGCCTGTCCGTTACTTTGAGCATGGTACGGAGCCGATGTTGTGTGCTTGATACCGTTATGTTTCAAGAATGAGGCAAACTCCATTTAACTAAATGGAGGACCGTTGTCACTATGGATTGACTCTGGCAAACCAAACCGTGCAAACAAATCACGAAGGTGATTTATAGTGTGATTGGCTGAAGTCGAACTAGTTTCGAAAACTTCCAGCCACTTTGAATGTGCGTCAACTACTATCAGATACAACTTTCCCTTGAATGGGCCTAAGTGATCTACATGTAACCACAGACAAGGGAAACAAAGCAGACAGCCAACGGTCGTTCTCCAATAGCTCACCAGAGTGCAGGCGCGTGTCGTCTGCCACGCTCCGCTATTGACTGCTCTCTACGTTACCGACCTTCGCGACGCAAAGGAAGTGACTTACCGTACGCACGCGCTTCGCCAACACTCGCGTGGCTTTACGTATCAAGATCACGTGTATTCACCTACCGCGGCGGCTCCCTTCGTTGACGGATTTGTAACGATTTATTGTAGTGTTAATATTTAGTAGTATTTTTAGTTTTATAGTAAATTTTTATATTGTAATTTAATATGTAAATTAGTAGTATTTTTATTTTTAACATGTCCGGTAATTTGTGCGCCTACGCAAAATGTACAAACAGCAGAGCCAAAGTGAGGGGGCTAAGAATGTTCTCCATCCCTCATCACAACACAGACATTTGGGTCCGGAACTCTGGTAAGTAAATTTTTATAATCGTTATTACTTACATTGTAATTATAAAATTTGTAACATTTTAAATTTACACAAGAGTTGCTTAGATTAAAAGTATATTCTAAACTATTTCTAAGAGACGCTTAGAGATGTTTAAATGTGTATGTGCAGCAAACCTGCAGACTAAGCAGACTGTGGCTGGTATGTTTACGAAAAGTTTACAGCTGGTATAAATATACTATAAAAATGTTCCCTAAAAATTGTTAGATTTACTTCCTATCTAAATAACATTAATGTTAGTGAGCATTTAGGTTTGCTACTACGGGGAATATATTGAGGTGTGTTTTAGATTAATAAAAAAATGGCCAAATTGTATTTATTATCCATAAGAATAACATGAAAATTTTAAATTTAAATATTTTTATTATCTCCGTAACTGAACATGTCTCCGTTGTGCATAGAACAATGCTTCAATATTCTAAATGATTTAGTGTGGTTTTGAGATAAATTAATTATGACATTTTGTGAATTCAGGGTAGAAAATGGGAAAATCTACTTGTACTCCATAAACCCCCCCATAAACCCCCGTCCCCATGGTCTGATTATGCTGGTTTGCCAAATCGTTCGAATAAACGTAGTTTTACACGTTTGTACCAAATTCCATCAAAATCGGAAGGATAATAGAAAACGAAGGAGGATCAACAGTAAAAAACCCCATTGTAAAGATTTCCATTTCATAAGATTTCCAACCATATGCGTCACTATTGAGCTTTTCTTTTGTTTGTTTTAGTGGTTTGCATACTAGAAAACAGGGAACTGTTTTACTGTGTTTACTTCAAACAGGAAAAAATACAAGTTTTGTATTTTTTGTACACATGCTGACTTTCTATGTTTTTTTTTTTTAATGTTAAAGACACCACGTTCTACAATAATTGGCTAAAACCTTATCTAATTAATCAATCGATGCATAATTTTGATCGATACGATTGCCACAATTGAAATTTAGTACTGTTTACAACAGCTGATTTCTACTCCCTAGAGACTAAAAATGATTATTGCTCTCCCTGTTTTTTATTAAGAAACTAATTAGTTTCTGTAATATAGCGAAAAGTAATGTTACTATTACTTGATTGTATTTCCACTTCATTATTTCGTTAAAAATAGCATATTTATTTCTTATTTATATAACATTAGATTCTTAAGTTTGCTACTACGGGGAGGGTAGTAAAGAGTGTGATTTAAGTAAATTGTTTACAGCTGAGTAAAAAAATAATTAGGCTATAGCTCAGTCAATAAAGGTTGTGTTTCGGAACTTTTAGTGAGAATACGTTTTTTTTTCATGGATGCTTGTTAATGACTGTACATAAGAAACATTATCTGAAAATACTCATCCCATCTACATTGTTGAATTTGCCAACTTTTAATTCACTAAAGGAAAATTTCTCTAAACTTCGTTGCTTTCTGTAGCCAAGACAAGAGAGACAAAGTGAAACCTCCCTAACGCAGGCTCAGGGCGAAACAATAAGACCATAAACCGACCTAACGGTATCTACAGCTGGCACTGTATTGTCACCCCATTCCTGACAGCCGGGCGAGGCTACTGTCGTAGACTAAGGAAACTAAACGAAAGACTTTTATTTCCTTAGTCTATGATACTGTACAGAAAAGAAAAAAATATTCTCGCTATCTTGCTATTCATCTAGTGTGTATTTGGAAGCAGTTTTTCGATGTTTAAAACACAAATTGTGCTTCAAATCAGAAGTCGGTAAAGATCAAAGAGTGTTCGTTAAAACCTTTGAATTTATAATTATAATGAAATGGAACCTAAATTTATCGCATTTTATGTACATTTCGGTAATAGATCTTACTTCTATATGATAAACAGATAAATTAGTTTTTTACGAACACATGACAATTTTTCCAATACTACAATGCTAATACTGCTTTTACGCCCTTTAAACCCTTTACTTAAATCAAGTCATACTAAATAAGCTGTTAACATTTTTAACTGTTAAAAGTTTCTAAATAAATTCAGTTAAAAAGGTTAATAAGATGAACATTTTGATTTTCTGTTTATATTCTGTTGATATTTCGTCATCAACGTGGAAACCCATAAGGCCTATGTTAATTTATTTAAAAACTATCTGTTTGCCCATTCTACGTACGGAAATCTTGTAGTAGAACAGGAGTTGGTTTGCATATTTAGTGTGCTTTTTTCCAGATATGCTGCAAAAACTACTACTGTATAGGAATGCATATAAACCTTCGCAAATACAATATCTGACAGTTTCAAAGCCAAAACGAATGCTTCGCAAATAAATGTCACCCGATCGTGTTAGTCCATATTTTATATCTAATGATAAAAGGACTTGCTTTATAGATATATGAGGCATAGCCCTAAGGTAGGCCTGTAATTGAAAGTTACCTTTCACAGTGCTACCTCACAACTGCACACTTTGTTCGGGTTGAAATTTTCATTAACAAAGGTGATCTTGTCTTTTTCACGAAACACTGAGAATTGACGACATTAATGCGTTACCAACAGACATACACGCACAAATACAGAATTGAATTAAGGGATTTGCTACGCTTTAATCAAAGCAAAGTAGTCTACAAACAAAATAATTATTTGAAAGTTTTGGTATTGTCATCAAATTTTATGATAATCGATTTTTCAAACTGTAAAATTTGTGTAAATCCTTTGGCAAATATATAAATAAGTAAATAAATACACAGTCTAAAAAACATTTATACGTTAACAACGCCAAGCTTTAAAAAATCATGTTGGTTTGCTAAAAAAATCTTTCACTAATGTTTAATCATTATAATAGGATAAACTAACATTTTGGAGTCCAGACAGAAAACGCAAAAATTATACAGTAAGACATCAATTAAATTTAACAAGAAATAAGGTGCAGCACTAACGATAACGATAGTTGTAAATAGTGATGTGTTTGTACGTAAAAATGATTCTTACTGCTACCACCGGTTCTAAGGAAAAGTAGCAGTACCATAAACCAACGTTTACATTTTTATGAAAAGAACTATAGTACTTAAGAACAATTCAAACTGTCCATGTAATCAACCTGTATTATTTGTGTTAATCCGTTGGCAAATATATAAATAAATAAATACACAGGCCACAAAACATGTAACATGTACGTTAACAGGGTTGGTACTGATTTTGGAAAATGAAATTCCCTGACTTTTCCAGGTTTTCCAGACTGATATTATACTTTTTCCAGGAAAAAGTATAATATCAGTCTAATATCAGTCTAATATCAGTCAAGTATAATATCAGTCAAAATATCGAATAGTCAGAATCGAGAATTATTAGAAAAAATGTAGGCCTAAATAGTTTACTCATAAAACCAATAAGAAAAGAATTAAACATCTGGAATCTGGAAAATTAAGAGTACCAACTAACTTAACCTCACACTTTATGTTCTACTTGGCCTTGACTTGACACTAGCAGATAGACGATACGGTGCTTCAGATACTGATATATATATCGATATTTTGCTTGCGATATCATCGGCTTATATCGGAAGAAATATGTGATATAGGAAAAATAACTACCATGCTTGTACCGGAGACAAAAAGTAATACCAAACTAAACTATTAAATGTTTCAACTAACAGGATAACATTTTTTTTATAAACTCCTACAAGTGCAGTTTTTTTGAGTTTATTAAAGGTTGAATCAGTATTGAAAGGGTAAAGGTGTTGAACTTTTCAAAGACTATACTCCGGGAAATAAAAGTATTATTAATAAAGAAGGCTTGTCAGAATCTGAGTGGAAAGACAGTATAAAAATGATTGCAAATGTGGTGCCAGTGCGTGTTCTCCACAGCAGAAGTCAGGGCAATAACCGCTGCAGGCATGCCTGTGGTGAGATTGAAACCCTTGCACATGCCCTTGGCTTCTGTCCGTTTGGTGAACTTCTAAGAATCACTAGGCACCACAAAATAAGAAGTATCATAGCAAATGCCTTCCGAAAAAGGTATAACACATGGGAAGTGCAAGAAGAAGTACACTGT
Organism: Macrosteles quadrilineatus; assembly: GCF_028750875.1. Lineage (NCBI taxonomy): Eukaryota > Metazoa > Arthropoda > Insecta > Hemiptera > Cicadellidae > Macrosteles > Macrosteles quadrilineatus. The sequence continues at coordinate 31,956,564 of NW_026542594.1, read as the reverse complement.
CTTTCTTCTAAATGAAGCACCAGAAGAGTAAATATTTTATTGATAGAAAGAGAAACTAACAAAGGCATAATTCTCGATTCAACAATTCGATTTGAAATAAACATAAATCAACCTAACGAAGTAAATGAAGAAAAGAAAAAAAAATATGATCCTACCTTTGAATATTTCAAGCAAAATTTTAAAATTTGGAAAGTTGAGGTGATTGGATTGTTTATTGGTTCAAGAGGAACATTATCAAAATTTTTTGTGAACTTTTGGAAACAATATGATTTGGACAGATCCTTTTTGAAAATTATTACTCATGAAACATTAAGAGGTTCATTGAGCATAATGAGAAATCATCTATATGGCAAACATCAAAATTAATCAGTCTTATACAATTTTATCTTGTATAATTTTTTCTGTGTCATTGGCAACCTTATTTTTTAAGGCAGATGTATTTATTTTTATAAATAAATTCTTTTCTCTTTTTATAAATTCAATGAGGAATTGTATTCAGTATCGTATTGAAATTGAAACGATGAATGTTGGCCTATCCTTCCGCGCATCCCGGTACTAGCAGTGTTTCCATACGTAGGATTATTAACTTATCCCGAAAACTTTTCAGAGCCAGCTTAGCCTTAGGACACATTCCCTTAGGGTGGTGTAATTCAAGTATCGCATTTATTCCTAAACCAGGAAGGGATAGTTACACTGATCCTAAGTCATTTAGACCCATTTCTCTATCTTCTTTCTTCCTTAAGATCCTAGAAAAGTTGGTCTCAAGATATATGATGGATACAGCTCTTAGGACACATCCTTTTCATAATAATCAGCATGCGTATGTCTCAGGAAGATCATGCGAGACTGTGTTGCACCAACTTGTAAGCAAGATTGAGAAAGCTCTAGAGAGCAGTGAAGTGGCCCTGGGTGCCTTTCTCGATATTCAAGGTGCTTTTGATAATACTGGTACTCCAGCAATTCTTAATGCGGTGAGAGGAAGAGGTTTTCACGGTATAATATGTAGATGGATTGAATCCTTGCTTCACAGTAGGAAGGTTAGGCTCTCACTCCATAATGACACGATCAAAGCAAGAACTACTCGAGGATGCCCTCAGGGGGGGGGGGGTTCTCTCTCCTCTCCTTTGGAATTTGGTAGCAGACGACCTTATAAGGACACTCAACAAAAGTGGGGTTTTCGCCTTAGGTTATGCTGATGATGTTGCAATCCTTGTGGTTGGAAAGTTCCACGGAACCATAACTGACCTTATGAATAGAGCTTTAAGGGTAGTGGACCGTTGGTACCAGGAAGATGGGCTCTCTATAAATCCCAGGAAAGATGTAATGGGATTGTCTTGCTTCTGTGTCTGAGTTGGGTAGGAGAAATGACCTTACGCTTTGCTGGGTGCCAGGACACTCAGGCATTAAAGGAAATGAAGCTGCAGACAGATTGGCAAATACTGCCTCTGCGACTTCAATGATAGGCCCACAACCCTTCTGTGGCATCTCACGAAACAGTGCATGTTCTGCGATTGCGTCATGGGCCAAGGAAAAGCATCGCAAACGCTGGGTCGATGTTCCCCTTCTTAGGGTCAGCCAGCTTACTCTGTTTAGGCCTTCTAAAAAGGTTGCCTGTGACCTCTTGAGACTAGACAGACGAAGAATTAAATTAATTGTTGAACTGATAACTGGTCATGGAAGATTCAGGAAACATCTACAACGGATGGGCTTATATGATGGTGAACCGATCTGTAGGTACTGTGATAGGTCAGAAGAGACAGCTGATCACTTACTCTTTGATTGTAACGAGCTCTTTGACGCTAGATCGATAACTCTTGGAATTATGGCTAGAGGTAGATACCTTCCTGAGGATGAACTAATTGGGAAGCTACAGGCATTCATTGGGCGCCTTAACTTGTAGGTCAACAAGAAAGCAATTATTGCGCACCCCAAATAATTCGATTTCGGATGAAGTGCTTAAAGGTCTCTTAAAGACCTGCCCCTGTCAGATAAGATAAGATAAGATCCCGAAAACAGGATTTTTAGAGCATGAGCGGGATTTGAAGGGGATGTGGGATAAAACAGGAGTTTTGGCTATGACGTCCGTTTTTATTTACTATGCTTTTATTTTAGTGAAAAACTAACCCCAATCGAAAAAATTACCTTAACAAAATATAATAGCAATGTTAAAACAACTATTTAAACGAAATATGTCCAATTCAACACTCAGAATTTAACATCAAAAATCTTAAGGGATTAAACGGGATTTCTTAACCAAGTGACCGGGATTATATTCTTTTGGTCGTGTAGAAACACTGGGAGCTCGGTGCGTTCAATTAAGCCAGTAATCAGAGGGTGATGATAGAATGTCTGTCGATGTTCGATGTTTTTTATATCGATGGTAGGTTCCAGATGTTTTTGTTACATCGATGTTTTCGTCAAACTTCGATGTTTTTGACCAAGTATTGAGACGTAGATGCAAAATGTAGCATATCTGTAAAAAATGTAGTCTTTCAAGAGAAATTCCAGATTTTTTCCAAAATTCCCTGACTTTTCCCTGACTTTTCCAGACCAACAAAATTCCCTGACATTTCCAGGTTTTCCAGGTTTTCCCTGACCGTACCAACCCTGGTTAATAACGTAAAGCTTTAAAAACTCCCTATGGTTTTCTCAAAAAAACATTCACTTGATGTGGTGCAGTACCGTAGTTATTATAATCTCACTTGGTTTTATTTTTTTTAAGTTTTCGAAAATCAAAGTTATTTCCCATTAATAGCATTATTTGTAATTAACTTTTAATGTTAACATATTAATGACAGTTTGAAGAAACCACCTTTATCCAAACAAAGGTTTCTTATAAAATATTACGTAATCTCTAATCGATAATCGATACATATATCTAGCAAACATTCGTAGGAAATGTGACAAAAAACTCACAAATCTGGGGTTTTGGACGTATGTAGTTTCACTTCCTAAGTAGAAAAAATGTACCGATATCGTTGTCGAAATGTAAGTAAGTAGAAACAAAAAATGACACTTTGGAAAAGCGAGTTTAGCTACATATGTAAGTAAAACCTCTGTTAAACTTTTGTTTTGTGGTCATTTTCAGGCCTATTTTAATCCATAAAGGCACAGACTAAAATGAAAGCCTATTTTAATCCATAAAGGCACAGACTAAAATGATTCTGCACATATACAGGCAAATATCTTTCTAACAGTACGCAAATTGTCCCTGCGATCCACAGGAGCTTAAAAGCCGAAAAATCTTTTTATACATATGCTTGTCTATTAATTTATAGAATCAGCCCCATGTTAAATATCCATAAGAAAAGTTAAATTTCAAATTTTGGCCAAATCAAATTAATTCAAATTAACATAAATATTTTCAAAATAAAAATAAAACTTGCACTTATAGGACCCATAACTTTTCATAACTTTCCCCCTTACGTTTTGTAGGAATCAATCATAGGTCTACTACGTTCTTCCTGATGTGAAATAATTTTGTTATTTAAAATGCTGAGCTTGCCTTTTTGCTTATCGAGGAAACTATATTTTTTTCAATTATGTGCATTTTCCATTTTTTTTCAGGGAATCCAGATTTAATCGGCCTTTCTCCATCTTCGCTTCGCAAGAAGGGCTTATGTGAGCGGCACTTCAGGCCCCAAGATATCCTGCCAAGTGGACGCTTGATGAAAGGAGCATTGCCTCTCCCATTTATTCCACCTGACTACGAAGCCGGCCCATCTACCAGTCAACAATTCATTGATAGTCCATCCCCTCGTGTTCAGAGAAGTGGAATATCTCCGAAGCGTTACTGCATCACGAAGCCATCGCCGCAGCCTTCCCCATCAGTCAGCACTTCATCTTCACATTTTGTAGTAGAAGAAATGTCACCTTCGGTCCGGAGCTGGATTGAGAAAGCTTCCCCAATGATGAAATCAAAAACTGCAAAGCGAGCTCTGTTTAAGACATCAAACAAGGTCGAGATAAAAAATCAAAACCAGAACAAGCTTTTAGCTTTAAAACGAGCAGAGATTTCACGACTAAAAAGAAAATTACTGAAAGTAAACAATTCCAAAAAAACAGCTTTAGAAGACATGCGTTTCAAAACCCAAGAAGCAGCGGTGTTATTTGGCATGCAGAGCCACAAAATTAGACAACCGTGGAAAAAAAACGAAAAAACTCTGGCTACCACCTTATACTTAAGATCCCCATCCATGTATAGATATCTCCGTAAACTATTTGTATTGCCAGGACTGTCTACTGTCAAGCTTTGGATATCTTCGAAAGAATGCTACTCTCCAGGTTTTAACAAACAACTTATGAATCAAATTAAAATAAAGGTAGACAGCATGACACAGATGGAGAAAGCTTGCGTCGTTCTATTTGATGACATGTCAATCAAGCAATGTTTGGAATATTCTCCAAAATATGACTTGATTGAGGGGTTTGAAGACATGGGGAGTCTTGGAAGAAGTAGTAGGATTGCGAAATATGCTACTGTCTTCATGGTCCGTGGGCTCTTCTACCAATGGAAACTTCCGGTTGGGTACTTCGTTACGGAGAAAGGGATGAGTGGTCAAAAAATAAAGTTGACATTACAGTCCTGTATACAGAACCTGAACGACGTAGGTCTTACGGTAAAGGCTGTAGTTTGTGACCAATCAACTACAAACTCCAAAGGACTGAAGGAACTAGGTGTGACCGTTGAAACCCCGTATTTTTTTTTTCAGAAAGAGGAGAACAGATATTTGCTTTGTTCGATCCTCCCCACTTGCTGAAATCATTGAGGAACAATTTGTTGACACATGATTTCTTATGTAACGATAAAATAGTTTCGTTTTCTGACATCAGGAAGTTATATGAAATAGAGATAAAAAGTGAAACAACCAGAGCAGCTCATCAATTGACACCATCACATATTTGGCCAAATAGTTTTCAAAAGATGTCAGTTTCTCTAGCTGCACAAGTATTTAGCCACACTACATCTGCAGCTTTGAAAACCGCCGTATCAACTGGACAGCTACAAACGGAAACCGCTACAAACACTGCAAATTTTGTGAGCAAAATAAATTCAATTTTTGATAGTATGAACAGTCGAACACGCTTTTCAAAAAATCCAGACAAGTGTGCACTAAGCAAAACCAACAATCACATTTTAAACCTTTTTCATGATTCTCTAGACATATTTTCAACACTCAAGAAATTAAATGCCAAATACCCTAGACCACCATGCTTTGACGGATTCATCATCACCATTCGGGCATTCCTTGGACTTATTCAGAATGAGCAATGCAAATATATTATGACATCTAGGCTCAATCAGGACCCTCTAGAAAATCTTTTTTCATCAGTCAGGCAGCGAGGAGGTTTTAATAGAAACCCAACAGTGAGAGTTTTGAGGGCCACACTGAAGATACTAACGGTTCAACAGCTGATTGAACCTCCAACCACGACTTCCTACGATCCAGACGTAGATGAACTTCTGGAAGTAACAGAAATGCCTAACCAGAATATTCATCCAAACCCCTTGGAGGAAGCAGAATCATCTTCACAAACATCGACAATTTCATCTAATGACGAAGGCTTGCAAGCGTCGGTGTCAACGTGCAGCATTACACTGGAGGACTGTTCTCAAGTTTATTTCTCTGGATACTTGGCACATAGTTATCTAAAGAAATTTAAGTGTAAAGACTGTTGTAAATTAATGTGTGATCCCCAGTCTTCTCTTACGGATCGAAAAGAACTGCTAATACTAAATAGAGCATATTCAAACGTCAAAATCGACCCAGCAAGTGGACTTAACTTTCCATCGGAAGCGTTATTGTATGTTACTTCTGCTGCTTTCAAGGTTTACAAAAAACTGTATCCAAAGATTGCTCACAAAAAGAAAATAGTACGCAGACTCATGCGAGTAACTGAGAAGATTGTAAGTTGTGATTCTATAGTATGTATAAAATGTTGTAAACAATCAAAATATGTGTTAAATTTGTTATTCAAAGTTTTGATTCACAAGCAGTGTAAGTGGACATCCAGTAATCTGAAAGAAGTGTCTACAGGAAAACTTAAAATATTGAAACATCAATAGGTCTAAAAACATAAAGCATTCGGCTTTTTGGGTTTTTTTTTCCATGCTCAACTTGTACTAGTTTGATTGAATATCTTTAATTTTCATTGTTTATTGCCTAAATACATATGATTAAAAACTTCCAACTGCCACGGCATTGTAATTTAGTTTATCTGTGTTTTCAATTGTACATATGGACATCTAGCAAACAAACGTGCAGACAAGGTTTAAACATGGAATAAGTTTTGTATATTGTATTTTATTGTAAATTAAGTCACCACCGTTAATGTGTAAAGTAAGTTAAGTTGTAAAGTTACATTTTTAACGTATTCGTTTTTTGGTTATGTGTTTAATTACATTGTAAAATTTTTTGTAAAGGCATTATAGTTTCTCGGTTAAATTGCAGACAAGCGAATATTTATTCCCTTGTCTGTGGTCACGTTCACGTAAATCTACGTATATGTAATATTTGTCACATCCAGATTTAAACATGAATTAAAACTCGAAGTGCAATACCATTTTTAGGTGACCTTAAATCGTTTCTGACTCCTGTAGAATGCAAAAAAGCTCATTTAGGAACTCATTTGTAATGTAGCCCATGTATAATTATTTTAATATTTAATAAATAGGTAAAAAAGATTTCATTTCATAAAAATACTTACTGTTTTGATGCAGTTTTCATTATACTGAATTTTTTGTGTTTTCATGTCATAAAATGTAGCATAAAACCGTATGTTATTTATATGTAGCCTATAACATAATTATTTCATCATGTTCGATTTAAGGGTACACATTTTTCATGCAAATAATTTTCGGTCCTTTTTTACACAGATAAATCCATGATTTGCAAAATGATAGTTAATTATATGTGTCATGTATATAAACTGTGTACGATGATTTACCGGGTTTAAATTTATAAAAACATTTGAAAAGTAGCCTGCCACAGTTGTAAATAGTATTTTGTTGTAAGTACTTTGTTTATTTAGTACGCTTTACATCTAATGGTGTATTACTTATTTGCTTTCAAATAGGATTGATAATGGAAATCTTATTTATACTATCCTTTGAAATTAAGTTGGCGTTCTTAAATGTCCCATTATACATTGAGTATATTTCAATTAATTGCAATAGTAAAACTAATCATGTATAATCGTATCAATTAATTTTATTGGAAATTCATTACATTTATTGGCCTACTAATTCACAAGGATAAAAGTACTTAATAAAAATTTTTAAAGGCAATTTGGTTTATCATTTTCTTGAACGACCCTGTTTTATACTTTAATAATTTAGAAAAATAAGTGTTCAGTTAAGCAGCGCAATAAGTGCACAGGTAAGATAAAACGTGTTTTATCATAAATAATTTCTTCAAACATTTGTATTATTGCTCAACATTCTTTTAAGAGGTATAACTGTGACAGTTTTTTGTTATTTTGTCAAATATTATTGGATATATATCTTTCCCAGATTCAGAGTAATTGATCTACAAACATATTGATTTAAAATTATTAAAATAAACTCAACAGTATTCTACAACAGAGTTCTTGTATTTTGTGTTCAAAGGAATACCTAACGTTTCGTTAGTAACATGTGTTTATTGAGAAAATAAATAAAAACTCACGAGTTAATTAAAATGTACCGTGTTGAATTTTTAAACAAAGCTTTAGGCCTAATTACCAACAGAACAACAGTCACAATTGCAAACTTTAATGGTTAAAACCGTAATTTTACATTGCTAGGACTGCATGCTTGCTTTGTACTAAGTGGAATTAGACATTTTATCCCAGTTAATAGAAAATATTTTTTGTTTTAGGGTATTAAAGTTGCTGTTATCTACATTTTATTGCAAAAATAAAATGTTGTTCTATCCTTAATATAAAATCGAATTATACGCTTGCAGCGTCATTTACGTCTATGTATTCATGAATTCACTAGAATTAATTTTAATGATTTTTAGACTGTCGTGTTTTGTAGCGTTTGCAGATTACAAATATGTATATTTCATTCTAAAAACGTAAGTAATTTAGTAGCAGAACACTGTTCCTCGTACTCGCGTCGGTAAGGAAGATTTTTCGCATCATCGATAGTGGCGCTGCCTGATATCCGCATCACGAACTAACTCACGGCGCAACGACCGCTGGCTGTCTGCTTTTATTTCCTTAGTCAATGATGTAACCTAGCCCATGGTCTACTCGGGTAATGCCAATGATGCAATTCGGCTTTACTAGGATTTGGTCTTTCAAGAAGACAGGACGAACAGCTGTTAGCAAGGTTCTCTATGTCTTTGTCTAGACTTGGATACCAAAAATAAGAACGCGCAACAGACTTCATTTTAGTTATGCCCAGATGAGACGCATGAAGTTCATTCAAAACATAACTTCTCAAACTACTAGGAACAATTACCTTGTACCCCCACATCAAAACACCTTGCTCGACAGCTAGTTCCTCCCTCCTCTGATAAAATGGGAACAATTCAAATTCCTCTTTAGGGACAAAATTTGGCCACCCAAACATGACATAGCCTAACACTCTCCGTAATAACGGGTCTTTTTGTGTTTCTACTCTAATTTGATCACATGTCACTGGTACTGAGCTCTCTTTAACAAAGTGTAAATAAGTACCTAACCACAACAATTCGGGTTCCTCGTCTGCTGGGGACACTTTAAGCGGTAACCTAGACAACGCATCGGCGCTATTGTTGTCTGACCTAACATATTTTATGTCAAAATCATACCCTGACAGGAACAGGGCGTATCTCTGTAATCTACTGGCTGCGAACACAGGCAAGCCTTTCTCTTAAGGGTAAAATGCTTCCCGTACAAATACTGGTGGAATTTCTTAACACCATAAACTACAGCTAATGCCTCCTTATCAATTTGTGAATAGTTTTGCTCTGCTTGGTTCAATGTACGTGATGCAAAACTTACTGGTTTTTCAGCACCGTCTTTGTCTATTATACTGAGAATACAACCTAGACCATAGTTACTTGCATCTACTGTAAGTACAGTCCAACCTCAGTATAACGAATCTAAAGGGACCGATCTGAATATTCGTTATATCAAGGATTTTGTTAAAACGAGGTTCGTTATATAGAGGTTTGGTTTGCAGGAATTTCGCTAAGTCGAGGTTCAGAACCAGCGTCGGTCAATATAGGTCGGGATTTGACATCATTAAAATACAATTAAAGTAGCATAGGCTACGCTACAATAATTTACAGTTCAGTGTTTACATTGTACAGTAGAACCTAAATTATCCGGCAAAATAAAGGGGAGGGATCTTGAATATTGCGCAATCATGACAATGGCATTGACCTTGGTACAGGTTAAAAACTGTAAGTTTAAAATCACAGCTTGTTCTAACCCTCCTAAAACCTAGCCTAACACTGTATTGCGTAATCATAAACCATGTAAAGAACAAAACAAAACAGTAGAAAGTTTTGTAAGCTACTGCTCGTGATAGGCCGGTAGGCTACTTACAGTACAGTACTGATTTATCACAGCAGAGGAATGTCAATAATAATCATTAACTATAGCATTGGTGTTGCTAGTTGAAACAAATCGTATTGAAAACAATAAATTATTAGATAAGTCATTATAAAAGTGTATAACCATAGCCAACTTAAGGATAATAAAAACACTCGTAAAAGGAATGTTAAGATAACGATGTTGCTATTCTTTCTCTTTGGTTTTGTTTTTATATTCTTTCTTAGTTTTCTCTTTATCCAAAAATTGTACAATTCACCATAGTTATCCCATATCGCCCAATCACAGCTTACTAAACATTACGTCGTCATCAGTCCTCAGTGAATGAAATCAGTTCAGTTCTCAGTTGCAACATAGCGCGCGCAGCGATAGCAGACAAAGATGTAAAACGGAGCAGACGAATGTTAGCGCAAGCGATGACGTGACCTTTCCATTTCATTTGATAAAGAAACAGATTTTCCCAAAACAATAATTGGGTGGGGGATTTGTTATATCGAGGGAAAGACGTAGACAATTCGTTATGCAGAGGTTAAATTCGCAATGTAGAGGTTCCGACAATGATAAATTCGTTATATTGAGGTGTCTTATTTTAGCCGAAATCACGAAAAATTCGTTAAATCAAGGTTGTTGTTATGGTTTGTTCGTTATGTAGAGGTAAAATATACATTGTGTCTTATGGAGAGTTCTAGGGGATTAAAAAAAAATCGTTATATCAAGGAATTCGTTATATCGAGGTTCGTTATATCAAGGTTAGACTGTATTACTGGTGCTTGGGGGTCATAGTGTGCTAGCACAGGAGCCGTACACAATAGCTCTTTAACTTTTTTAAACGATTTCATACACTCGTCATCAAAACAAAATTCTACATATTTCTTCAAAAGGTCATACAAAGGTCTCAAAACACCCGCAATATTGGGGACAAACTTAGAGTAATAGTTGACTAGACCCACAAATGATTTTACTTCTGTCACATTTCTCGGTACAGGGGCATTGACAATCGCTTTTATCTTGGCTTGCGAGGTGTGAAGCCCATGTTTGTCTATAGTAAACCCCAAAAACTCCAATTTTGATGCAAAAAATTTACACTTATCTTGTTTCACTGTGAAACCTACAGCCTTGAGGCGTGAACAAACTTCCCTTAGTCTATTTAAATGTACTTCGTCATTTGGTCCTGATACAATTATATTGTCCAAAAAACATTTCACACCTTGCAACCCTTGCAAAGCTTGTTCGATGACTCTTTGAAAGATACCTACTGCTGATGCTATGCCATAAGGCAATCTTTTGTACGCAAACAACCCCTTGTGTGTACTGATTGTGCACAACTTTTGTGATGACTCATCTAATCTTAACTGCATATAGGCTTGACTTAGATCGATCTTACTGAAAAATTCCCCTTTTTGTAGTTCTGTAAACAAATCTTCGACCCTAGGAATGGGGTACCTATCAATCTCTAATTGTGTGTTAACATGCCTAAAGTCACCACAAATCCTAATGCAACCATCCTTTTTAGGAACTGGCACAATAGGCGATCCATACTCTGAACTGCAAACTGGGACTAAAATATCGGACTCCACCAAACGTTCTAGTTCTTTTTCTACCTTAGCCTTAAGGGTGTAGGGTAGTGATCTGGGTCGATGATATTTGGCAATGGCATTTTCTTTTACAACCAGCCTTACGGGCTTACAATTGCACTGCCCCAATCGATCTGAGAAAACTTCCGGAAACTCATTTACTAGTTCCTTAACTAAACTTTCATGTTTACTCTTTGATTCAGTTTTAGCAAAAAATAATTCCTCAATATTTTTTAAAGAAATTTCTACTCCTAACTCCTTTATCCAGTCTCGTCCCATAAGGGGATGAGCTCCGTCCTTAATTACGTACAAGCTTAAAGTTCGGTTTTTATCTCTGAACTGAACATTTACCTCTAGCTTACCCACAGGGTAAATTGGTACATTAGTGTAGGAGCTTAACTTTTGTCGTATTGTGCCTAACTGACTATTATTTTTTAAACTTCAATATCCATTTAAATTAACCTTTGCTGAAGGACTGGTTTTATTTATTTCTAAAAGACTGTTTTGTCTTGATATTTAAATTTATAGTCATATGTTGAATTGTTTGAAAGGTAAATAAAGTTTAGTTTGTTGTTTTGTTTTGCATTGAACACAAACTCAGTTTTATTCTGCTAAAATTAATCTAGCATTTTGTCATTTCCTTATTTAATATTGTCCGTGATATCACTGTTAATTGTGAATCACGTATCAGTGACGACATCAATTGGCGACCGTGACAGGACTGACATAAGAAATGACAAAACTAGAAGATCAACTAGTAGATTCAACGGCAATGCAGGGGAAAGCTCTGGAAGGACGTAGGCTAACGGCTTCGGGAGGCGGAGGTGACTTGGAGAGGCGCCTTCGTCTGGACCTTAAAGAAGAAGGTGAAGACCGTGACACCTGCGAGTTGCCACAACTGGTAGGAGGAACTACGCAGTTGGTACAGCAACCACGAGCAGCGGACCCGGTGAGTTTTTTTCTAGAGAAGATTTTAACACAAGTACAGACTCAGTCAGAAAAAATGGATACTTATTTGGCAGATATTGACAATAAAATTACGTCCTCAATAAGAAAATTTACTCAAAAAGATTCAAAATTAAATACAAGAGTTGGACCATTAGAGTCAGATGCTGTCATTGAAACTATCAAAGATCCTAAGCTGGAAGATGGAGTGACTGATGAATCAAGTGGTTTGGAGATCAGAATCGATGTCATTGGAACGATGCTGAGCAGCAGGCAGGATGACGTGGAGAAGGACAGTATGGTCTTGGACCACTTGGCGGATCACCGAATGGATTCCACGGAGCAAACCGTGTTGGACATTGGGCCAATCTCTGGCTCTACTCCCTTCAACGAGAAAGTGAGTGCGATGTACAGATTTAGGACTGAAAAACTATTCATAGACGAGAAGAATACTAGCGAGGAGACGACATGTGATGTGGCCGAGGGGGATACTGACGAGGAGATGACCTGTGGTGTGGACGAAGGGGATGTTGACGAGGAGACGACCTGTGGTGTGGACGAAGTGGATGCTGACGAGGAGACGACCTGTGGTGTGAACGAAGGGGATACCGATGAGGAGACGACTTGTGGTGTGGACGAAGGGGATGATGACGAGGAGACGATATGTGATCTGGACGAGATCCCGCGTCGTTTGGAGACTTCTGGGAAAACGACAACCACCGCTTGTGAGGAACTGTTTCCTGCAATCAATGTTGCGTGCTATGATTGCTTCAAGAATGTCAAGGACAGGCAAGGTGGGAAGGAACAGGAGGAGAAGATCACGCGCAGGAGCAAGATGATTCCTGACCACAACGGACAAAATGTAAGAGATGAAGAGAAGGCCAAAGAAACTGAAGACATTTTCAGACAGCTCAGAAGTTGGAAGATAGAGCAGCAGATCAACCAATCTGATAGAAATGAGAAAGGTAGTGGGAGAGGAAGGAAAAAAAACTTTCGCAGAGAAATACACAAGTCCCCAGAAGAAAAAGAAGAAGGAGAAGAAGACCAAGTGTAAAAACGGTCTAGGTTAAAGATTTTTCAAATCGATATTGAAGGTTTTAGGGGGGATAGTTGTCGTATTGTGCCTAACTGACTATTATTTTTAAAACTTCAATATCCATTTAAATTAACCTTTGCTGAAGGACTGGTTTTATTTATTTCTAAAAGACTGTTTTGTCTTGATATTTAAATTTATAGTCATATGTTGAATTGTTTGAAAGGTAAATAAAGTTTAGTTTGTTGTTTTGTTTTGCATTGAACACAAGCTCAGTTTTATTCTGCTAAAATTAATCTAGCATTTTGTCATTTCCTTATTTAATATCGTCCGTGATATCACTGTTAATTGTGAATCACGTATCAGTGACGACATCACTTTATGTCAGTAGGAAACAATTTCAAAGTACTCAAATTATCTTTATAATAAGCCTCGCTTACTACAGTTACTGACGCACCCGTGTCAACTTCAAAAGTTACTGATTTGTTCTCAAGAATAACCTCTGTTTTGAAAGGATCAACCTTAGTTATTTTACTGGACCCTTCACTAATTTCAAACAGATTACCTATACTCTCCTCAATATCATCATTTACGCTTACATCATCAGATACCTCATCTACATAGTTATGCTGCTTATTTCTATTATATCTAAAATCACTCTTATTACTACGGAACTGAAACTGTGACTTACTGTTTTGCTGAGATCGACACACTTTTGCTAAATTATTTTTCTTACCGCACTTGTGACATGTCGAACCTTTAAAACGGCAATTCCTGCCGATGTGACCGAAGTCACCACAACAAAAATACTGCCACTGCACTCTATCATTTGACGTTGACGCCGACGCCGCTGTAGACGATGTTGGCTGTTGCTGCTGTCTACCCCTTCCTGTGTTGTGATGCGCTGAACCTCGTGGGCGGGGTTGCTGACCTGATGGGCGTGGTGAAGCTGAAGCTGATGCCGCCGCCATGCGTTGGATCCTCCCGCCGTGACCATCGCTGCTTCCCGCCGAAAGTGACGCCGCGCTCTTCTCCGCCATCTCAAACTGTGACGTCATCTGCACTGCCTTCTCGAATGTTAAATTTGATTCCGATAAAAGTCTCTGCTTCATTGAATCACTTCTAATGCCGCTAACCAGGCGATCTCGTAGATAGTCATTTAAATTCGCGCCAAATTCGCAATGTGTCGACAAATGCTTTAATTGCGCGATATACTGGGAAACACTCTCGTTTTCTAACTGATTTCTCAAGCTGAATCTATATCGTTCCGCAATGAAAGATGGGGTCGGGTACAAATGGTCTTTAATTAATTTCACTAATTCAGCGTACGATTTAGTAGACGGTTTGTCCGGTGTACACAAATCTCGCAAAAGCTTAAACGTCTTTACACCAACTACTGTGAGTAACGTACTAACCTTTTTCGTTTCACTGACCTCATTACAACTTAAAAATAGTTCGAAACGTTCAATATACGAGTCCCACGTTTCCTCGTGTTGGTCGAACTCCCCGACACTTCCTATAATTCCCGCCATTTTATGTCCGAACTTAAATCCTTCACTAAATAGCTTCTCTATGTTCATTCCTTCCCCACACAAACTAACGAAAATCTTTTTATGGCGCTAAAACAAGCCATTTACACCACGCGTACAGTACCGGACGTAGACCGACGCTTCACTCCCGAACGTTAAAAACTGCTCCAATTGTCCTCGTCGCCACTGAAGTGTCGTCACCCTGACGTACCTTCGTTGACACGGTGCTATCCTTATACACTGTAACTAAGTCACTACGTCACCCTGACGTCTTACACTACGGGGATCGGGAAGTTAATAAGCACTACGGTTTAACACTGTAAAACTGCTAACGACCGAACAGGCCGGAGTTACTCAGGATGGAAGCTGGCTATAACTGAGGTGTAGAGGTGTCGGTTAACATGGACTCATGGGTTGGGGAAGTGGCGTGACCCGATCGTCCAATAGCATTCGTTTATTCAAATATTATTAACTGGTAGTGGGAAATACAAAGGGTTACAGTTCAACGTACATATTTAAATATTGCCAACATAGCCTTGTAAATTATTAAATAGTAAAAACTGTTATATTACTTATATAAATATATTACAGGAAGGGGAGAGTATTAGTGATTATTCTATTCAGCTAAAGAAACTTGCTGCCACTTTTAGCTCATTTCTCGACGAGGCCTTAAGAGATGAGTTTTTATGTAGTCTGAAATCCTCTCAGATTCAAAGTAAGCTCCTAGCAGAAGGGAATTCTCTTACTTTTTCAAAGGCTCTTGAAATCGCCTTGGTCCTAGAAAATGCTGATAGTCATGTTCGATCCTTGCATCCAGAAAAACAAATGACATATGAAGTTAATTATGTTAAGAATAGTAGGCCTAGTCATAAGGTACCTACTGCACCATCTGCAGTTAGGCCTAAGAGTTTTGAGGTACGAAGGGGTAACCAACAAAAATGTTATCGTTGTGGGAAACAGCATGATGTTAAAACTTGTCCATTCGTAGATTTTACCTGTTTCCAATGTAAAAGGAAAGGTCACTTAGCCAGTGTATGTCGGTCTAAATATAAGTTTAAGCCTAGTGGCAATAGGCCTAGGCCTAATGGAAATATCAATTTCTGTGATTCTCATGAGGATAATGATAACGGTCCCAGTCAAGATATTGGGGAATCGTCATACGAACTTTATACCATAGCATATGCTAATGATAACAAACCAAATAGTTTTGTAGTCAATTTGGTTGTTAACCAGGTTCCAATTGAAATGGTTATAGATACCGGTGCAGTTGTCACCTGCATGCCAGACAATATTTATTGTAAAAAATTTCAAAAGGCTGGCTCGGAGTTGGAAGATTGCAACATTAGACTTAAAACATATACTGGAGAAAATATTCCTGTTCTCGGAAGGTTTCAGGCACATGTAACTACATTGAAGGGGGGAATACAAGTTACCTATCGTCATCGTCAAGAGCTCCAGAGACAATCAAATCAACCTATAGACATACCACGAACAAAACAACCTGCGCAGAAACGAAAAGATCACGTGGTTCGCGCCGGTAGGTGTGGCGTACCATTCAAACCTGCGCGGCTCGAAACGGCCCAGGGTTCTTTTGTTTCTGGTATTACTATACCTTGATGGGACGGAACTGTCTGGAACAGCTGCAGTTGGATTGGAGGGCGGTCACCCCGGGTCGATTGGAATGTGCTACCAAGGAATGTGCCAGTAAGGATGTGCATCTCGTGAACGATAAGTCCGTTCCAGAAAGCTATAATGACCTAGTCGCTAAGATTAAAGGGAAATTTGCTCCTGTTTTTGAGGAAGGACCCGGTGAAATCAAAGGCAGTTCTGTTAATATTATTTTGAAAGAAAATTCCAAACCGGTCTTTTGTAAGGCCAGAAGTGTACCATTTGCCCTTAGAGGGGCGTTTGAAGACGAGCTGGAGAAATTGCAGAAAAATGTTTTTTCGTACCCGAGAATAATAATGAAATTCTGCGGGGACTTCAAGGTCACTATTAATCCTTGCTTGCGGACGGATCACTATCCGTTACCGAATCCTGAAGATATCCTTACTCGGATATCAGGGGCAAAATTTTATTCAAAGTTAGATCTCTCTGCGGCCTATAGCCAATTAAGGGTTAATGAGTCCTCACAAGAGTTGCTCACAATCAACACACATAAGGGATTGTTTTGTTACAAAAAGTTAGCCTATGGTATCACCAGTGCAGGGTCTCTGTTTCAAGCGACTATGGATCAGATTTTGAGTGGAATAAATAACACAGTGTGTTATATTGATGATATTTTAGTGTTTTCAAAGAGCCTATCTGAAATGGAAGTTTTAGTCAAATTAGTTCTTAGTAGGCTAATGGAATGTGGAGTAAGAATAAATATTAGTAAAAGTGAGTTTTTCAAGTCTAGCCTTGTGTTCCTAGGCTACCGCCTAGATGAATTGGGAATTCATCAGAGTGAGGAATTAACCAAGGACATATTAAATGCCCCCAAGCCAGAATATGTTTCTCAGTTGCGGTCATTTTTAGCGCTCATCAACTTTTATAGAAAATTTATTCTTAATTTGGCAACTTTGCTACACCCGCTCTACAGGCTTTTGAATAATGATACAAAATGGTTCTGGTGTAGTAAATGTGAGTTCGCTTATGAAGAAAGTAAAATACTGCTAGTTAGGGACAATGTCTTAATGCCCTATGATCCAAATCTAGATGTAGTAGTCATGTGTGACAGTTCAAGGTATGGTATCGGTTGCGTCATCGCACATGCCTTACCTGACAAGACAGAGCGGCCGATTGCATTCGCTTCCCGTACGCTAACGAAATGTGAAATAAAGTATAGCCAAAGAGAAAAGGAGGCTCTTGAGTTAGTTTACGCTGTGAAAAAGTTTTACAAATTCCTATACGGAAAGAAATTTACGTTGGTCACAGACCACCGTCCATTGATATTTTTGAAAGGGCCTACTAAGGGTATACCGACACTTGCAGCAGCCCGCATCCAAAGGTGGGCACTGACCTTGGCCGCCTACCAGTACGACATTCGGTATCAGAAGGGTACAGATATTTCTAACGGCGATGCGTTATCACGACTGCCCTGTGACAAGGGAGAACTCGAAGGTGAGATTTCTTTCTTTTCCTACGTTCACCAGCTATTAATTACTTCAAGGGAGATATCTACAGCTACAAGGTTCGATCCAGTTTTGTCGAAGGTAATCGACTATGTTACGAACGGATGGCCAGGACATGTTGAACGAGAAGATATGAAACCTTACTTCAATAAAAGCACTCAACTTTCAGTGGAACAGGGTTGCATTTTGTGGGGTAATAGGGTCGTAATACCTCCCACACATCAGAAAGAAATTATTTTGTTGCTCCATTCAGAACATCCGGTGAGAGCAGAATGAAAGCTTTGGCCCGTAGTTTTGTCTGGTGGCCTGGACTGGACAGACAAATTGAAGACATGGTGAGTACGTGCTCAATCTGTCAGAAAACACGTAAGTCTGCCCCATTAGCTCCACTCCAAACTTGGCCGAAACACTGTTGGCAAAGGCTACACTTGGATTTTGCCTACTTTGAAGGGAAAGATTTCCTTATACTAGTGGATAGCTGCTCTAAGTGGATTGAGGTATTTTATATGTCCACAACTACATCTCGGCACACCATTGAAAAGCTCCGTCATTGCTTTGCGGCATTTGGGCTACCTTCAACAGTAGTAACGGATGGAGGACCGCAGTTCAAGTCATCTGAATTCAAGGAATTTATGGAAAAAAATGGTATATATAATATCCTGACACCTCCATTTCATCCTGCTTCCAACGGCATAGCTGAAAGAGCAGTACAAACAGTGAAGGAATCATTTCTTAAACAGATGCTTCATGATGCCAAATGTAATAGCAAGCGCTCAACGCAACACCACATTGACACTTTTCTGTTCACGTACAGGAACACACCCCATTCAATGACAGGATTGACCCCATCTGAATTAATGTTCAAATTTAAGCCCAAAACATATTTGAGTCTTTTGAAACCTCACTTGACCAGTCAGATGGAGATTAAACAAGAAGGCATTACACGTACGGCCAACAATCACCGTGGTAAGCCTCGGAGTTTTGTAATTGATGACAACATTTACGTCCGAACAGTTCGGCAGGAAAAGATCAAGTGGCAGCCAGCAGGTATAACAAAGGTCGTCAGTCCTGTGACATATTTGGTCAGAGTTGCTGGTCGGGTTAGGTTTGTCCACGCAGATAATCTCAAAGCAAGGGCCGGTGAGGAGGAAGAAGAAGATGATTTTATTCGTTTCCCAAGAGAAGCCTTTCGATTAAGTCCCAAACGAACTGAAACAACTGAAAGGAGCCCTCAGAACTCGCCTTTGAAGAAGTTTGCAGAAAACATTTCTGTAGAAATTTGACAATTTATTTCCTGCTGAAAAATTCTCCGTTCTGCAAACAGGAGCACTACAAAACGTCATGCATTATTTATTTCCAAATATTCATTAAAACTATCACACACGCGATTCATTTTCACACAACTTGGACCGCGTAAGGCCGCAGAATTTTTTTTTATTTTTCCAAGTCCGTTGCAGAATGTTTAAAAAAGTTCTGCTTTGGGGCTTACAAGACAAATCTGATTCCGTTGCTGTTGAAAATGAAAATGACGATGAGTTCTAAGCTTCACTATCAATGATGTGTGGAATGCAAAGCAAGAAATTTGATAAAGAAGCAATACATTATTGATGAATAAATCTAAATGAAGACAACCCATACAAAATTGACTCAAGTGAAATGGATGACGTGCTGGGGCTAGTACATGACGTAACTATACCGTCACGTAATACTAAGTAACTTACCAACAAAGCTAGTTAGTTGGGATGAGAAGAGGAACGTCCAAATGGAACACATCTTGTTAAAAAAACATTCTGGAAAAAGTGGTTTCTGAATATTTTTAAGGTAGGCCTAAGAAGACAATTGATGACTATTTTAATGAAGAAGGCAGACTATATTTTTAACGTGAGCTTAAGTTATGTGCTAAAATTTTTAAAAAGGTATATTGACGAGACCTTCTCTGTAGGACAAAACCCCCCACCACAGCGCCAAGCCAGCGGAATCAAAATTTTCAGCTGCGGTTTTTCAATACGGACAAAATGAGAACATTCTATTTGCTGTCATGGTGTGACATCACTCTCTTCTCTTGAAGGAACACCATTAGCGCAACGATAATTCCAGCTATCGGTGTTGTTGCATACTGGATAGAGTTCTCGGCTAATGTCCAAAAGGAACCAGATTGATTCTCTCCGGTGACACTAACGTTTTGCCAAAGATTTTGCTTAGGATGCGATTAATTTTCAACTGTACATCTTTTTTTTAATTTGAGGCATTTATAATTTTTTTTATGAACATAACTATTGTTTCGATTAGTAAACCTTAATTGGATTTTATCTTATATATATATATATATTTTTATTATCAGCAAGTTTTGTTAGTTGGGTTAGGTTATGACAGTTTAATTTTATAATTTTCCATAATTTTATAGTTAAAAATTATTTTTTTTCATTTTTGAACTCTAATTTTGTTTCTATTAAAAAACCGCAGCTCAAATAAAGTTGCATATAAGTTAAACATTTTACATCTGTGACACTGACACAAGTCTGAACTGAACTGAAACGCACAATAACCTATAATGACCAACGATATAAACAACTCATGGATCGCTGGCTCAGTGTTGGCCGCGCGGTCCTGCGCTCCCCCTCTCTCTACTGGCAGAAGCCGGCGACGCCCATACACTCACCGTATAAAACACACATTTTTAGATGCTTCTCTGTTTAAATATGTAGAGATTAAAAATTGCTAATGCATGTCAAATTCTTTTTACAATTAAAAAAAAATTAATGTAGGCTATGTTTTGTTTCTTGCATAGAATAACCCATTTGAACTCTTTAAAACTACATATTCACTAAACTTGATTTTAGATGTTTTTTTCACACAACTGACATGACTAGTTCAAAACTAAACTATACATGGTAAAATCTATATATTAATTTGAAACTGTTTTTCTTTGTCATAGCTAATTTGAGAGAACGGCTGGGCATAGAAACTTGGTAGAGGTGTCTTAAGAAAGGGCTTGGTCTGTAGATGAGCCATCAAAAGAGAAACGAGGTAAATTCCCTTGGTACTCTGCCCCCAGAGGCCTTTAAAGTCCCCTCAGGAGATTTGTTTACATTATGACCATGTGAATAATTTTACACTATACAGTTGAACCTCGTTTGTACGAACCTCGATAAAACGAATTCCACGATAAGACGAATTTTTTATAATCCCCTTGACACTTTCATATAGGTCAATGCTAAAAACACCTCTATACAACGTAGAAATTAAGCTAAAAACCTCCATAAGACGAATTTGTTTGTGACATAGGCTAGGACTGATTAACCTCTATACAACGAATATTCTTAGCACAAAACCTACAAGACGAACGTAACCTCTATAAGACCAATTTATCATAATCTTAACCTCCATAGTACGTAGTTTTCAAAACAAACAGAAGCTTGTCTCAACATGAAACCCCCACCTATCCCTCCTCCTTCCTCAGTCATTGTTTGGAAAAACCTTGGAGCGAGGGTAAACCTCTATAAGAAGAATAACAGCAGCATTAAACCTCGATAAAACGACCCTCTTTATTAAGAATACCTCTATAGTACGAAAGTTTCCCGTACCCCTTGAAATTTGTCTTATAGAGGTTCAACTGTACTTTTAATGAACAAGCTGTTAATTTTAAAATTGTTTTTCAAAGGTCATAGTCCTGCAGCTGGCTATACTTTAGTGTGCAAACTTGCGTATACTCAATATTCTTGCATAAAGTTTAAGTTTGATGTCTAGGGAGTTAAAAAAACCTGGGTGTTTACCTCCTACCCCCCACGTTTTCCGGCTATGACGTCATCAAAATGGCGGCCATTGATTTTTTTAAAGCATAGTTATATTTCACAAACTATTTTTCGGATCGGAATGAACTTTTTTTTGTTTGAAAGATAAGTTTAAATTCTATCTGTTTTATATTTACACATTTGTTATATGTTTAGTACATTTTTCGTAATTTTGCAAAAACCTATTAAATATTTTTTTGGTATTTTTGTTTGTAACATTTTATTGGTACAATATATCAAAAACCACCAATGAACGTTTAAAAAGCTTTACAAAAATACCAAATTTGATATGTTTTAATCAAAATATTACGTCAAAAACTAGATAAATCTCATAAAAACACATAGGCTATTTTGGCGCAAAAACGCATATTAGTCCGGCCTCTAGGGCAATGCCCAAGTCTTATATAGACAGTTTTACCATTCAATGTTGATGTATGTGTCTAAAGAAGTGTTTTCAACTCGGGTGTCATGTCTGCTCCTACTGCAGTTTCCGGTTATGACGTCATCAAAATGGCGGAAAGGGCTATATTAAATACCCCCGCCGCAGCAAACCTGCAGACTAAGCAAATTTCAACTTGTCTGATTACATTTTTACTAAAATATTTCCATAAATAAGACATATTTATTCCCAATTTAAATAACATTAGATCTAACAAGTGCTTAGGTTTGCTGCTACGGGGAAGGTAAAAAGTGTTTTTCGACCATATGTCAATAGTATAAGATGAAATAAATAAATTTGCCAAATTTTATCAATCCATAAACAAGTAAACTACAACAGTTTTCATTTTCTCCATAAGAATAACATGGGAATTTTAAATTTCACTTTTTTTTTAATTTCTCCGTGACCGTTAGGCATACAACAGCGCTTCAATATACTAAATTATTTATTTTTTTAAGCTCTACAAAATGGTTGAGAAAGAAATTGCAAAATTTTTTGTTTTTAGGGTAAAAAATGGGAAAAACCCATTTTTAACCCATAAAACCCCCCATAAACCACTGTTCCCATGGTCCGATTATGCTGGTTCGCGAACTCGTTTGAATAAACGGAGGTTTACACGTTTGTACCAAATTTCATCAAAATCGGATCATTTTTGCCCAAGTTATCGCGCTAACGGACACATATATAAATATATATATATATATATATATATTGTATTTAATATTGTTCACGTTTAGGGCTACTGTAATTAATATTAATAAATAATACACCATAGTAGGGTACCCTTTTTTAAATTATTTTTTTTTATTTAAGTCATTAAAAATAATTTAAAAAAGGGTACTATGGTGTATTATTTATTAATATATATATATATATATATGAATTTGAACGGATGGTGTTTTTGGTCTCTGGGGACCTCAAAACGAAAAAGTAAATCGGTCCTGGGTCTAGGTCTTACCATGAGACCTACGATAATAGCTTATTCCCTATATGGGAAATTCGCTAAAATGACTAGGCTATATTTTACATACCATGTATCGGATCGGAATGAACTTTTTTTGTTTGAAAGATAAGTTTACATGCTATCTTTCATACGTTTACACTTCTGTTGTATGTTTAGTACATCTTTCGTAATTTTGCAAAAACCTATATTTTTAAACATTTTTGTGTTATTTTTGTTGATAACGTTTTATTGATACAATATATCAGAAATAACTTAAAGAGAAGGTTGTAGCACATTAAAAGGGCTTTACAAAAATACCAATTTCGATATGCTTTACTCAAAGGATTACGTCGAGAAACTAGAAAAATCGCACAAAACAACCTAATTTGGTGCAAAAACGCATATAAATCCGACATTGATGGCTGTGTACGAGTCATATATTGACAGTTTTACCATTCAATGTTGATGTATGTGTCTAAAGAAGTGTTTTTAACTCGGGTGTCAAGTCTGGACCCACTGCAGTTTCCGGTTATGATGTCTTTAAAATTGCTACATGTTACGATTTCACCAACTATTTTACTTAAAATAAGAGCATTACCCCCTTTTATGCAAATAAAAGCACAACAAATCAATGTAATTAGTCCATAGGAATGTTCCTACTATATAAATACCCCCGGTGCAGCAATCCTAACGACTAAGCGAATTTCCATTTGCCTGGATTGATTTTCAATTAATCTATTAAATTAATATTGTTTAAAAGTACCTAGGTTTGCTGCTAAAGGGAAACTAAT
Source organism: Macrosteles quadrilineatus (assembly GCF_028750875.1). Classification (NCBI taxonomy): domain Eukaryota; kingdom Metazoa; phylum Arthropoda; class Insecta; order Hemiptera; family Cicadellidae; genus Macrosteles; species Macrosteles quadrilineatus. Next base: position 31,932,878 of record NW_026542594.1, on the reverse strand, counting down.
AAATAGATTTTTTTTATTAAAATATTAATTGCTTAGTATTGGATAAATAAATCTGCCAAGTTTGATCAAAATGTATCCATAAACAAGCACACTACTACATTTACAATATTGTCCATAAGAATAACATTGGAATTTTAAATGAAACATGTTTTTAATTTCTCCGTAACCAATAACCGTGCAAAACACTTTTACATACTACATTATTTGTTTGTTTAAGCTCTTTCAAAAGTTTCAGAGAACAATTGATAGATTTTGTGTTCTAAGGGTAAAAAAATTAAAAAATCCCATTTAAACCCATAAAACCCTTCGTTTAACTCCATTCCCATGGTCCGATCATGCTGGTTCGCGAAATTATTTTAACTTATCACGCCTTACACCTTCAAACCAAATTTCATCAAACAATTTAATATTTTGAACAAACTGTGTTTGGCCTCTGAGGACGTCAAAATAAAAAATTAAATCGGTCCCGGACCTTGGTCTTACCATGACGCTTGCCATAATAGCTACTTTCAAATGTGAAAAATTCGCTAAAAATGTGCTTTTGAAAATCACGTAACTGCCGTCCGCCATTTGTGTCCGACTGATATTGCAAAAGTACTTGTTTCTGACGCAAATAAATTAATCAAATTAACTAAATGAACAGTTTTTTTATTAAAAGACAAAAGTATTTTCTTATCCCACAACCAATGGACTGTAAACAATACAAATTGTTGAATACCTATCAAGTACAACTAAATTGATAACTGTCCTGATTTTTTTTTTAACTTGTTTGATACTCGGGTAACATACCAATTAAATAAGTTACAACTTAGAGATCGATGGTTACAACTTAACTTAATTGGCCAATAGTGGTATTGCTTGCTACTAGGTAAGCTTAGGATTAGAATTAAGATATTAGGCATATGATGTATTGTTTTATCACTATTCGTAAAAACACACATAGTCCAAGAATTTTAGGAATAAAAAAGCCATTCAACTTAACAAATTCGGACTAAGTGCAAACTTTGCACAGTTGTTTAGTAAGCCTAAATAAATAAAATTTCTAAAGTCCCCAAAAATCCCAGCTGTGCTTCGGCCGCCATCTTGGAAAATGGAGGCCAATTTTCACTTTTTTGACGATATTTCACAAGCTGTATATATTGGTATTAGAGAATTTTTGTAAATAAAAAAGTTAAAGACCGTCTAAAAATACATCTTTTTTGGAAAATGTAGGCCAATTTTCACTTTTTTGACAATATTTCACAAGCTGTATTGGTATTAGAGAATCTATACAGGGTGATCAACTCAAGGAGGCCACCATTGGGATATCGGAAACGGTAAGAATTAGAGAAAACTTTAAATGGGGGACATTCCTTTATTTTTTGTGGCAGTTAAAAATATGATTTTAGTTTTTGAAAATTCAGCCGCCATTTTCCAAAATGGCGGCCAACTTTGAAATTTCTTATGGAACACCCTGTATTTTATCATGTTTTCGGATAGAACATGCAATTTAAAAACTTTTTTATTCTTGACATTTTTTCGATAAACCCACTCGTTTAGGAGTTACAGCCTATGGAAAAATGACTTCCGGTGTACATTTTACATCATGTAGCTTCAAAAAAAGTAGGTTTATATCGAAAATGCAAAGATAAAATAAATCAAATAAGTCTTAAAATTGCATCCACATTCCAAAAAGTCCATAAAATTCGTTAAAAATATTAATTCCATTATTTAAAAATGGCGGCCATTTTCCAAAATGGCGGCAAACTTGAAAAGTGGAAAACTGTGTATTTTATGGTCTTAATGGAATGTGGATGCAATTTTAAGACTTATTTGACTTATTTACTCTTCGCATTTTCGCTATAAACCAACTTTTTTTGGAGCTACATGATGTAAAATGTACACCGGAAGTCATTTTTCTATACGCTGTAACTCTTAAACGAGTGGGTTTATCGAAAAAATGTCAAGAATAAAAAAGTTTTTAAATTGCATGTTCTATCCGAAAACATGATAAAATACAGGGTGTTCCATAAGAAATTTCAAAGTTGGCCACCATTTTGGAAAATGGCGGTTTAATTTTCAAAAACTAAAATCATATTTTTAACTGCCACAAATAATAAAGGAATGTCCCCCATTTAGAGTTTTCTCTAATTCTTACCGTTTCCGATATCCCAATGGTGGCCTCCTTGAGTTGATCACCCTGTATATTAATTTGAAACTGTTTTTCTTTGTCATAGCTATTTTGAGAGAACGGCTGGGTGTAGAAACTCGGTAGAGGTGTCTAAAGAAAGGTCTTGGTCTGTAGATGAGCCATCAAAAGAGAAACATGGTAAATTCCCTTGGGGCTCTGCCCCAGTGGCCTTTAAATTCCTATCCCATGTTATTCTTATGGAGGAAAACGGGGTTTTTGTCATAGCTAATTTGAGAGAACGGCTGGGCGTAGAAACTTTGTAGGGGTATCTAAAGAAAGGTCTTGGTCTGTAGATGAGCCATCAAAAGAGGAACAAGGTAAATTCCCTTGGGGCTCTGCCCCAGAAGCCTTTAAAGTTGCCTCTTAAGATTTGTTTACATTACGACCATATGCATAATTCTACATTAATTTTTAATGAAACAGCTGTTAATATTTAAATTGTGATTTATTGAATTTGTCAAAATGAAGTACAGTAGCCTATTTGCAATGGGTTTTTCTGATTTTAAATTGGATTTTCTTCTGCATCGATTCATGTTTTGCAATATAATGTTCTATTACCAAATCAGTGGAAAATCCTAATATCACAGTAACTCTTAAAATTATTCCTTTTGGAGTTAACTTATATCTATTGTATGGGTTGGTTTCTGCCTTTTTTACCACTTCTTGGTGATTGTACGTAGATGATATTCGTTGGCATATTGCATCTGTAGACGAAACTTGGGTTGGTGTAATTATTACAATGGAAAAGAGCGAGAAATCTTGGCCAATTTGATATAGGCTAAAAATAAAACTGAATTAACACTGTTCTACATTTCTTGAGCAATCATCAAAATAATCAATTTGCAAACAATGGAAACATAGAAAAAGTCATAGAACACAACCAAGAAGAAGAAATAGAAATAATTTTTTTTCATTTATAATCGTAATCGTTGTCATAGACAACCTAATGCGGCTATGAGAGGGGAAAATTTTTAGAAAACACTAAAAAACAAGATAAGCTTTTTGAAAAAAGATAAGATATTTACAAAAGATATTGATTATATCTAACTGTTGTGTAGATCGTGAGTATTTCCATAATCTTTGAGTCGCCTGTAATGCTTCGCAATTGCTCGAATTCGAGCAACAGGTACACTAGTTTTTGTAAATACAAAAGTTAAAGACCGTCTAAAAATACATCTATATATATAATACGTGAAGCCGTTTTTTGTTAACGCAACTCCTCCCTTATTTGCGGACCAATTTCAACGTTTAAGGTGTCAAAAGATTCGTCTCAATATGTAGTTTTGCAATAAGGTTTTAGAATTTTAAAATGCCAACTCTTAAGGGCGTGAGACCCTCTCAAAGGTCGGGTTTTCCCCATAAGAAATACATAGAACAAATTTAAAAACAAAAAACAGCTGTTTATAAAAAGAAACTCACTAGCTTATTGGGAGTGAATATTTATAATGCATATAATGTTTGCAATATTCAGTAGGTTAAGACCAAGTTAAACAGTTAATCAGTTTTGTTGGAAGAACAGAAAATGCCTTAAGTTCAAATAAGAAATATTGAAAACGGGAGGATGAGACAATTAATAATAAGATGATCTTATGCGTATAAGGAGAGTAGAAAAAGAGAGGTAGAAAATTCACCAACACAATCCAGACATTTCAAGTCAAAAATAAGAAGTTGCTATTGAAAGCTTTAGTGGCAATGTATTCAACGATCGAGTAGGGACGGTTAAGTTTATTTTTACGATTCTAAGGCAAATAATATACGTTGTTCAAAAAGAGAAAGTTGCAATTGCTATCCAAATCTTATAGCTACAAGAGTTAACTAACCTATTTCGACAAACGAATCCATACTTTCAAAACTTTAAGACAGGTATTAAGAGAACCCCAGAAACTCCACTGAACAACGTAAGAACGTTCTGATGCGAGGCATATACTGAGACTAAGAGACACGTTAAGTTAACCAACTTTCAATGGTGTTGCTGCTTTCAAAGCAGATTATGGCTGTCCAGTTGGTAATCCGGAGACTTTTCGGGATTCTATACGAAAAAAAATCGTTGGTTTAGGAGGATGTCTCAAATAAAAGAAATGAAATTACCAAACTAAAAAAACCCAACTAAATTACTTAACAAGGGTTATCAGTAAGGCAACAGTTTTCTCCAATTCTTAATGCTGGAAAAACTTTGTTGCAACATGTTAACTCGAATTGAAGCAGAACGTTTAGCTTCCATTAAATTTTATCAGTTAAAACTGAGAGCAGAAATAATGTAGGTGAACCTTGACGACGCAAATAGAGTTATTCAAAATAATTTTCTAACAAGTTTTCAAACAACTCTAAGATATAACTAAAAATACTCGAATTTAAGCATAACGCTATCCTCGGCGTTATGTTTCATACTATGCGGCTCCTTGAGCCGCACGGGTTCTCTAGTCTTTTTATATTACAAGGTTTGCTCTATCTCTAACAGTTATTGGGATAAATAATAAAATTTGGTATTACATTTAAAATTCCCATGTTATTCTTATGGAGAAAAATAAAATTGTTGCAGTTTGCTTATTTATGGATACCTGGAGGAGTATGTATTCCTGGAAAGTATGTGAATAACTAAGACTTACAGTATTGACATCTGTATTAAAAATACGGTGAAAAAGGGAACTCTATAAACGCTGTGTGTCCGTAGAGACGTTAACTTGAGTTACTTTTGACTTGAGAATGATTTTCATGTAATTTGGTTTGAAGGTGTAAGGCAGGATAAGTTTGAATAATTTCGCGAACCAGCATGATTGGACCATGGGGGAATTTTTTATTTTTTTACCCCTAGAAAACCAAATCTATCAATTGTTCTCTGAACCTTTTGAAAGAGATTAAAAACATATAATGTAGCCTAGTATGTAAAAGTGTTTTGCACGGTTATTGGTTACGGAGAAATTAAAAACCTTTTTCATTCAAAATTCCAATGTTATTCTTATTGATAATATTTTAAATGTAGTAGTTTGCTTGTTTATGGATACATTTTGAACAAACTTGGCAGATTTATTTATCCAATACTAAGCCATTAATATTTTAATAAAAATCCACTTTATTAGTTTCCCTTTATCAGCAAACCTAGGTAATTTTAAACAATATTAATTTAATAGATTAATTGAAAATCAATCCAGGCAAATGGAAATTCGCTTAGTCGTCAGGATTGCTGCACCAGGGGTATTTATATAGTGGGAACATTCCAATGGACTAATTACATTGATTTGTTGTGCTTTTATTTGCATAAAAGGGGGTAATGCTCTTATTTTAAGTAAAATAGTTGGTGAAATCGTAACATGTAGCAATTTTAAAGACATCATAACCGGTAACTGCAGTGGGTCCAGACGTGACACCCGAGTTGAAAACACTTCTTTAGACACATACATCAACATTGAATGGTAAAACTGTCAATATATGACTCGTACACAGCCATCGATGTCGGATTTATATGCGCTTTTGCACTAAATTAGGTTGTTTTGTAAGATTTTTCTAGTTTCTCGACGTGATCCTTTAAGTAAAGCATATCGAAATTGGTATTTTTGTAAAGCCCTTTTAATGTGCTACAACCTTCTCTTTAAGTTATTTCTGATATATTGTATCAATAAAACGTTATCAACAAAAATAACACAAAAATGTTTAAAAATATAGGTTTTTGCAAAATTACGAAAGATGTACTAAACATACAACAGAAGTGTAAACGTAAGAAAGATAGCATGTAAACTTATCTTTCAAACAAAAAAAGTTCATTCCGATCCGATACATGGTATGTAAAATATAGTCATTTTTAATATAGCCCTTTCCGCCATTTTGATGATGTCATAACCGGAAACTGCAGTAGGAGCAGACGTGACACCCGAGTTGAAAACACTTCTTTAGACACATACATCAACATTGAATGGTAAAACTGTCTATATAAGACTTGGGCACTGCCCTAGAGGCCGGACTAATATGCGTTTTTGTGCCAAAAAATGTGTTTTTATGAGATTTATCCAGTTTTTTGATGTAACCTTTTGAGTAAAACATTAAGAGTAAAACATATCAAATTTGGTATTTTTGTAAAGCTTTTTAAACATTCCAAAACTTTTTTCATTGGTGGTTTTTGATATATTGTACAAAAAAAACGTTACAAACAAAAATAAAAAAAAAAACATTTAATAATACAGGTTTTTGCAAAATTACGAAAAATGTACTAAACATACAACAAATGTGTAAATATAAAACAGATAGAATTTAAACTTATCTTTCAAACAAAAAAAGTTCATTCCGATCCGACAAAAAGTTTGCGAAATATACGCTTTAAAAAAATCAATGGCCGCCATTTTGAATACGTCATAGCCGGAAATCATGGAGGGTAGGAGGTAAACACCCAGGTTTTTTTAACTCCCTAGACATCAAACTAAAACGTTATGCAAGAATATTGAGTATACACAAGTTTGCACACTAAAGTATAGCCAGCTAAAGTAGTTGGCTGCTGGACTATCAAGTGTTATGAGTGTTGAAGACTTTTCCCCCTTGATCTGCATTTAACGTGTACTGTATATTTATTTATCATGTTATTATTTCTTTCTGTTTACTTTTTTATTACATTGTTTTTATTGCTCAAGTCAACATGGTTTCTTTTTTATAATCTTAATTTTACCATTTCCCAATCCAACAATGAGCATTTCCTGAATATGTCAAAATGAAATGTTTACATTATTATTTATGTTTTAAAGTGATTTTCCACTGCATGGCAAGTTTTTTATAGTTTGAATAAAATGATGAATTAATTTATGATACGTTTTACTTTTTTGTTAAAAAATCTATGTTTTAATGCACATATAAGAAAATATTGTATTATGAAATCAGTGGGACATTTCAATTTCAAAGGAACAGATAATTATTCCTTATCGGGTTAGCTTATATTTATTGTAGAGGTTGGCGCTTGCCTTCCCTGGTCTACTTTCAATAATCATTTATTATTACCTACATTCAAGAAAGAATGTCAGAGGTTTGTGAGATTATTAGCATACAAGTTTTCGATAATCGGGTAGAAAATTGTGTCATACATTTAAAACCATGCAAGTGTAGAGGAGTACAGTACGTTTAGGATGTGAACTGTGTTCAAGTTTTGGCATAGACTAACCACGGAGTATGGTTAATGGTTTTTGGTGAAGTAGGTAAATTAAAGGCAATTCAGGTATTAAAAAAAAATTGTACAGCGTTTTTACTTTGATGTACACATCTAGCTAGGTTGAACAACGCATCTAAACCTCACTACATACAAAACATTCGGAAATAAAACAGTGCCATCACATCTCATCTCATTTGCATAATTTGTTGCCAACAAAGCCAGACTAGGTTATGGATGTGGTTCCGCAAAGATGTGTTGCCAAATTCGTTTAAAAGCAACCTCATGGCACGATTTCACAAAACTACGCCAGAAGATAATCAATTAGCGAATAAGTACATGATGATTAAATACATTGGTCGATGTGGCAAGAGAAGGAATCAAAATTGTTTAGACCCCATCGAAGTAAGAATGTTACTGCTTTCTGGATGAATCAGATATTTTTATCAAATAAAAAAAAACAGATTTAATATGCTTCCCGCTGATAAAGTTCTGTATTTTTATGACCAAAGATGGTGTTTCACTTATACAATCCAAATACGATCTGAATGATTTTCCTAAAGCAGATGGATCCAGTTATTTAGTAATATTGACTCCTTCCGTCAGATTATAGATAGTACAAAAATATTATTAAATCTTGCCATCCTACAGACTGAATTTTAATTATTTTCTTAAGTTGTTTACACATAGGCCACTACTAGGTTAAATTTTCCTGTCTTTCTAAATACAGTAGAGTCCCGCAAACTCGGCACTCGATAACCCAGCAGTCTTGCTAACTCGGCCATCACCTGACTCAGAAAATTAGTGATATTTTTAGTCCAAGTTAATCATGGACTCAAGCCAGTTTAATTCAAATTACTCGTAACTGGTACTAAGGATTTGTTGTACTATATCTGATGACTTAATACTGACTTGTAATATAAATATAAATAAAAAAGGCCGTCGAAAAGCTTAAAAACTGTATTGTTCTTATTTTCAACCCTAGTTCCCGATAACCTGGCATTTCACAAACTCGGCACCCTTTCAGTCCACATTACGCCGAGTTTGCGGGACTCTACTGTAATAATTATTACTTTACAAATTATTTTTCTTCACTTTCAATAAAATAAATTTATCTGTCTATCATAGAAATTAAAAAATCATAAGTAGTCAGGACCAGTGCAACCAATGCGACTAGGGTATTTATGGCGATTATACCGAGAAGTAAAATGCTAGTAGTGACCATGTGAAATTTTGTTTAACACATTTTATTATCATTTTACTATTCTTACAGGGTAATAATTGCAAACAAAAAACATCTCAATCTTCTATAACTTTAATAAAAATTATAGGCTAAATAACTTACCCAGTTTTTGGGTATTTACCCGAGCCTGGGGTAAATTATGAAATTTATATATTTACCTACCCACTGGGTATTTACCCGGCCCACATCACTAATTGGTCATATCAGAGAAATGTTTGCACAGTTTAGTTATTTTCAGGTTAAAAGTGTCTCTAAGTTAATAATCTAAAAGGGCATAAGTCAACTAACCTTACTTTAATAACTTGGAATTAATGAAGGCTTAACTTATCTTATTTAGTTTCTGGTGAGGAAATATTGTAGGCTAACAAATAGGTTAATCAATTAGGTAACAAAACTTTAAACAGATGTAGTTCCGTTAATATTTGTTAGAGCAGAACATTTTTTGCACCGTTACCAGTAATTTTCAGCTGAGAATCTAGTTTCTAGTGATAAATTAAATCTATCCTAAGTTAACTAAGTTAGGTTCCCATGGTAACGTTAATCACAATAAAATACCAGAGAGTGTAACTTACCTGGCTCAGGCTGGTTCGCAAAATCATTCGAATACTAAGCCTAAATGCAGGTTTACAACGTACTTGATCAAAATCGGATCATTTTTCCTTGAGTTATCGCGCTAACAGACATAAACCTTGTAGGCCTACTTAGGCCTGACTTAAGTTATATATGAATTTGAACGGAGGGTGTTAGGCCTAATGGCCTCTGGGGACCTCAAAACATACAAGTAGGGCCTAAATCGTAAAAGTAGATCCCGGGTCTAGGTCTTAACACGTTCGCTACTGCAATAGTACGAAATTTTTCATTCACATGGACCAGCGACGCACATATGCAACAGCCAGTTTCTACCCATAGACTGCTGTCGCATATTTTCGTTAAGGTTCTAATGTTATTAAAATGCTTAAATATCTTTGTAACGGTCTATTGGAAGGCACTGAATTGCCTGCAGTGGTCTACGGAGATGTCTGACACACAACTGCGTCGTTTGGTCTGTGGATATGATGATTGATGACGTCGATAGTTGGAAAAACTGGTCTTTACTTTTCTGCATCACTGTATGTATGTTCGTACATGCAGTACATTATGTATGCTGCATTATCCTATATAGCTTTTAAAATATTTGTTCAGTTATAAACTGTTCTTGAATAAGTTAGGCCTACTTAATCTGTTTTTAGCGAATTTCCCTATAGGGAATAAGCTATTAGGCCTACCATAGTACCTACTCATGGTAAGACCTGGACCCGGGACCGATTTACTTTTTTGTTTTGAGGTCCCTAGAGGCCAAAAACACCATCCGTTCAAATTCATATATATAATTTATATTTATATGTGTGTCTGTTAGCGCGATAACTCGAGCAAAAATCATTCGATTTTGATGAAATTTGGTACAAACGTGTAAACCTACGTTTATTCGAACGAGTTCGCGAACCAGCATGCTCGGACTATGGAAACAGGGGTTTATGGGGGGTTTTGTGGGGTAAAAATTGGTTTTCCCATTTTTGACCCTAAAAACTTAAAATTTAGCATTTTCTTTCCAAACTATTTTGTAGAGCTTAAAAAAACAAATAATTTGGTATATTGAAGCGTGGTTATGCGCCTAAAAGTTACAGAGAAAATTCCAAAAAACTGTAAATTTAAAATTCCCATGTTATTCTTATGGAGAATAAGTAACCTAGTAAACTGTTGTAGTTTGCTTGTTTATGAACATATTTTGATCAAATTTGGAAAATTCATTCATTTTATACTAAACCATTAACATTTTACAAATAAAAAACACCCCTTTTTACCCTCCCTGTTGCAGTAAACCTAAGTACTTATTAAACTAATGTTATTTAAATAGGGAATAAATATGATATTTTTAAGGAGACATTTTAGTGTAAATCCAATCAGGCAAATGGAAATTCGCTTAGTCTGCAGGTTTGCTGCGGCGAGGGTATTTTTACTTAGGTATTTTTAGGTAGGGTGTTTTCACCTCAAAACACAAACAAAAATGAACTTTTACATATAGCCTATGCGGCGTTTGGGCGATTTCAAGAAAACAATATGATAGTTTTCACTATTGTCTTCGCTGTAGACCGGGCGTCGCAAATGCAACATTACAAAAGGTTAAGTTATAAAAATAAAAAAATAAAACAAGAATATAGCCTAACTTAAATTATTTACAAACATGATTGCAGCTTAACTTATTACAATGTTGGCAGCCCTGCCGAGTGACGACTAATTGCTGCATGTACCAGTCCACATTAATTTAATAGTTTTAACCAATTTTTTGAACACAAATATAAGATTAAACAGTTTTTAATGTAATTCTGAGTGTCTGGAAGGTATAAGTTTTATATCGGAAAGTCTCAATTAATGAAGAACGAAGAACTTCTCAACGACGCTGCCAGTGCAAAGGAAGAAGCCACCGGCCGGCCATTTTGATCAGATCTACTACGCCGTTGAGGGCCATACCAATATCTACTTTTCCATTTATCCCAGATTTTTTACATGTTCCTTTCCTTTTGAGATCACAATGTAAATGAAAAATAACTTCTTTTTTACAGACTAATCGGCATCAACTCAAGGTAAGATAGTTTAACTTTTTCAACTCTGCACTATTAGTCTTTGCTCGGCGGGCATATCCTAGAAACCATTTTGTCAAAATTTTTTCAATCAACATTTCTTACATTTCAATACATTTCAATACAACATGCCAACCTCCACACAAACACAAATTCAACATGAAACATGCACTTCCTGCAGTAAATTAATTATTGATGAAGAATCTAACTCTGTTGCATGTGAAATATGCAACAAATGGGTGCACTCTGATCCCTTGTGTAGCGGCGTAAAGAAATCAATCTTTAAACTAATAAAAGCTAAAGACAACTTTGTTTGTCCACCTTGCATTAATACGTACAAAAGTATCAACAGCAACATCCCTTATAGTGTAATTAAAGATGAACTCGACAAGGCTGTCAAGCTAGGGGAAGCACTGCTGGCAGAAAAAAAAGTTCTGCAAGAGCAACTCAACCTAAAGGAAACTGAACTAATTCAGTTAAAAGACAAACTAGACCTAGGGTTGAAGGGACCAAGCGAAAAAGACAAAAATTGCGGCTGGAATGTGGTGGTTAGGAGGGGTAAAGTAGATAGGGCTCCCTTAGTCTCAAAGAAATTTGAGAATAATGGAAGCAAAGCAAAGGTTCCGGGACCTGACCGGTCGCTGTCGGTTTCAAACTCGTTTGAGGCATTGACAGGGGCGGGGCAGACTGCGGAAAAAGTTGATAGTAGGCCAGATAGGGACCCTAAAAATAAGAACTCTAGTGTTAATCTAACTAAAGGTCTCGGGCCTAGGCCTAAACAGCTGAATAAGGTTTCTGGGGAAAAACCTGTCAAGCCAAGGCTGCTGATTTTTGGTGACAGTCATGCAAGAGGGTGCGGAAGTAGGCTAAAACAGACAAGCCGATACAGAGTACAAAATACTGTGCTTCCAGGTGCGCCCCTAGGCAAAGTCCTTGTCGATCTGAAAGACGAGCTGGCTAACAGGCCTATTGGGAAGAAGGATATGTTTGTCGTAGTAGGTGGTACGAATGATGTTTCTGTCCAATCAATTGAAGCAGTTGTAAACAATTTGAAAGAACTTGAACAAAAAGGTATTGACCCAAAACAGATTTTGATTGTTGAAACACCTCTTCGGATGGATGATAAGACAAAAAATGAACTAATAAAGAAACAGAACAAAAAAATCTTTGATTTCTGCTTAGAAAAAAACTTTCCGTTTCAGGGTTAAATAGTTTGCTTGATAGGAGCTGCTATACGGAGCAGGGGCTGCACCTAAACGATAAAGGGAAGGATCTATTGTGCAATTTAGTTTTACTGTATACATTGAAACACTAGGCTGTGACAAGTCCTCAAAAAACTTGGAAACCAGCCTAAACCAAGAAAAAACATAAATATTAACTCAACTAGGCCAAAGGATTGTGACAACATTAAGATTACACATCTTAATGTTAGAAGTACAATTAATAAAATTGAAATTATTGAACAGTTTTTGCTCTCAGAAAAGCCAGATTTATTTTTAATCAACGAGCATGGATTAGACCAGGTGAGCCTAAGCGCACTAAACATATCAAATTATGAATTTCTAGCTGGATATGGTAGAACAGATAGGGGCCTAGGTGGAGTAGCTATTTTTAAAAAAAATACACTGTGATATTATAGAAAATATTAAACCAACAACAATTGGCAATAACCTTATCAAAGAAACAGTTTTTGAATGTTCCGAAATAAATTTTACCATAAATAAAGAACTTTTTACTGTTGCATCAATTTATAGATCTCCATACCAGAATAACCTAGATGAATATTTCAACAAACTAAATTAATATTTAACCCTCCCAGTGTTACTTGACGAAAATTCGACAAGCAGCACACTTTGTGTAGTGTTACTTGTCGATTTTTCGACACGCAGACATCGTTTACGGCGAAGGCTCTATGACTGACTGAATCGGATTGAACTGGATCGAGTTAGGTATCGTTCTTTCCGTAATATTCTAAGCTTTCTGCAGAGGTCTGTCTCTAAGCGCTATTCATTTTAGTTCCGAAAATATTGTAGCAGACAGCTGACGCTGCTGACGTGCGTGTATTTGTAAACAGCTAGGTTACCCTCGGACCGATGACTGATGTGTTTTATTACGTTTATCATTGTTTTAGTGTTAAAAATCAAAAGTAGTGATATACGTGGTGCATTATAAGAAGATTTAAGTGGTTTTGAAGTGCTGGTTGATGATCCTGAAGAAGTAGGTAGTGATATTGATGTAAATTATCAGCCAGATTCCTAGCTATGGTTAGGCTATGCATTCTTAGCTAAACGCTATGTACTGAAATCAGTTTTTTGCCCATAACTTATTTATTTGCAAATCTACTTCCTTATATTACTATATATTTGTAATCCTCATAAAATTTAGAACAAAGTGGCTATTTTCAAATATTTATAGGCCTATAATTTATACAATTTCATTGAGCGCAAACTTATTTTTTTTTTTGAAAAATTTCGAAATTATATTTTTTTTACCTAAAAAATTTTTTTTTTTTTAAATGTTCCTTATGTTTTATATATAATATTGAAGCCCATGATTTTCCAAACAAAATGGTATATAGAACATTAGAATTAACTTTGTTTTAAGCTTCTCAGATTCGTTTTAATAAAACCTTGCAAATGCGCCAAAAATAGGTGGACATTAAGGCCTAAACTATGGACACTTGGAGGGTTAATGCATTTGGATACAAAAGACAGGCATATAATTGTAGGATCAGACTTCAATATAGATTTATTAAAGAAAGACAATAGTTATCATAGATTCATTAATGAAATAGAAAGTTTTAACTTGAGACCAAATATAACAGAGCCTACCAGGATTACAGAGTCCTCTAGCACTTGTATTGACAATTTCCTCACAAATTTTAGACCATCACATGCTTCAACAATTGAACCTCATATTTCCGATCACCGTGCCATTTCTATTCAAATAAATGTAAATACAGTTAATTCTAATAGACACTATAAAAATCAAGCCTCGATAGAAAAGAGAAACATAACCACAGAAAATCTTAGAGAATTAAAATTTAGACTTAAATATGAAAACTGGAATTCTGTGTACGTGGCAAATGATGTCAACGAGATGTATAATAGCTTTATTGACACGTTAAAGTATCACTTTGATATTAGCTGTCCATTAGTTAAAAATAAAATAAAAACAGGAAATAAGAAAAGGTCCAAATGGATGACAGCGGACATTCAAAGGTCAAAGGAGGATATGTTCCAGCAATACTCAATATGGAAGCTCACAAAATCAGCCCATGATAAGAAAAAATACATTGAACTTAAAGACAATTATAGGAGAAAAATCCAAATAGGAAAGTTAAATTGGGCTCAAGAGAGTATAACCACATCAAGAAATAAATCAAAGGCCTCTTGGAATGTTATTAATAGCTTAAGAACACAAAAGAAAGATAATAGCACCAATATAAGCTTGAAAATAAATGACAGAACCATAGAGGATCCTTGCCAAGTCGCAGAAACATTTAACACATATTTTGCAAACGTATCAAATCTTGTAAATGGCAACCACCTAGGCTTCCAATTTTCAGGTTTTCCTAGCAATGATAATACAGACTGCAAAATGACCGATTTTTCTCAGATCACACCTCAAAAACTGGATGATATCATCTCCAAAATGGAATCTAAAAAATCTAGCGGAATCGATGAAATCAGCATGCACACACTGAAATTTTGCAAATCTGAGATTTTACTGCCGTTGACTCACATAATAAATTTTTCCTTAAAAACTGGGTTTTTCCCCGAAAACTGCAAAGTAGCTAAAGTCAAACCTCTTTTCAAAAAGGCGGACAGAACCGATCCGGGCAACTATCGTCCAGTCTCGCTTCTTCCGTCAGTCTCAAAATTAATCGAAAAAGTTGTTTCGGAGCAACTTACTGAATTCATTGAAGTGAACAATATTGTCTGTAATAGACAGTATGGTTTCAGAAAAAACAGATCCACAAAATTGGCTCTCATTGATTTTGTTAATGATTGTATCGATGCGGTTGAGGCTGGGGAGAAAGTGGTGGGTTGCTTCGCCGACTTGTCAAAAGCATTCGACTGTGTCGATCATATCATTCTTTTGGAAAAATTGGCTTCAATTGGCATCTCCGGAATTGTTTTCAAATGGATTGAGTCGTACATGACAAACCGACACCAAATTACTGAAATTAGAGGAAAATCAAATCACAAAATTAAAAATGTCATGTCGACTCCTCAAAAAATCACAAGCGGAGTTCCGCAAGGATCCGTCTTGGGACCTCTCCTATTCTTGGTTTACATTAATGACATCACCAACGCGATTCCAGAGTCTGATGACTACCTCTTTGCCGATGATACAACATTGGTCATGAAGGGTAAGGATGTTGAGACTCTGGAGGGCGAAGCAAATGAAAAAATTTCAGATCTTTCTAAATTTTTTGAAGCAAACAAACTCAGTTTAAATTCTCAGAAAACGAACTATTTGTGTTTTCAAACAGCACAAAAGCAAAATTCCAAAAATAATAGGACTCCGAACCTATTTATAGGAGAGAACCAAATTGAACAATCAAAAACGGCTGACTTCTTAGGGGTGAGGCTGGATGATAGACTCGGATGGGGCGAGCACATTTATGGATTAGAGAGATCGCTTGCTCGAGGACTATTCATTCTACGTAGGATGAGGTCATACGGCAGCGATGATCTGTCCAGGCTCGTCTATCACGGACTGTTTGAGCAGTACATTTCATATTCCATCATTTTGTGGGGTTCTTCCACCAAAAAGAATTTGGAAACAGTTTTTGTCTGGCAAAAAAAAAAACAATAAGAACCATCCTAGGCATGCCACCAGATGCCAGCTGCAGAGATGCATTCATCCAGCTTGGACTCTTGACTGTCCCATGCATATTCATCTACGAAGCAGTAGTATACATAAAATCACAACACATTCAACCTCATTTTGTTCATAGATCACAAATACAACACTAGAAACAAAGGAACTCATGCTCAACAACACAGACTAAAATTGTTTGAACAAAAACCTCACTATTCCGGTTTAAAACTTTTCCAAGCACTGCCAAAACAACTTCAAAACATTCAAAAACTCTCAAAATTCAAAACAGAAACCAAGTCTTTCCTGACAAAAAATGGTTTTTATGATGTGGAAGATTTTCTAAATTTAAAAAAACAGAGCCCTTTGGCCTAGGATGTGATTTTATTATAAGTTATTTTTTATTATTAGCCTATTACTGTATACCTATTGACCTGTACAATTCCTGCCCTGGACTACGGACGGAAACTACAAGTATTCAAGTAAGTAAGTATTCAATGTAAATGATGACTGTTTTACAGGTTTTCGCCGATGGTCTGTGTGTAGGCCTACTGTTTACCAAGTGACAGCCGGTCTAAGTATGTGTAAGATTCAATGTAGGCTATACCTCGGTCTGTGGCAATGACCGTGACGTCGCATGTATGCGACGCTCAGTAGCGACCATGTCAACTTACCATGAGACCTAGGTACCTACAGGGCCTAAGTTGAAAGACCTAACTAAGGTACCAGTAACTTATTCCCTAGCCTATAGCCTAAGTTAAGTTAGCCTATAGGAAATTGGCTTAACCCTTTCAGTGTTATGAAAGATATAGGTATCGTTGTTTTAAAAAATCTCTTTGAGATATAGAGAGGAAGGTTATTTTAACAAAAAAGTAGCAAAACGGCCATTGGTGACCTGTATGTTCATAGGATACACTAACAACCACTTAGCTAAAAGATTCGCCCAATCCGATGATTTCGAGGTGTAGCCTATGTCTAAACCAAGGATTATATGAACACCTCACTATGCCCCAGTGGTTGTAGTATATCGCTACAAACACACAGGTCACCAATTATTTGCCACACGGGACGGGAATCAAACCCGAGCAGACAAATGCCACCGGCCAAGTGACACACGCCCTAGCCTTCTCGGCTATCTGTGCTTGAAGACTAAGGAGTCAAAAACCGGTATTTAAGCTGACGCCACCGATTGCGAACAGATAGCGCTACAGATGGTTGTTCAATGCGTTACTAGGTAGCAGCACTAGTTAGTCACGGACTAACTTATTTAGATGATATTTTTCAGTTGAAACACAACAGTGATCATAAATGTGTTCCTGAGACTTTGCTGCAAAATATTATTTTCCCTAAAATGACTTTAAGTTATTACGATAACCTCGTCCAACTAAATCAAAGTTAAATTCAATATTACATTGTAAACTATATGTCTTTTGGTTTCATGAGATTTTGGTTTCAAACAATGCTATCAGAACATAAAAATTTATAGGAAAACCAGGAAAATTACAACAAAAACTAAGTTTTATTTAATGTTTAACTTACTAAAATAGGCTACCTTACCAGGATTTAGGCTAAATCTTTGTAAAGGTCTTTGTAGGTAGGGCTAGTTATATAATTTGTTATTGTCTTATTATTCAAAATTAGCCTAATTAATAAAATAGCGACAACATTACAGTTCAAATTCAACAACAGGTAAGTTAATGGAATTAAAAGGCAAACAAGAGTCTTAAGAAATTCAAATTTTTGGCCTAGCACTGAAAGGGTTAAAGAAACAACTTTATTAACTTGATGTTTTTATGTAGGCCTAGGCTGTAGCCTCCTAAGTTAGGTAGTAAAATTAAAGTTGATGCAACCAGCCTATAGGCTCAGAGCCTAAAAATATCGAACAGAATTGTAAATAGGCTTTGGCCAAGCTAGGCCTACTGCTAACTTAGTTATTAAATCCGATGAAATATCACAGGTTCCCTGCGGAACTGTTAACCACTTTTAGTTTATTTTAGATAAATGGTTTGCCACAAACAAAGATTAATTCATAAAATCGATGTTTACGAGCAAAAGTTATTGGTTACCTGTTAGAGTTATCCATTTGACAAAAAGGAAGCATTGGCTGAGCAATTATAGTTTGATCTAAAATCACTTATTTTAGTTGGTTTGAGAAGACAGAAAGCTCAATACTTGGTACATGAGCAAGAGAAATGTTGGAAAGTGGTAGAACCTACAAACATTAACTCATAATAATTTAGACTACTTTATCAAAAGTAAAAGTAAACACAACACATACACAACCCAAACAACTACTATCACGATGACACGATAACGTCAGTGTCACACACACACACATATTTTAAATTTTTTTTCTGAATCTGATCTGATCTTAACCATGAGTCCATAGTCCAATCCAAATCCAAGAACCAAGATCGAGCGAGACGGGGATCTACTTTGATCTACTGCACAGTTTTTATTTCAGCTGCAGTTTTTCTTAAGGTAACACAGCAGTCCCTATCCCGCCCATGTTAAAATGGCAGTTTTTAGGGGATCACATCATTTGTCCGAGTTTGTTAAAAATTACAAAATATTTGAAAAATCATTTGTCCGAGTTTTCAACTGTCCGAGTTTTGATAAATAACTAATAATAATTAGATAAATCAACTGTCCGAGTTTTCATTTGTCAGAGTTTTTAAATTATTAAAAAAAAATCAAAATATCATTTGTCCGAGTTTTCAACTGTCCGAGTAGGGGCAACATCAAAATGTGACACTGCGCGCCGAGACTAGCGTGTCTAAAGCGCCTGTTCAGAAATCGATGTGAACCCCTTCTGTGAAGGAGTCAGGCATTGTGCGAGCCGCGAGAGCCCCTCACGACGAATTAAGAAAAATTATTTTATTTTTATATAAGACTAATTTTACTATATTAATTATAAAATTAAACTCTCATCACCTAACACAACCAACCAAACTTGCTGATAATATAAAATACCCCCGCCATTATTATATTATCAGAAAGTTTGGTTGGTTGTGTTTGGTGATGACAGTTTAATTTTATAATTAAAAATTGTAAAATTAGTCTTATAATACAAATAATATAATTTTTCTTAAGTCGACGTGAGGGCCTCTCGCGGCTGGCACAATGCCTGACTCCTTCACAGAAGGGGTTCACATCGACTTCTGAACAGGCGCTCTAGACACACTAGTCTCGGCGCGCATTGTCACATTTTGATGTTGCCCCTACTCGGACAGTTGAAAACTCGGACAAATGATATTTTGATATTTTTTTTAATAATTTAAAAATTCGGACAAATGAAAACTCGGACAGTTGATTTAACGAAATATTATTATTATTTAAACCATACTCGGACAAATGATTTTTCAAATATTTTGTAATTTTTAACAAACTCGGACAGTTGAAAACTCGGACAAATGAGCCTCACCCGTTTTTAGGTACACATAACTTTTACAAAAACCTATCAACTTGAGATTTTTGTACTAAGTTTAATACATCATTACCAACAATAATATGAAGTAAAACAAGTTTTCAAGCAAAATTAAATTTTTAGTATGATTTTTAAAATTGTATGAAATATCTTGTAATTTTTTAACATAAAATATATTTTTTTTTTATTCAAAGGTTTTTGGTTGTTATGGAAACTGATTCGTATTATTGTCCCTTATCATATGAGGAACATACACATCAATTTTTATTGAAATCTAAATAAAATCCGTAAAGGTGAGTGAGCGTAGCGAACGAACTTCAACCAGGACGTGATTGAGCCATGCGAACGAGCTTACTTGTGAAGTTAAACGGGGCAAAGCCCGCGGGTACAGCTAGTTGTATTGTAATTGATGAAGACTGCAGACTGACTGACTCACTCACTCATCACTAATTCTCCCACTTCCCATTTACCTAGGAGGCTGAAATTCGGTACACCGATTTCTTTGGGATTAAATAGGAAATCTAAGTAGTTAACAATAAAATTGTCTTCAGCTGTTCCATTAGGATGAGAAATCTACTAAGGGAGTATGTTTTATCTATATTTTTATTCTGATCGGGCTTTCGGGCTCCGCCCCCAGTGGCTCTGGCTGGAGTTTCCCATGTTAACCTTATGATTTTTCATATTTAAAAGGAATTTCTTAACAGCTGTTTCAATTAAACAAGTTGGTTCTGTTCTATGATGTTCAATAGCATTAAAGTTACAAGGATTACCAACAGGGTGCAGCACTATTATTTTTTTTTATTTATGACTACAGCCAATTTGCAACCAAAAGGGAAGTGAGCGTAGCGAACGAACTTCAACCTGGAAGCGAGTTAGCGTAGCGAACGAGCTAACCTGAAGGCAAGTGAGTGGAGCGAACGAGCTCCAACGTAAAGGTGAGTGAGCGTAGCGAACGAACTTCAACCAGGACGTGATTGAGCCATGCGAACGAGCTCACTTGTGAAGTTAAACGGGGCAAAGCCCGCGGGTACAGCTAGTTGTATTGTAATTGATGAAGAAAAGTGTACCTGAAAAACCACTTAACTTTCGGAAAACGACAAAAGTATCCCTGTCACGGGTAGTAGTACTGTAAGCGCACGACTTGTTTGCGCGTGGCCCCTCCACCGCCTCCTTAGCCAGGAGGGGCCCCCACCACTGCCCGGCTCTTGGCGATCTGCTACTAGTCGCCCTAAAAATGTTGTCTATACTGCTTCTACTCCCAGCGGATGCGTAACACCAACACATGACACCTGTTGGTCTTATAATATTTCCATCGCTTCTCTGTGAATGGTTTGCCCTTTTTTACGGGTAGCTGCCATAATATTAATCTATGTTAGCCTAGCCTGACACTTTTTTAACCCACGGCTTAACAATCACTCAATAATTACTCAACCGCACTACTCATCTAAACAGCACAGTCCAATAAACTGACAGTCGATAGAACACGATAGAATACAATACTCTTCCGGTCATAATATAGTGTTATAAAATACTTTACGTACGACATTAAGAGACCGGCATTCGTTTTATCAACTTAGGGATATAAAATAAATAACTGCAAGTCATTAACCGTTTTAAAGGGTGTTCGGAAAACCCGTCCGATATTTTAAGGTGTTATTTATTGTACATAATATGAAAATAAGCAAAAGTTTCCATAATTTTATGTACTAAGCCTTATGGTTTTCTGTTTATATATATATCTGTATGTGTTTTTACATAGATCTATATCTATATCTTAAGATATCGCCTATAAACGTTAAAAATTTACACCTAAAAAGTCAAACTTCACGATTAAATTGGAATATAGGCCTAATATGATTTTACCGTTTGGTGTACATTTAAATAAGTAAAAAAATAGTTATATCAAAATAAAATACTCTACTACAGTAAAAAAACAATAATATAGAACTCTTAGTATTTATCGAATTCAAATTTAAATTCTAAAAAATGTACGCAAAAAAGGAAAACAACGCGAACAGCGCTAGTCGAATGTTTTTAGAAAGCGTAGTCCGACCAATGCTACAGAAACTTTGGCTGCTTGGTGGGAGATTGGTACCGCTCTCCCCCCCCCCCCCGCACCCGGCTCGCAAACAAGTCGTACGCTTACAGCTGATTAAAAAAAATAGGGTGTTTAGTGTGAATTTTAAAAACAGTAAATAGGTGTGCAATTTTTAAGCCATCCTAATGATTGATAATTGATAAAAAAAGACACTTTTGGGGTTATGTAATATTTTATTATTGTTTGAAATAATCTAAAATCGTTTAAACATAACTTGCAAAGCGGACGCAGACAGTTGCATTGTTATGGCAGACTTAGGCCGCATGCCTCGGCATGCACTACATCTAACCTCCAGCGGTCACGTATTACTAAAGCTGCCTTAACTCAGTTAATATTCATCCAATCTTAAAGGTTAAGGTGTCAATCGATTTGTAATCAAATTATCTTAAAAAAGTTATACTTGTAAATATTTTGTAAACTCAGCGGTTTTTGAGTAATTTAAGAAACAAAATTTTAAATGGCCGCCATTTTGTTTTATGAATTTAAAAAAATGTTCATAATTTTTTTGTAGCTTTGTCTAGTTGTCATAAATGTTTATGCAAAGTTTAAATTTTTAATCTCTAACCATTTTTTAGAAAACAATTAATAAGTGAAAAAAAAAACAAAATGGCGGCTGTGTGAGTAACTAAGGACTTCCGGTCAATTTAAATATGATATTTGGATTTGTTTCTTACCCAGGAACAATACCCTAAAATATCCGACACGAATTCTAAAACACCCTGTATACATGTTTCAAAATGGTCTCCAAAGAGCAATAAATTCATACTGTAATTTCAGATCATGATGGTATAATGTTATTAGTACTCATATATTTTAGTATTGATAAGGTAAAAGCCCAAAAAGTTAGTTAAGCTAGTCAATGATTTCAATATAACAATGTTTTTAAATAAGATAAGTCAGATCAATTTGTGTATAGCTTAGGTAAAATACAAGATAAATTTAAGACTTTTCATGATTTGTTTTTGTGGGCAGTGGATGAAGCGTTTCCTCTCGTAACTTCTTCCACCAAGTCAAAAAAGTTGACAACAAATGGTATGACAGTAACGACAGTAGTTTACAAAAAATGAAAGATAACTGTGTATTTGTTTATAGTTTAATTAAGATAGTTATAAGAATTTAATGAGATTACGAAGTAGCTGTAAAAATTACAAGAGTTGATTATTATAATGGTTTGATACAGAATTCAAATAATAAATTAAGAATGTTATGGCAGATCACTAACACCGTAGCTTGCTGAACAGTGTGTAAACCTGCTACTTCATCGATTGAGATAAAGCCCAACAGTTTTAAAGATTTTTTTGTTGCCCATATATTTTTTTTATTTTAATATAGTGTTAGCAATGGTATTCCGCTAAAGTTTGGAGACAATCACTTATAATTTGGAGACAATATAATTAAATAACAACTGATTCATTAGTTGATTTGTAATTAGGAATCACGTCTCTATTTCACAGTAAATATTCTCTCAATTGCCAAACACTTTTTTTAAAGTAGAGGCTAGATTTAACTATTGTCAATTCCAAGTATATATTCTAGTTTGTTTGTTTTGATTTAACCTCAAAATTTGACACATATGAACACATGATCGCACTACAGCCAAATAGGTTCATCTTCAAAGATATTCCACCACACCTTAACTGCTCCTAGCTAAAAAAAAAACCAACTGCAAATTATACGAATGTTTTTAAATTTCAGCAAGTAAGAGTTGAAGACACGTTTTTGGCAATCAATAATCTAAATAATAGTAAGTGTTTGGATATTTACGGATTAACGTCTTTTTTGAGCGAAGCTCTTATACGTCGACTCTTATGCATTTCGTGATACGCAAACTTCTCCTAGACGGCTGTATCGATCGTTTTCAAATTTTGCATGGTGATAAAGACCATATCGGCGAGTGCCAACATCTACATGGCGTTAAAAAGTCTTTTAGGAATACGCCCCACTGGGTCTCAAAGTTTCAATGTAATCCTTGTGGAAGCGGCCACATACAGATTGTAAGGGTCGTTTCTAACATACAGATTGACCAAAGGTCCTAATGAGCAGGGGCAAAAAATGGGGGCGGAGCTTACAGCAGCGATGTCCCGTGGGGGAGGAGCTTGTCTATTCAAGTCAAGTGTTTGTTAACTTTATCTAATCTTACCAGTCACAGAGGTGGCCAAGATCAAGAGACGAATTTTACTTTTTAAAACACTAAGTTTTATGTAAGCTGTTAAGTAAACAAATAAGGTTTTTACATTCAACTGTAGCTTAAACAAACAGTGCGGTATTCTAATACAAATAATAGGCTATAAAATCTAACTAATTGCTTATTAACTGACTATCAATTTTTTTCAAGTACCGTACACAAAGTACATTTTTTGGGAGGTCGAGTTGGTTACGAAATTGTTAGTTTGTTTGACCTAGTTATAGCAATAAGGATAATGTTACCATTTAAAAGTCCTGAAGTGTTCTTTCAAGATTCAAAGCATAAGCATTCTCGTTTTTATGTGTATACCCATTGTTTGAAAATTAACTTGAATATCTGTCTTAGTATTTCGCACACGATGTTCGTTTTTAAGTTCACAAAACCAATCTAGCAATATTCATTATAGGAGTAGTATTTTAACAAAAGTTAAAAAAAAGGAAAAAGGTATTCCATTGGAAGTGAAATAACCTGAATAAAATGTTCTACCACAGAGTATAAAAATCTACTCACTTATTCAACATTTACGTAAACCAAAAATTAAAATTCTTAACTTCAAATAATTCTTAAAATTTTGCCTTAAAATCCTGAAATAAATAATAGTTTGTTATTAATATTCAGTCAGCTACATTTTCAGTTTTGCCGCTAAAAGAAAATAATAACTCCAAATTGGAGGTATTATTCCGTTTGGATGATATCCCGTGAAAGCATAACCTCGTCATATTAGCTTTTATAATTGCATAGTTTGTGCTGAATTCTGTTGTCAATCATCTGAACTTGTTCAAGTTTACAATGAAATTTTGTTTACATCAAAACATATGTCCACAGTACAATTTTGTTTACATCCATACGAAAATTGGGTTATCTGTAAGTCGGTGATGTTTAAGTTAAATCAAGAAAATGTTGTATTATCTATACTACAGTATTATATAAAAATCTAATGGTGTCTGTATGTGTGTTACTAATAGGTGCAAAAACTACTGAACCAACTGGGCTTAAATTTTACAAAATTATAGCTACCACAACAAGGACCATATATTGGACTATTCACATTTCAAAACTGACCGTAGGCTTTTGCCCCTTTGGCTTTAAAAGTTCTGAGGTGAACATTTTAAAAGTAAATATTGATTGGTCTCCATGGCTGCGATGAGAACACTAACAATGTTTGTTTACATTTGCTTTGACATTTAAATGTAAACAAGAAGAACTGCTAAACTGCATATTTCACAATTTCAGACAGCTGATACAAAGAAATTAAATATAATATTTTCCATAAATATGAGGTACAGTGGTACAGTTGGATTTTTTTAGCTAGAATCAGTTAAGGTGTGGTGGAATATCTTTGAAGATGAACCTATTTGGCTGTAGTGCTATTATGTTTTAATTCATATGTGTGAAATTTTGAGGTTAAATCAAAACAAACAAACTAGCACACTTGGAATTGACAATAGTTAAATATACTTTAAACTTACTCTAGTCTACTTTTATAAAATTATTTGGCAATTTACATAATATTTACTGTGAAATAGATACGTGATTCCTAATTCCAAATCAACTAATGAATAAGTTGTTATTTAATTATTGTCTCCAAATTATAAGTGATGGTTGCTTTGAAAATAGTCAATTATATGAGCAAATATTGAATCTTCTTGCATAATTAATTTTGATCATTATATTAATAGAATAACGTGGTTGTTGTGACTGAGATACACCTCAAATAACTGTTGGGACGTACAGTAATGATGATTTAAGTTTAGTTTTGATTTTTAAATCTCTTCCCGCCTTTTGGGTTTCAAGTTAGGGACCAAAAATTAAATACTCTTGAGATGACAAGATAAACCTTTCAAGACTAACGTTTTGGTCCATTTAAATTATAACTAAAGCTAATTATAGTATTGATGACAAAGACAATTCATTAATGCAATCAGATAAGTTCACCACGTACAAACAGGATAACATTATACGATAGGCCACAAGGAAGCAAGATTCGAGTTTGGTTTATAAAATGCAGTAGCCTAAATACTGAATGTTTTCTAATAAATTAGACAATTAAATATACTAAATTAATTCATTTTATATTAATTGGGCATTCTTTCAAAAGTAATACAACACGGCCCCTACGCCTAATTGACAACATGCCAGTTTGTTTGTTTTGATTTAACCTCAAAAGTCAAAATTTGACACATGAACACATGATAGCACTACAGCCAAATAGGTTCATCTTCAAAGATATTCCACCACACCTTAACTGCTTCTAGCTAAAAAAATCCAACTGTAGGTTTATTTTAATCTAACCTTTTATCGTGGATTATTTATTCTAAAACTATGTCAATGATTATAGAAAATAAAGATTTTATAACCGTTGCTGTATCAAGTCCGGCTCTGCTTTGGATTATTTAAAGCGTCTAAGTTATGAAAATAATGTTATTGCTATGTTTTCATGGAAACAGTATAAAAATTACAATGTATAGATGTTTTGTATGAATTTGGAGGCTACTTTAAACAAATTCAAACTGCTTAACTTGTGATGGATTAACTTAACATAACTTGCACATCACATTGTTTTTTTATATGTATATTTAGGTAAATTAAGTTATTGTGTTTTGCTAAACCTGTGCTTAAATTAAACTAAAGAATATCATCAATAACTAAATTGTACATCGTTGATTTTTGTTTTCTAAAATCTGTTGTATATGTGTAACTATATTTAATTATCAAATGGTAATACAAAATACTCTTTTTTATCTTAACATAGCTTACAGTTCACATTTACTTTATTTGATACATTTATTATTTGTGTTTTGCCACACCACTGATTAAATTAAACCAAGGAAAATATCATAAAACTAAGCAGTACACAGTGTTCTTTTGTTTCTAAAATCAATGAAATATCTGTTACTATGTTTACTTAATGGTAAGTGTGAAAATGTAAAGGCAATGGACGATGGAACTAATTAAAAGAACTGGTTTGTATATTAAGTTGTTCGTTGATATTTTTTATAGAGTAGAATCAGAGATGCAATAAAACATATACTGTATTTGCTATTATATTTTTTAGTCCTTGATGCTTTATTAGTTTTGTCTGTTGTCTGTAATGCTGAATTATTTGTTTACAATTTTTTATAGTACCTATAGATATAGTTTCTTTAATATTTCAAATGACTGTATTGGTAAGGCACAGCAATATTTCTAAAGTTTATAACAGCTGACTTAGTTTTGCTAATGATTTATTGTTGTTTTTTTTTTTGTAACATTTTATTTAATTTACAATCTGTTCAACAAAAAATAGAACAATAAGCAAATTTGATAAAATTTAAACACGGTAGTTAATCTTTATCCAACAATAGAGCTAACACACAAACTTTGCATATTTGATATAAAGTTTGAAGTCTAAAAACGACTACTTAAGTCCAAAACATGGCATCTTTTCAATCTGTATGTATAGTTGCTGTTGTCCAATAAATTTACAGCAAGGTAGTTAGGATGGTACTCTAATTTCTTTAAGTATTTGGCACTTAATTTTGAAATTTCTTCTTTGACTGTTGGGATTCGACTGTCCCTGTGAATTACTTCGTTATTGACGAACCATGGTGCCTGGAGAATGTGTCTTAGAACTTTAGATTGGAATCTTTGGATGATGTTCAAATTGGATTCACTGGATGTCCCCCACAGTTGGATATCGTATGATGATTTATTGTGAGTGAAGAAACTTAAGATGGAAGGAATTGTGATTTAATATGAAGAAGAGTGAAATTTAAAAGAGTGTTCATTTAAATTTAATAATTAGTATTTTTGCAACTTCAAAATTGAAATTTAAAATGTCAATAGTAAATTAAAAGATATTTAATTAAGGGAGATGAAGGTAAATCATGTATGTCAAAGTTGTATTCGAAGATTTTGTCAGGTTTTCTCATATCAGCCTACACAATATTTAAAATTAATCAAAACCAAAATGGTGCTATCCACTACTTACCAGATTTAAAATTTATAACTTTAACTTTTCTATTAAGGCCATAAAAGTTGAATTTTGTTTCTGAAAGCGTTTGCGGATGTGTAACTATTATATGCAACAGATGTAAAGATTAAAATGTTTCTATTTTGTGTCCTCTTCCCGTTGCAAAGCACGGGTACAACAGCTAGTTTTGTATAAAATGTAAAGAAGAAAATGGTTTACGTTAGATTTTTTGTTTTCATAGTATGTGTCATTAGTATTATTAATCTTTCTGAAGTTTCCTTGAAGAGATCGCGCACGCAATGAAAATAATAGTTATATGATGAGACATCATGTTTTCACCCTTAAAAACTACAATATATCGTAGTACTAATATTGTGAAATTTTGTGAGTTTGTTTATTTGTTTGTTTGTTTTGTTTGTTTGTTTGATATCCAATCACGCATTAACTACTGGTCGGATCGGGTTGAAATTTGGTATGAAGATAGCTCACATTCCCGATTAACATATCTAGACATATTCTTATCCCAAAAATCATTTCGGGCTCTGCCCCAATGGCTCCATAGTTTCCCATGTTAACCTTATGAGTATTTATATTTAAAATGAATTGAAAAATGTTTGTCAGCTTTTTCAACTACACAAGTTGGTTCTACGATATCCAATAGCATTAAAGAGACCACCTCTGTATCTGGTAAGATTTACTTGAATAGACTAGCTCCTCCCCCACGCACATCACTGCTGTAAGCTCCTCCCCAATTTTTTGCCCCTGCTCATTAGGACCTTTGGTCAATCTGTATGATAGAAAAGACCCTCGAACCATTGGCCAATCTGTACGCAGTATTTGACTCATAAACAAAGACATATGATCAGCTGTTGACTTTTGAATGCAGTAGATAAAGAAATAGCTTAAGGCATTATTCCACAGATGATATTAGAACAGAAACGGTATGGATCATAAATATAATCAAATGACGACACTAGCTTGAGGTCCGTTACGTAGGAAGTGGTGAAGGAAGTAGTAAAGGTGAGCAGTGTGGATTGTGGAAACTGTTTATGAAGATTAAATTGAGGTATCTGCATTCCTAAAATTCTATGGGAAGGGAGGAAAGCAGGTCCGTGACGTAGGAAGTGGTGAAGGAGGTAGTCAAGGCGAGCTGTCCGGAGTGTGGGAACTGTTTATGACGATCAGATTAAGGTATCTGCAATCTTAAAATGCTATTGGAAGGGAAGGAAACAGGTCCGCGACGTAGGAAGTGGTGAAGGAAGTGGTAAAGGTGAGCAGTTTGGGGTGTGGGATCTGTTTATGACCATTAGATTAAGGTATCTGCGATCCTAAAATGCTATGGGAAGGGAGGAAAACAGGTCCGCGACGTAGATAGTGGTGAAGGAAGTAGTTAAGACGAGTTGTTAGGAGTGTGGGATCTGTTCATGACCAATAGATTAAGGTATTAATTTGCAATCCAATAATGCTAAGGGAAGGGAGGGAAACAGGTCCGTGACGTAGGAAGCGGTGAAGGAAGTAGTAAAGGCGAGCAGTCCGGAGTGTGGGAACTTTTTATGACGATTAGATTAAGGTACCTGCAATCCTAAAATGCTATGGGAAGGGAGGGAAACAGGTCCGTGACGTAGGAAGTGGTGAAGGAAGTAGTCAAGGCGAGCTGTCCGGAGTGTGGGAACTGTTTATGACGATTAGATTAAGGTATCTATAATCTTAAAATGCTATGGGAAGAAAGGGAATCAGGTCCGTGATGTAAGAAGCGGTGAAGGAAGTAGTCTAGGCGAGCTGTCTGGAGTGTTGGAACTGTTTATGACGATTAGATTAAGGTATCTGCTATCCTAAAATGCTATGAAAAGGTATGGAAACAGGTCTGTGACGTAGGAAGTGGTGAAGGAAGTAGTAAAGGCGAGTTGTTCGGAGATTGGGATTTGTTTATGACCAATAGATTAAGGTTTTTGCAATCCAATAATGCTAAGGGAAGGAAAGGAAACAGGTCCGTGACGTAGGAAGTGGTGAAAGAATTAGTCAAGGTAAGCTGTCCGGAGTGTCGAAAATGTTTGTGACGATTAGATGGATTAAGGCATCTACAATCTTAAAATGCTATGGGAAGAGAAGGAAACAGGTCTGCGACGTAGGAAGAGGTGAAGGAAGTATATAGGTAAGGAAGTTATAGTTAGGTGAGCAGTGTGGAGTGTGGGAACTGGAAACCGTTTGTAGGAGTTAGATTAATGTATCTGCTATGCTGAAATGCTATGAGAAGGGATGGAAGCATCCCCACGACATAGAAAATGGCGAAGAAGTAGTAAAGGCTAGCAGTGCGGAGTGTGGGGAATGTTTTTGGCAATTAGATAAACGTATCTAAAATACTAAAATGCTATGGAAAGTATTGAATACAGGTCCACGACGTAGGAAGTGGCTTAGGAAGTAGTAAAGAATGAGCATAGTGTGAGAACCGTCTGTGGCAGTTAGATTAATGTAATTTCAATCCTAAAATGCTATGAGAAGGGAAGGAAATAGGCCCCACGACGTAGAAAGTGGGGAAGGAAGTAGTAAAGGCTGGCAGTGCAGAGTGGAGGAACTGTTTGGGCAGTCAGATAAATGTATCTGTAATACTTAAATGCTATGAGAAGGGAAGGAAACAGGTCCATGACGTAGGAAATGGTGAAGGAAGTAGTAAGGCTAGCAGTGCAGAGTATGGGAACTGTCTTTGGCAATTACATTAATGTATCTGCAATCCTAAAATGCTATGGTAAGAGAGGGAAACAAGTCCAGGACGTAGGGGGTGGTGAAGGAAGTAGTAAAGGTGAGCAGTGTTGAGTGTTGCAATGCTAAAATGCTATGGGAAGAGACTGTAGGTTAAACTTATTACGAAGCACGAATCGATACATATTTTCGATACATGCAATCGTTTACAATCGAAATGTACAACTGAGTTGACAACAGCTGATTTTTACTCCATAGAGGCTAAATACGATTTTTACTCCATAGAGGCTAAAAACGATTTTTACTCCCTAAAGAGTGAAAATGCTACTTTAGACCCGCAACGCATGAATTAAAAGCGACTGACTGAAAATGTCTGCTAGTTATACAATCGAAGTTATAACCTATCTTTTCAATGAGTGTCTGATTTTTGTCATTCCGCATCAGCTAAAAAGTATCAAGCAAGGTGGTGCCTATTTACAAAAAAGGTGATAAAAACATTGAAGGTAACTATAGGCCTATATCAATAGTCCCGATTGTGTCTACAGTTTTTGAATCTTTTTTGCATAAGCAAATTTCAAAACATTTTGAAAAATTGAACATATTCACTGATGGCTTCAGGCCACACAGAAGTACATCAAATTTTGTCATTAAGTTGGTTGAAAATGTTGTTGATGACTTGGAAAATCAAATAAAGTAAATTTTAGATCTTTTGATATGTCAAAAGCGTTTGACACAGTTCAACATGATATTTTGAAAAATAATTGTCTTTTTATTGATTCAACCTTAATTCTGTTAATTTCATAATGTGTCTTATTTAACGAACCGAACTCAGTTTGTATTTAAGTATGGAACTTTTTCAAGAGGCAGACTGGTAGAGTATGGTGTTCCCCGGCCGGTGTGAGTGACCGTTGACAGTGACAGTGTAGTGACGGTGTAGCGAGAGTGTAGTGTCAGTGTAGTGACAGAGTAGTGATAAATCCTGTAAAGGCTAGCTGTAAGTAGAAGCATTGTAAATTAGAATAGGCTTTAGCTAGGTAGGGTTAGTTAGGTGTTAGGTAATTGTAATTATTGTAAATAAATAATATTAGTGTAAATAAAATAGCTATTATAAAATCTCCAAGTTTTTATTATAAAGAACCTGTCAAGCCCGCAACAAGCTGTTTACAAAGAGGTGCTATTAATTAATGTATAGGGCTACCAATAATCGATAGCCTGTAGCTTTAATTGAGATAAATTTAGTTACAGCTATACCCGAACGCGGTAATGTTATGCAAACAGTGAATGAAGTAATCATACATTTATTTGGCAAGTTAATTAGATAAAACCAAGTCAACGTCCAATAATACGAATAACTCCATTAGGTACCCCACCATTAGTCTCTAGTTAATTACAAGTCATGACTCATTCTGTCCGGGTCCATTGTTTTAAAACAATATTGATAATAATATTTTTGAATTCAATACTATACTCTAATATGAGCAATGTTTGCTTGTATGTATGTATGTATGTATGTTTGCACAAAGATCTCGAAAACGGCTTTGACGATTTTCTTCAAATGTTGTAAATAGTTTATTTCTGGCCTAAAAACCAATTTACTGCAGTTATAGCTGCCAAAAAATCTAATTACGTAGAAAAATGAAACTGAAAATCACATTAATTAACATAAGTCTTATGGGTAGCTAAGTAACCATTTTGGTAGAATTAAATAACAAGGAAACAAAAGACTTGTAAGTTGTAACATGTGTTCATAATAAGCCATCTACCCCACTGAGCTATAATTCTAACTGGAGGTAGCACTGAATGTCAAAGATGCGTGTCGCCAGCCGCCATGTTTGCGTGAGGTGGGTGTCCATAAGAAGCCATATTATTGCTATAACTATTATTATACATGGCTTAAAATACCTACTTTGTATGTTCGCCATTTCAAAGAAAATTATTAAAGTATTAAAAGTATTCAAGTATGACAAAAATACTCACTGCTATACCAACCTAGTTATAAGAAGCCATGTTATTGCTATGGTAAGAAAACTTACTGCTATACCAACCTAACAAAATCAGCGACTCGCTTTTGACAGACTTCTGCCATGGCAGTGCTACCTCCAGTTATAATTTTAGCTCAGTGATCTACCCACATTATACTACCAATTACAAAATACAGTACAAAAGGAAAAACATCACTTTGTACTATTAAGCAAAGATTATACTGAAGATTACTCGATAGACCCTACATTGTAGCATATTGTAGTAAAGGCTAGCAGTGTGGAGTGTGGGATCTGTTTATGACGATTTGTACCTGCAATCCTAACATTCTATGGGAAGGGAAGGAAGCAGCTCCACGACGTAGGAAGTGGAGAAGGAAGTAGTAAAGACGAGCAGTCCGGAGTGTGGAAACTGTTTATGAAGATTAGATTAAGGTATCTGCAATCCTAAAATGCTATGGTAAGGGAGGGAAACAGGTCCGCGACGTAGGAAGTGTTTGAAGGAAGTAGTAAAAGCGAGCAGTCCGGAGTGTGGGAACTGTTTATGACGATTAAAGTAAGGTTTCTGCAATCCTAATATGCTATGGGAAGGGAAGAAAACAGGTCCTCGACGTAGGAAGTGTTTGAAGGAAGTAGTAAAAGCGAGCAGTCCGGAGTGTAGGAACTGTTAATGACGATTAGATTAAGGTATCTACAATCCTAAAATACTATTGGAAGGGAGGAAAACAGGTCCGCGACGTAGGAAGTGGTGAAGGAAGTAGTGAGGGTGAGCAGTCAGAAATGTGGTAACTGTAAAGATGATTAGATTAAGGTATCTGCAATCAGTGGCGTAGCCAAGGGGGGGGGGTTTGGGGGTCACAACCCCCCCCCTTGGGTGTCCCTATACATGTTAATAAATAAGTAAATATGTTTTCGTAGTATACTTTTATGCTAACCAGTAAATAAAGAAAGTGCCAAACAATTTACCTAGTCTTAGAAATATATTAAGTGTTTTACAACATTTTTCATGTCACGGCAAAAGGCGTACACTACGACTATATTCACCAAAAACCTTTGATGGTACGGGGCGGGCATTGATTCTATCACATGTAGCCATGTAGTCAGAGCTGGAACAGTACTAGTGGTTCCACTTCCACCAGTTCTACCTCGCTCCCCGTTCCCACTGTGGATTCGCTAGCCTTCATTTTGCGCGGGAGAGTAGTCTGGTTAGTGTCACTTCACTGTCAGTAGTCACATAGACACTGACACTAGACAGATCACTGATGCCCTTACTGCGTTACTGCGTAGACTGCAATCCTAAAATGCCGTGGAAAGGTAGGGAAACAGGTCTGTGACGTAGGAAGTGGTGAAGGAAGTAGTAAAGGTGAGCAGTCCGGAGTGAGGAAACTGTTTATGACAATTAGATTAAGGTATCTCAAATCCTAAAATTCTATGGAAATGGAGGAAAACAGGCTCGAGACGTAGGAAGTGGTGAAGAAGTAGTCAAGGCGAGCTGTCCAGAGTATGGGAACTGTCTTCCCAATTGGCAATTACATTAATGTATCTGCAATCCTAAAATGCTATGGTAAGAGAGGGAAACAGATCCACGACGTAGGGAGTGTTGAAGGATGTAGTAAAGGCGGGCAGTGTGGAGTTTGGGAATGGATTAATAATGTATCTGCAATACTTTAGACTGCTTTCAGAGTAAACTAATGATTTTCCCCGAGCTAAGCTCGGTCCCCAGGCACTGTTTATTAAACAAACAATAAAGATATACTCCCACCGGAGAAAACCTGCAGACTAAGCGAATTTTAATTATTGTGATTGGATTTTAACTCAAATATTCAAATAAAACCAGTTATATTTATTTTGCAGAGCGAATGAAGCTCTTACGTCGACTCTTTTGCATTTCGTAACTACACGGCTGAAGAATTCATTTTCAAATTTTACATGGTGATAAAGACCATGTTGGTGAGTGCTAACATCTAATCTCTAATCTATATGGCGTTAACAAGTTTTCAAGAAATCCACCCCGCGGGCCCTCAAAATTACAATGTAATCCTTATGGAAGTAGTATTTGACACAAAAACAAAGGCATAAGATCAGCTGTTGACTTTGGTTATTAGCGAATTTCCCATATAGGGAATAAGCTATTACCGTAGTACTCATGGTAAGACCTGGACGCGGGACCGATTTTTTTTCGTTTTGAGGTCCTTAAAGGCCAAAAACACCATCCGTTTAAATTCATATATATATATGTGTGTGTGTGTGTCCGTTAGCGCGATAACTCGAGCAAAAATGATCCGATTTTGATGAAATTTGGTACAAACATGTAAACCTACATTTATTCGAACGAGTTCGCGATCCAGCATAATCGGACCATGGGAACAGGGATTTATGAGGGGTTTTATGGGGTTTTCCCATTTTTGACCCTAAAAACATAAAATTTTTGAATTTCATTCCCAACCATTTTCTAGAGCTTAAAAAAATAATTAAGTATATTGAAGCATTTTTGTATGCCTAACGGTCACGGAGAAAATTAAAAAAAAATGCAAATTTAAATTTCCCATGTTATTCTTATGGAGAAAATGAAAACTGTTGTAGCTTACTTGTTTATGGATATATGATGATCAAATTTTGCAAACTTATTTATTTCATCCTATACTATTGTTGTTTGGTCAAAAACACCGTTTACCTTCCCTGTAGCAGCAAACCTAAGCACTCGTTATATCTAATGTTATTTAAATTGGGAATAAATATGTCTTATTTATGGAAGTATTTTAGTAAATATGTAATCAGACAAGTTGAAATTCGCTTAGTCTGCAGGTTTGCTGCGGCGGGGGTATGTTACATTATACTATGTTACATTTTAGCGAATTTCCCTATAGGGAAGTAGCTATTACCGTAGGTGGCACGGTAAGACCCGGGGCTACAGAATACAGGGGCTAGCTAAGACCTGGAGCCGGGACCAATATAACATTATTCTTTCAGTTTTATATATATTATATACGTCCGATAACTTAAGTAATTTTTGTCCAATTTTGACGAAATTTTGTTTGAAGGTAAGGCGGGATAAACTTTAATAAATTCCCGAACCAGCATGATCGGACCATAGGAACAGGGTTTTACGCGGTAAAAATTGGTTTTTTCCATTTTTGATCCTCAAAACACAAAATTTCCCAATTTCTCTCTAAATAGTTTTAAAGAGCTTAAAAAGCAAATAATTTAGTATGCCAAATTGTATTTGTACGGTTGTTGGTTACAGAGAAAAAAAAAAAAAATTTAAAATTTCTATGTTATTCTTATGGAGAATATTGTAAAATATTGTAGTTTGCTTGTTTATGGAAATATTTTGATCAAACTTGGCAGTTTTATTTATTTTATACTAAGCTACTAATATTTTACTAAAAAAAACACACTTTATTAGCCTCCCTGTATCAGCAAACCTAGGTACTTGTTAAAACTAATGTTATTTAAATAGATTTAATTTCAAATCAATTCAGGCAAATGGAAATTCGCTTAGTCTGCAGGCTTGCTGCGGCGGGGTATTTTATTATTTATCACGGATATTAAAACATAAACGGTATGGACCACGAATACTAGAAAAGACCCGGTATGGATCATAAATGAAGACCACAGGCTAATAATAAGTTCAGTCCAAATTTTGACAAATTTTTATCAATTATCAATTATCAATCATTAAGATGGGGACGCCACTTAGGTGCGTATTTTAACCCAAATATGAGTGAAGGATGAGTGTAGAATGGTGTGAGATGATCTGTGTAGCTTTGTTACTGACTATGATCAGCTGTTTCATTAGCCAGGATCATTTATTTAAAGCCCAATGATCAGGAACAGCTGGGTCCAGTTTCGAACCATTAAAAAGCTACTGACTTTTCTCAGGATCGAACCGGCGACCTCTTGATTAGTAGACGAGCACTATAACCACTCAGCTACCCAGCCAGTTAATTGAGTTAACAACGCATTCTAGTGGGCAATGTTGAGCACTACAACCCTGTGTAACTAACATGCTAAATAACTGTTTTATCCAAGATATATTCCACAGACAATTCTCCCAAAAGAGCTTCTACACTGCAGCCCACATCTTCAGCGTACTTGGCTGCTAGAGATTTTGCGTTTTTTTCATTTTCATCTGTCATTTTAATGTTGCCAACTGTAGGCAAAAGGCCCTGAAATGACTGTAGAGTCGCTTTGTGTGCCGTGAAACTATTCTTTAGTTCATTGATGAAACTATCTAAAAATGGTATATAAATTGCTATTCTGAAATATTCTTCAGGAGAACTAGTTTTGACATTGCATCTATGTGATTGTCGCCCCGTTACTCTGGGTATGGTTATGGTTCGGCCAAAACCATCAGCTCTCTCTACAACCGTTTTGAAGATTTTACCGAACTCCGACTCAGCTTCAGTTCTGAGGGCTAGCAACCTTTCTTCGACTGCTGTTGAATATTGTAGTGCTGTTACAAGATCAAGATTTTTAGTTTGGAAAAATCTGCTCAAAGGCGCACTGATACTGAAGACCTTGTCTACCACTCGTATAGCTACCAAAAACTCCGGGCTTTGAATTCCACATAGCAATTGGTGTGCTTGTGTGGACGATTCTCGATTTTCCCAACCGGTGATGTTATTGAGAGCGTCAATGATGGCATCAAGTAATTCTAGGAACACATTGATACAGTCATGTCGTTCAAACCACCTAGTTGGACAAACGGCTTTCAGTCTGGTTTTATGACTTGTAGGGGTCTTGTACTCTATGGACTCTTGTAAGACATTTAACCGTTTGGGATATTTGAAAAACAAGTAGGTGTTGTTGACTACTCCCATACAGTTCATCACACTTTGAACATCACAAGCGTTGGTAAGAGCCAGATTTAGAACGTGTGAGCTACAGTGCATAGCATGTATAAAGCTAGAGGATAGAGTTCCCTCACAACTGCTTGGACGCCATTGAACTGACCACTCATGTCGCTGGCTCCATCGTAACCTTGTCCTCACATGTATTGCAAATCAATTCCAATATCTGAGAGACTATTCAAAATCGACGTAGCAATACCCTTGCCCGAGACATCTTTAACTGGGACAAACTGCAAAAAGTCTTCCCTAATTCTACTTTCTCTTACATCAAAATATCTAGCGCCGAGTGACATTTGTTCGATTCCGGCAATATCTGTGGTTTTGTCTGCTAAAACTGTAAAACACTTGGATGCATTTACTTTAGAAACCAACTGGTCTAAAATAAAATCATTACACAGTCCAATTATTTCATTTTGAGTTTGAGGACTTATGTACATTGCATTGTTTTTGCAAGTTCCAAGATGTTTTCTTAATCCTTCATCACCGGCTAGAGCTCTGAAACGCAACAGGCTTCTGAAATTGCCATCATTATCCAAAGGTTCTCCTGCAGCTAAATCAATTGCTCCATGGTCTCTGTGTCCCCTCAATGGTATATTTTGTCTACCACAGAGTATAATGGTTTCAACAATAGGCCTGAATCTTCTTCGGTTTTCTTCTATCTGCTCCTTTAAAGCCGAATTTATTTGTTGGTCGATTGGATCTTGTCTGTTTTTAGAAACAAGAGCAAGCTGATTTGCTTGAAGCAGACATTTCTTGTGGTAGTCGGTGTTTTGGGGTTTGTCAAATACTTCAACGGCGTCCTTCCAATTTGAGAATTTTTCTTTGCAAAACTTTCCTAAGGGCTGATAGCCTTTTCCTGCCCCATGCGGTGCGAATAGAACACAATATTTACAAAAGGCGCCATCTTCTTCCTTAGAGTACGAAAGCCATGTCCATCTATGTAGCCACTTGTATTGAAATCGTAGATTTCGCTTGCCACTCCCAGGGAATTTGAAGGCGGGTCGTGGAGTCCAAACTTTTTCTAAGGTGGCAGCTCGTTCCTCGAAAGTAATCTGGAATGGAATTAATATTGGTAGCAGCCTAATTTATGCAAACAAAGCGGCCGGTGTAGCAGGATTTATATTTTTTATACTACTGTACTTATAACTTAATGGCTCTTAGAGAAAGATGATTTTCAGCAGGCCTACGTAAAATGTTGTAGAACTTGTTATACATGCACATATAGTAGTACTATATGTGCATGTATAACAAGCCCATACATAAGAACCTTTCGTACTTCATATTATAATTATATATAATGCATTGATAAGATATCTATGTATTGTCAAATATAAAGTAAAATAAAATAAACATTATTTTTTCATCGAAATCTCTGTACGATAGTGTATATATGTGAATACGAAAAATGGTAGGCTACCTGTGAGTTGGAGACGAAGTGTACAATATCATTTGAACGGCGTTTGTCCTTCAAATTTTCTTCCGTACTAGACACCTAAAACCAAAGGATACATTTACAGCATAAAAAAAGTTGAGGTTAGGTGGACATTAGGTGGACAAAAATTTTATACAACAAATAAAAAATATAGTAGACGTAGGTTTACTCTACAAGTTTTTACTACAAATTGTCACACCAATTTTTTTATTATTTTCAAACAACAATGTTTTTCAACGGGTTTTGTTTGTATTTTTTCGAGTAATATATCAAATATATAATATAGGCCTAGAAGTAAATGTACTTACGTTCTTTGTAGACTTGAGATCAATTTGTACTGATGGTCCAGGTTCTGGTTCAGCTGATGTTTTGTCTACTTCTGAGCTCACCGAGCTAATGGACAGTTCAAGATCCGGTCTGTCTTTAAACTCCACAACAGTTTTAACAGGAATACTAAAACTAAAATAGTTTCTTAATAGTTTTGCCTGCTTTTCATTTTGCTCACTTTGGCCTAAAGTAGTGGCAATATGATGGTTTTTACCCCACTTGGGGCGTTTTTCTCATAAGAATAACATGGGGATAATTTTTTGGCCACCAAAACAAAAAAATCCTGATCTTTGCCTAAATATCCCTATATAATTGTCAAACCTTATTTCTTATTTATTCTCTATATATATTCAATATTAAGCTAAAAAATCTATTTCTTTTATTTATTGACCCTTACAAGTGTAAATGTAGAGTAGTGGTGAACCCAGAAAGACATGACACTTTAGGCACGTTTTTCCCATGTTATTCTTATGGCTCTTTTTTGGCCACTTTTTTTAAGACCCGGCTCTCGTCCAATACAAGCCTATATAATTGTTCAATACCATTGTACAACTTCATTACTATTTCAAATCCACATCCATTCACATGTATATTCTCAAAATCGAGCGAGGTTTGTACGCGAACTCGGGCGCGCTCCCGGCTCATGGCGCGCTCCCTTGGACATCCTTAGTGGATATCCATGAATTCTGGCTACTTGGGAACCCAAGCCATTTGACATACAATAAATCACCCTTTCTCCTAATTACCTTCTCTACCAAATACATGTCTTTATACTTGGTCTTTAACAACTCCTCTGTGTAGAATCCTCCTCTGATTATATTGCCATTTTCGTCTTTCAAGATATAAGTCAAGGCTTTGTATTCTTTACTTCTGCTATTGTAAATAGCTCCCCTGTCCAATTCGGAGTATAACCTTTACTAAAAATATGTTTATACCTGGAAATCCTCACACTATCACCTACCTTATATCTTGGCTTTTTAACTTGCACTACTTTAGAAGTCAACCTCTCATGCACATTGAAATAAACCCTTAAATATGGTTTGTATTCTAGTCTTATCTTAGTTTAAACAATAATAATTACGAGGACAGAGGTTTTAAAATACAAGGTTTAATGGTACATAAATGGTTAAAATAAGGTTACAAAAATTGTTCAGGGGTGGGAATTCGTGCTGGCCGAATCAAAAGATTTCCAATTTAAATTTTCAGTAAGTATGGTAAGTTATAAATTAAATAATCTTTTAGAAACAATAAGTTAAATAGGAAGGATTTTGATTTTAATTAGTGGAGGTAAATTAGGTCCAAATGGATGCTTGAAGAGTCTAGTCCGAGTTATAAACTTAATAAAAATGGAATGTTCTCACCAATCTTCTGTAATAATAATTTTCTTCTTAGTATATATCTTCTTTCTTCAGTAAAATTTGGAAATTTTGACAATACTTTCTTTTATAATTTCACAATTATTTTCACAATTAAGTTAATAGATTCTGTGTGTTCTTCTTGGATACTATAACTGCACTGTCAATCTCATTGTTGTACCTCATTTTCAGTTATGGGGTTCACATAAATAAGAACATGGTTGAAATTTACTTGTAATCTTGACCCCAGATGCACTGTATTTTAATTTGGAGGGATTGTTTTGAATAATAATTTTGGATAAGCCAATGAATAAATTTTGATTATAAATTATATATATGTTGAGACAATATGGTTTTAATAATTAACAATGAACATGAATAAATATTGAAAATATAACAAGATTGAGTTTGGAATTTAAATAAGGACTATATTTATAAACATTTAATTTTGAGTCATTACAACATATTTACTATTCTTAATACTCACTTGGTTAGGCTTCATTCCTGTAGATCTATGCACTTTATTATTATATTTTCGAATTAACTTTGGAAGTGAATCTAACCATTTATAACTACCCTGAGCACTAAATTCCCTATATAACCAATTCTTTAAAGTTCTCTGAAACCTCTCCACAATTGCAGCCTTAGTTGTAGAAAAAGTGTGATAGAGATTAATATTTAATTTTTTTATTGGTTTGCTAAAATATTGATTAAAAAATTCTTTTCCATTGTCAGATTGGATGTTTTTAACCCCCTTTGGTAGAATGGTTTTAATGGCTTCTGTAACCACCAACCCTGTCTTATTATTTAGTGGAGCAGCATAAGCTTTTATAGAAAATGTATCTATTAACGTTAAAATATATTTATTGCCAGAATTTTCTCTAGCATAGTTTTGCATATCAATTAAATCTATTTGTACGGTTTCGTTTATACCCAATACTTTAAAAGACCTTCTAATGAAATTCTTTCTTGCAGGCTTATGAAGTTCGTATGCAATTTCATTCATTTTTTATAACATCACTCTTTCCTTTAACTGTAAATATATTGCCATTAGCCCCAATCAATAGATTATCTTCCATTCTTTTAAATACATAGTTTTCTGGTATATATGGTCTATTATCTATATACAAATCCACGTAAAGATGTAGGGTCAGCAACTAATAAATCAGGATTGTATTCCATCAAATTACAATTTTTTTTCTCCATACATAAATTTCGATCCATCATAATGCATATCATCCGAATGTTCCCCCTCTGATAGATTCCTTATAAATAATTTTTTGGCATCCCAACAATTATGTTTTTTATAAAAAATTATAGTCTTTTCTTTTGTAACACAGTCAGTGTCATCAATGGCAGGTTTAACACGTACTAGGCTTTTATTATAAAAATTCCAATAGCCTGCTTCCATTTTTGGAACTTGTGAAACATTTACAGCATCTTTACTATCTGTACCTTCCATCAAATCGCTAAGTTTCTGTTTCTTAGCATTCCAAATACCATTCTCTGATTCTAAAAATTCATAATTATTATTGTCTTGTACAAATGTACCACCATCTTTACGTATTAAAGTCTGTTGTAAAGAGGGCACATCATCTAAACTTTCACCCTTTTCCACATTGGTAATTTTTTGTTTTTAGCATTCCAATTTTTATTCTTAGATTCTAAAAACTCATATTTATCTTTACCTTGTAAAAAGACATCACCTTTTCTAGTTAATGTCTGCCCCAAAGTTGATACATCCTTCCAAGGTTAAGAACTTGATATTATACATCAGCTTACATCATGGGGAAAAACTCCCCATCTTTAACATTACCAATTTTACGGTTTAAACAATTCCAACTATCGTCTTGTAAATCTAAAGTAGGTTCACTACTAGCCCTGGGTTCTGCAGGCTTATTATATGGATTATATAAACGATAAAATTTATCTATAAACATATTTTTATTTAATAAATAATTCCACTTTCTCTCAATTCCTCAATAATGGAATCTATTTCATTATCCACTCCTGAGTTACCGGCTTGGCAACTTAGCCAAAGAAGTCTTAACCTATCTACAAGCTCATTAGGATCATCCCAATAAATATAGTCTATTTTATTACCAGTCACTTGTCTCAAACCTTCACCAACAGATTTAAATAGAGGTTTAATTGTATTAAGATATTTAGTATGTCTATTACTTGAAATTGGTGCACTATCTTTGTAACTTTTTAAATGTCCGTTTGTAGCTTCCAAAATCTCTTTATAATTTTGCAAATCAACCTGAGTATAATCCTCAGGTTCTTTTAAAGTTAACAATTCCCACAAACCTTTTGTTCCCTTGTAGGTTTTATTTGCAACTATAACATCATCATTACCAATTTAAACTTCTTTATTTCCAATAAAAACTTTATTTGCTTCTCGTCCAATACCATATGTGGTGTATGTCATACTACTTTTACTGAGGTAATTTCCTTAATAGTCTGATGCTAAAAGAATAAAATCTAATTTCTGTGGGGTGGATTGTTGTAATGGTTGTAATCTTGGTATCATTGGTATTCTAGATGGAGTCATTGGGAGAATCTCCATGCGAGGTCTCTCTGTTTTGGCTATTTTTTTAATTCTTGTAATGGCTCTATTAAAGGTTGGAATGTTTGTAACCTCTCTTCAGCCTCTAGAAACTTGCCACGTTTTAAAGCTCTATATTTCTCTCGTATTTGATTTGCAAAATCAACCAATTCTTGTTAAATGTTTTTCATCTTTTATTTACATTTTATTTATCTCATTTGACAAAGGATTGTACTCAAACACTTTATCGTGTATTATCAAACAATATGCGGATGTATTTGCTGGCACATTTTCTGCAGTTTTAATCTCTAATTTAATATCAACAATTCCTTCCTTCACTGTTTCGTTCTGTCTAGAACAGTCTATTACAATTAGTGGATATTTCTTCATAAACTCAGCCCTACTAATCATAGGATCTGGGATAGTATTATAGTAAGTCTCTCAAAACCTCATAAACATCTCATAAGCTTTAGAGACATCTCCATTTTAAAAGTCGAGATTTAAATCGCTATAAGGATAATATTCAGAGTTTAGAAATACTTTGAGATATTTTAATTTACAGTGATCAAATTCATCAGTTCTTTTTCGTGCACTATTGTCCCTAGCTGTTTGGAAACCAAATATAATATACCTAGGCTTCTCCAAACTTTAAGACGTCTTTACTGACCATGTATGTCTTGTAGTATTGGGATATGATGGAAGTTCGTGCAGCTCTAAACTTCTAAATGTAATTTGCAAATTTTTATTTTGCAATAACATCTTTTGTAATTGTAACTTCTCCCCATCTGATGGTATCACATGTGGCATCACCCATTGAATTGAGGTAAGTGTAATTTTGGGAATTGCATCAGCAGTGCCACTGGCTGGAGCACTAGTGGTTGTTAATATGCAATTCAAATCATTTTTGGATCTTTTCAACACCAATTCTTGTTTGACATTTACTAAT
Organism: Macrosteles quadrilineatus; assembly: GCF_028750875.1. Taxonomy (NCBI): domain Eukaryota; kingdom Metazoa; phylum Arthropoda; class Insecta; order Hemiptera; family Cicadellidae; genus Macrosteles; species Macrosteles quadrilineatus. Next base: position 31,889,099 of record NW_026542594.1, on the reverse strand, counting down.
ACCTTATTAACATCCTCAAATACACCCATTAACAGTTCTAATGGCAAACATGTACTAAACTTGCCACCTTTATGGAACTCTTTTAAATTCGTGTCAGAATCAAATGCTACATTTGACAATTTAGTTGTTTTATTGTAAGAGCTCAATATTTTTTCATTAGACTAGAAATTCCTGGGTTTCTTACAATGTCTATTTCTTTACCTGCGACTTCGTATCTAATTTCATCAAATAAGAATGCAAATGCATTATTTATAAAATGACTTTTATCATGATTTTCAATTTCTCCCTTAATATACAGATAACTCCTACATGGCAGAGTTAGCAAATCTTGATTATTAATACATATTCGAATTTTATCAGAATTATTTATTGCCAAAGTGTTGTGGGGAACATAGGAGTGATTTGTAATTTTAACCACACTATCGTCGACTTGGGATTTCCCTGTAACGTCTAGAAAATCTTCCATTTTTATTAATAGAAAATTTTAACTTTAGTCCTATTTATTTTAGGAACCTAGCATTTTGTACACATATAGATAGCTGCCCACTCTTATAAATTCTCATATTTTTTTATATGAAGTAATTGTAGTTTCTTCTCCATTAAAGTCAATTGCCTTGTCGTGCTGATCGGCAAATGTAATACTGACAACATCTAAACTTCTCTTATTTACAGGAAAATATATAATATTTCTTGGAACTTCAATAATTTTGTAGCCAGGAGGAGCTTATGGATAAAAGCTATGTATGGTGTGTGATTTGTTGCCATTTAAATAGGACCCATTTGCAATATTACATTTTACTCTAATCACATTTACATTATTAATGTTTATTTTATTTGTAGATTCAAACTGAACACCAGGAGTAGAAACACCTTTAAATCCCAATAAAACAGACCCTAAACATGTTTTTGTAAAATCAAACACATGGCTAGAAAGTAATGTCGCTTTCATAGTTTTATTATTAGCTGCAAGGAAAAAGTCTGGGATTTGCTTTTGAATTTCCTTTGCAAGCTCAACCCCCTCATATGTTCCTTCAGAAATTTCTATTGTAATTGGAGCTTTGTGGTCATAATAGAAAACATCATCACCTTCTCTAATGGTTAATTTGTTGCCTTTAAGTTGATTTAACTTTGGAAAAAGCCCTTTGAATAAAAGTTTGACTTGAGTATTAATTAATGCATCTCCATTTTTATGTGTTATAACTTTAAGTTTACCATCTAATAACTGTTTTAAATCATCAACTAAGATCTCTCCCTTTGGTAATGTTTTTTTCTCTACTTTGTAATATGTTAAATATTTAGAGGTTTTTCACATTAAATATAGAATTATAACTTTGAAAATCCACTAATCCAATTACATAATCATCATTTAATTCTATGGGAGGAAAGAACACTGACTTTAGCTCTGGCTCTGTACCTGAAAATGTTATAGTAAATAAATCAATTTTTATAAACAAAAATGTTTTATGAATGATAAACATAAAATTCCACAAATAGAACTATTTAAATCTTGTATTTGATCGGTTGTATAGAAGATTTTATATCCCTCAAAATATTTAATTACTTCTTTTGGAGGTTGGATTCCAAATGGGTCAAAATAAATTACATCTTTATTTTTACGATATGCTGTCCAATGTGTGCCAGATGAACTATCTAAATTAACTATTCCGCACTCTTTTACTCTTGGTGCTATATTTTTAGCTAGTTTTTAGGTACACCCCACTGAAGTGAGGCACGTCTTTTGCGGCCTCTAACAGCTGGTAGTTGTCCATCTTATTTATTAAATTTTAATCCCATTCCCATTTTTGCTTTTGCCTTCATCAAATTTGTCACGGCATAAGCAGCAGCTTTTTCAGCGAGACTTGCGTCCTTGGCCGTAACTCTAGTCCAAGCTAAGTCTGCTAATCTCATGTCTGCTTTGTTCCGAGCAGCGGTATCGGGATTATTCATGTAGAATATGTCATGCTCTTTACAAAAAGAGTCTAGTTTATTTTTTGGAGGTATATTTTTGCTAGATCTTCAAGTATATTCGTTCCAGGTCCACAGTACCGATATGATGGCATGTGAAGTGGGAATGGAAGGTTATTTATAAGAGTATTCAATAACCCTCGACCCCTGTAAGGCTTTAGGAATTAACCTTTGCCCTTTTTACATGTTTTCTTATTTTACCATTTTTATTATATAAAAAATTTCTTTTATTCAACAAAAACATAAATTTAAAATAGTATATACTAAGGATAATATACCAAAGAAGTTGGGTCTATTTCCTACCAATATTCGATGTGTTATTTGTGGTCCAAGTGGAAGTGGGAAGACGGTTGTAATTTACAATTTAATTGTAAGAAAGGAAGGAGTAAAATTTACAATCTTATATTTAGTATCTAAATCTTTAGGACAAGAAAAATAAAAAATTAAATAATTGAAATATTTAGTTTGTGTGATTAAGTGAAATTACACACGTTTACTGATTGTGAAATCACACCAAATGATGTAAAATCACAGTCAGTTGTTGTATTTGATGACATAAATAGTCCAAACATTACACAATTTTTCTCAATGGGTCGACATAAATATATTAACTGTTTTTACTTGTTTCAATCTTACAGAAAAGTACACAAACATTTACGTGATAACGTAAATTTCCTTATATTATTCAAACAAGATGATTTAAATTTAAAACATGTATATCACATTCATGTTGGTAATGACTTTTCATTTGACCAATTTAAAAATATCTGTCATCAATGTTGGGATAAAACTAAATATGGCTTTTTCGTAATAGGCAAAGAACGGTCAAATAATAATAATGGCAAATATAGATTTATGTTTGACCAATTCTATCAAGAGGACGGTAAGGGTAAATAAATAAAAGACTGAAGTTTTTTAACGTTTGAATTTATTTTGCAGCTTTAGATATATCTAAACAAACAATTTATTGAACCTAACTATGTTTGATCAATTTTATAATGACCAAGCGCAAGAGTATTGATGCCATCTTCTAGAATAAACCTCTTGTCATCGTCAAAAGATAGTACTTTCTTATTCATGGTCAAGGTTTGAAGGTGATGGTTTGTAGATTTAATTCTTGTCACATCATCATAGTAATCTTGCCCAGTTGCAAGACAGTTCAAATAATGTTGATGTCTGAGGAGATGTTTAACAGTGGAACCATCAGCTCCCTTAGCTTTTTTGACCTCTAAAGCTTGCTTGTCTTCTTCATATAACCATTTTAGAGGAATGTAAGAGTATAACTTTGTTCTTAAACCACAATATTCATACATAATTTGACCATATAATTGGTCTTTAAATTTTCCAGTAACTTTTTTATTTTTATCAGAGTATAAGAAATGGTCTTTACTATATCCAGAGGTATCAAAATAGTGTAAGTCACATTCTATTTCCTTGTAAAAGTCCTCTGTAACTATAGAATACATTAAAGAATCTGTATCTGTCATAAGAAATCTTTTGTTCTTAAATTTTGACATATAATTATAGTGGAAATCATACATTATTACTTTACTTATATCCAAAATGGTCATGCCTAAATATATAGGTTTATTAAACTTTACAACTAATTTATTTAAATGTATAGCATTTAAATTGTTATCAAACCTTTTGCTACAATCAAACCTTGGATTATTGACATATTTTGTTAATAGTGACTCATCCTTGAGATATATATCACGAAACTTTCGTTGATTCATAATTGTTCGACCAAAGAGACTATTATTTAACAATTTGTAAAAGTCTTTTTCGAAATCATTTTTAGCCCATTTTCGTTTTTCAATATTAAAATTAATATAGGGCGCAAGCCATTTTGATTGTCTAAATTTTAAAATTCTGTGGTATTTCGTAACAATCAAACCCAATTCCTCATATTTTTGTAATGCTTTATAATGTAAAATATATTTAGTTTTGTCATTTAAATTAGGTATTAATTTGCCATTCATTTTCTCTGGTGCTAATGGATAGTCATTATGTAAATCATGTAAGCTTTTATTATATTTTAAATCTACTTCTAAAATGTATCCAAACTCACCATTTTGATTATTTTTGTATATTTTGTAGTCTATCTCATTAGTCCAACGAAATCCATCCACAGGCAGTGGCTCACACATTGCTGTGGAGTATAGTGAGTCACAGTCTAAATATATTAAATACACACTCTCTTGATTGGGGTCATAGTGTTCACCCATATATCTATTATTGGCTTTAGCATAACGTGTGGAAATCATACTGACTCCTCCTCTGATTGCACTTTCTATGAACAAATGCATGTCAATATCTTGAAATAATTGTAATTTTATACCAGTCATTCTAAGACAGGCCTCCCATGTTAGTCCAGGGAGTGAATACATATGTACAGGGTCAAGTTTGTAATCTTTTAAACACAGGTCTCTAAATGTCTCAAAGACGTCAGCCAGTAGCAATACATCTGTTTTAAGATATAAATCATGATATTCTTGTAAATTATTTTATATTAAAATGGGTCCAGACATTTTTAGAATGTCCATATTCATTGGGAGAGATATGTTCTTTAGTTAGAGTACTGTAAAATGCTTCAATTGAGGGTAGAGACTCTGCAAACTTATCTGGTCCCGTCATATATTCATAGGGATATACACCTTTACGTTGTAGTAGTGGATTTTGTATGAATCCAAATGTGTTTAAATTGGAAGCCAATTCATATAATGGAAGGGACAGAAAGTTGTATGAATCTAAAAATACTAAATCATCAACAGAGAATGATATATATTTTTCCATATCTTTAGCTATGCAATTTAATTTACGTTTAAACTTTGCAAACTTTCCCAAGTGTTGCATTATTATGTGACCATCATAATTTTTTAAATTATGGAAAAATACTGGTATTTTTTTTGCTTTATAATTTAAATTGCAATCATTGTGAGCAGCTCCACGGTAGTGGCCATTTGAATGACAATGATCACGTACCCTATCAAAATATAAGGGCTTTTCACAAATGTGACAGTGTGTTGAATTTTGGGAAGATACCTCTTGCTCAGGAGTCATTAATGTATATTGCCATTTGATTTTTAATATAATCATAAGTCTGAAATAATCTTTCAAAAAACACATCCATAATATTTGTGCCACTGTACAACTCTTCAGACATACTTTTTGAATCTTTTACTACGATAAATGCAAATCCCGATGGAATATGATTATTTAAGTTTATAAAGCATTTAAAATCAGCGTAAATTACATATGGGGCTTTAATTTGATATTTAAAATTGTTAAATTGTAATATATCTTGTTTAGACATTTCCACTCTTTGCGCATCAATGTTCTTACAATATGTAATATGACGTTCTAATTTATCGTTGGTGTAAAAATGTTGCAAACACAACTTACAAAAATGCTTCTTATTCATATGTTTTGTAGAGTGGAACATTAACTTATTAAAATCACGAATTAAACAATAATGTGATTTACGACCTTCTTGTAATAATAATAAACTAGTGTACATGTTGCTCGAATTCGAGCAATTGCAATGTATTACAGGAGTTATTTCAAAACGAATAACAGTCATATTTACAATGAGTTTAAAAAAGAGTCAACTCAAAGATTAACGGTGTGTAACTCTGACCGGTCATGTTTATCTTCGTTATTGATAAACCTAAAGCATTCCGGCCGGTTTTCTCCTTCTCAAAATGCCTCGCTGTATAGGCAACACAGGTCACTGATAGAGGGCCAATTGATAACGAAAATTCGTTTTGGGATAGTGTTAAGGCACATTTGTAACCTTAGTTGAGATTGTCCAGGGTCAGGTGCTGACTGTGATGATGTTCTGTAGCTGCGGTCGTTATCACGATTACGCCTCCTGTCTATGTTTCGTTGTCATCGTGTCGAAGGCATTTAGAAGAAAAAACAGTAAATAAACAAATTATAGCTACAAAAAACAAAGATAAATACACAAATTTAAGATACAACCATACTAACACGATCCATCTCGGGGGTTATGTTTACACAAACTCAAATAGTAAATAAATAAATAACAGCAATTAAATTATACAGCTGATCAAAATGTAAACAATTATGTTCTTCATAAGGATAACATGAGAACTTTTAAAGCCACTGGGGCAGAGCCTAAGGGACTTTTTAAAAAATGTAAGGCCAGTTTGCAAATATACGCGACACGCTCTTTCCAATGAGACGTCAATGGATAAAATCGGTTAAGAAATGGAGGAGGAGTTCAACCGACAAAGTTTCATGTAGCGTATTAATTATATAGATCTACATGAGTATTACTACTATTTAGTTTGGTTGTTCTTAATGGATATACACATTTCTGGTCTTCAACTCCAAATACATTGACACTTATATTATTCTGTTTTTCAAATTTATCTAAATCAGATATTTTTACGGGATATTTTATGTTTGTCATATTTAACTGTGTTTCATAGGGTGTATAGTTAGAGACTCGTTCAGCATGTTCATTAAAGTTCCTTGGAAATAAAGCTGCTAAAATTGACCAAAGGAAGCATTTATTGTCAAAATTTCTTATATTTAGAACTGCATGTTTTGATTGAATACTTTTTGGTGTGGGGATATATGACTTTGGAGTTAGGGGCTTATACTTGTAAACATGCAGCTGCCAATATTTTGTATGGTCATATATCCATCCACTACCTTGGGCTTGATATTTATGAATCGAAGTGTCAATCTTAAAAAGTGAATTTTTAATTTGAGGCTTTAAATCTCTCTTTTCAATAGTTAAGGTAGTATGGATTCTAACTTCCGCTATACGTTCTTTTTCATTAACTAATTTTCCATTTTTATCCATTGAATATTTTATAAATTTAATTCTCCTTACTAAAGTCCATTTGATTGGTAGAGAACAAGACTTAAGAGTATTTTCAAGGTCAGCTCTAATCGATTCACCAACAAATTTAATCATTGTGTATGGACAATTATTGCAAGAATTGATATGTCTTCTAAAATGTCCAACAACATTTTTCTTACAAAAATTACAAGTCTTGTGACTTTGTAATATATGTGACTTTAGAGCCATGTGGCTATCACAGATTAAATCACAAACCTTGCACAGTTTTACATTCATTTGATGCATTACCTTATAGTGGCGAATCAGGTTGCTTTTGGTGGAGAGCGACACGGAGCAGTGTTGACATGACGACTTCATGTTTAGGAATGATGTCTTGGGCTGATGCCACCTCTATATATAGACTTTTTGAAATTTTCAAAATTTTTTAAATTTTAAAATTTTAGAAATTACTTTAACAGATCCAGCACTCGATCTAGAGGTACCACAGGATCAAGAAGCAAGACCTATGGGAGCGGCATTTCACAGCCCCACCAGTCGTGGATAGGGTATCTCCGGACCAGGAAAAGGAGACCTACCTGCCTCGGCTATTGTGGGGTGGGCTGTCTGGCCGACCCTAACTAATGTCGCTTGGCTGCGCTCAACGAAAACAACAACTGGATACCCAATATCATAAACTTAAGTTAATTTTATTTACAAAAATTATTAATATTCATTATCACATAATGTTGTGTTTTTAAACGTCGATTATATTGATACTAAATTTGATGTAAATCAGCCAATTTTGACTATTTGTACCACCAAACTAGGTTTTCTTATAAAAATAATCATAATAAACAATGAAAATTGAATAAAATTTACATCAAAGCGTGAGCATATGGAGGGATAACAAAATGCCTATGTATGATTGTAATATCTTTTTATTTCATCATAACCAAAATAAATAGCTCGTTTGAATACAAATTTTAAAACATAATTTTAATAATTATAATCAGTAACTTGATTTACTATACAATATTTAATCTATTAATATCTTATTCTATATCTCTTAACTAATATCTTAATATTTTTAATCTATTAATACGTGAACTTTATATTAGCTATTATGGACACTACTGAATTACATAAATTATAAAAACTTTCAAACGTCCTGTAAATTTTTTTTTTAAGTTGTGTCGTTTTTATTCTGCATTAACGAGATAACAACGAAATATGAACAGAAATTCAAAACAAATGGAATAAATTCCAATGACATGTTTTATTTAGAGCGTGGGATGAAATCAGAGAAGTGTGCACAATACATAGTTTTGGTCGAGTTTTTGACCACGGGGCCGACTTTAGTAATTAAAAATGTATATAGTCATTAAATAAAATATATTTATTGTTTCGTGAGATATTATATTGCTTATCAATACATAGTATACTTTGTAACTTAGTTTACTGTAAAATATTCTCAAAATATATAAAATTACGGTTTAATGCACGTTCATTTCGAATTAAGAGTCCTTGGATGCAAGCGGTCATCTTGGATGATTTCAAATAGATGTCGAATTATTGTTAACTAGCTGAGTACCCGTCCTTCGTACGGGGTTGGTATACAATGCTTATTGTAGTTAAATACTCGTACTTTGCATTTTCAATGAGAGAGGACACGTTTTGAGAAAATTTGGTTTACTATAATCTGTCCGCCTGTTAGATAGCTTGATTCCTGCTAGCCTGGTAGATACAATAGTATATAGAACATCTACCATAGCCATAATGTTCTACCACTTCACCTAAACAATAAAAAGAAGTAAAGTTCTCACACTCAGGTTTTTGTTGCTGCTTCGTTCAAATTAGCTGTTGTCATAAATGTATAAAGAACTAATGGTGCTGCACCCTGAACCTTTAATGCTATTCAATATCATAGAAACAAATTGTGTAGTTGAAACAGCTGGCAAAATTATTTAATTCCTTTTAAATATGAATACTCATAAGGTTAACATGGAAAACTCTAGCACCGCTGGGGCGGAGCCCGAAAGGATCTTTGAGGTAAGAATATGTCTATAATATAATATAATACTAGTGATCGTCCTGTGGTCGAAACTCGACCAAAAATATAATGTACAGACTTCTCTATTTTCTCCCCACACTGTAAATAAAACATGTGATTGGAATTTCTTCCATTTGTTTTGATTTTCTGTTTACATTTTGTTGTTATTTCGTCACCATCATGGCAACCCATATGGTCCATGTTAATTTTTTGAAGTTTTCAAATTAATTTTTTGTGCTTATTTGTTAGCCTACTTTAACTTTTAAAGGCATTCTGCACATCTACATACAGGAAAATATCTTTCCAACAGTATGCGTAGATTTTCCCTGCGATGCACACGAGCTGAGAAAAAAGGTTTTAAAGAAACATGCTTGCCTATTAATATATAGATAGATATGTTAATCGGGAATGTGCGCTATCATCCTACCAAATTTTAACACAATCCGGCCATTAGTTAATGTGTGATTGAACTTCAAACAAACAAACAAACAAACAAATAAACAAACAAACACACAAACTTTCAAATTTATAATATTAGTATGATAATTATAATAAAAAAATATGTTTTTCAAATACCAAAGTGATTGTAATTTAAATATCCAATGCACTTTGAGACCAGAAATTAAATTTTCTTTTGTAATTGTTGTTGTATGCGTCTAGGCTCCAAGGACAATAAGAAAATATTGTATACATATGGTCAAAATTGGCCGTTTTACATCAAATTCAGTATCAAAATAATCTACATTTAAAAACACAACATTATGTGATAATGAGTGTTAATAATTTTTGTAAATAAATTAACTTAAGTTTATGGTATTGGGTATCTAGTTGTTGTTTTCGTTTAGCGCAGCCAAGCGACATTAATTAGGGTCGGCCAGGGCAAATGCGGACACGGAATATTGGGGACACATCATTAAAGAGGGCATAAGCGGACACTAGAGATTACTGCTACCTGACAAGGGGTTGACAGGTCTCTGCAAATATTTCAAGGGTGGAACATTGCGGACACATGTATCTACGATGGGGAAAAAGGTGTGAGGGAGGGAGGCCACGGGTATTAAAAGTTTAAATCTTTTATCTTTCTATTCAAGTAATTCTTTCTATTCTGATAGTATAGCTAGACTATCCCTATACTATTATACACGTTACGTTTGTGCTTACAATGTTTTTAAAGATTGCTCCAATGATTTCCAAAACTGGAACTAATAGCCTTCAACAAATTTTGTTATTTATTATGAATATTTTGTGGAGTCTATACTGTTAATAATTAAATTTTCATAAGAGATCGGTTGCCAGATTGACAATGTTTGTTAATTAAATAAAGAATAAAGACGGGGCATCACTAAGAGATATTGGTTTTCTTACTTTACAGTATTAGCAAACAGCTGTTATCTGGATAAATCCTTGTGTGGGAAGTTCGTAAAACCAGTGTAGTGTGGCGTAAAAGTTTTTTATCGTGCACTTAGTCAGCTGATGAAATAAACAGCAAAATGCAACGACCTATTTTATTTTCTGAAGTATAAAATATTATAATTATTTATGTAATATCCAAACAAATTGTTTCATGAGTTTAAAATGTACTAATTTTTCTGTGTACTATGATGTCATGTACTCGCCCGGTAAGCTTCACTGTGCACGCACGAAAATCATGTGAAAATCCGCGAACTGTCGTGCTTGCACGGTAAAACACCACTTACCGGGCTAGTAGTGTAATATACTATTCCTGAAGGCCTGTCAAAACTGTACGACGTGTCTATCGGCTCCTGCCCTTCAGTACCCTAAGTTGAAGGACTTTTTGGACTATTTTGTGGAGACGTGGCTGGAAAATCAACAAATCCCCATCGAGATGTGGAATTGTGTTGGAAAACGGCACAGGACTACAAATGCTGTTGAAGGATGGCATAATAAAATCATCACCATCATCGGCAACCCTCACCCACGATTGAGCTTGTTGGTCGACTGTTTAAACAAAGAAGCGGAACACACCAACTACATGTGTATGAAAATTGAGATGTATCTGGAAGGCAAGAAGAGGAAGAAACAATATATGAAACTTGAGGAAAGAATTGACAAAGCAATTGAAACTGCAATTGTGACACAACACTTTGGTTGTTACTGATGTAAATGTGTATAAAATGTTTATGATGAAGCCTTAATAAGCTGACTATGTATATATTCAAGAAAATTTAATATAATAGAGGGTTATTGTAGAAACTATTGATGTATATAGTAGACTTGACGAAGCCTAAGTAAGCTGATTTTAAACACGCCAAAATGATATTACGAAATGTTACTATCATTTTGACAGTCCACAGCCTGTGGACTGCAGTTCGTGTGTAAAGTGTGATGGAAATCGGTCTTTATAATCTGTTAAATCAAATTGTTTATATAGGGAATTATCTATTACCGTGATGCGGCACAACAGGATAGGCATAATATATCCAATAGCACAAATGGAAATTCGCTAAACAGGTCTCATGGCAAGACCTACTAACCAGACCAGGCTAGACCCGGAACCGAAGTAGATTTTATTTTTTTGTTTTAAGCTACCCAGAGGCCAAAAACAGTTCGTTCAAATATGTATGTGCAATATAGAGATATTTGTACATGCGTCCATTAGCACTATAACTCAAGTAAGAAAAATACGATTTTGGCAACATTTGAAACAAACATTTAAAAATATACGTTTTTTTCAAAGGAGATCGGGAACCAGCATGTCCGGACTAATAAAGTAAGGAAACCAATATCTCTTAGCGGTTCCCCATCTTTATTCTTTATTTATTTAACAAACATTGTCAATCTGGCAACCGATCTCTAATAAAAATATAATATCTATTGTTCTTTCTATGTTGATATTTATAAAAAATATAAATATCAACAGCTTTAAAATCAAAGCTAACAATTAACTATCAAAGCTCTACAAAATATTCATAATAAATAACAACATTTGTTGAAGGCTATTAGTCCCAGTTTTGGAAATCGTTGGAGCAATTTTTAACAACATTGTAAGCACAAACGTAACGCGTATAATAGTGTAGGGATAGTCGAAGATAGTTGAAAGATTTAAACTGCCTAATACCCTCCCTCCCTCGCACCTTTTTCCCCATCGTAGATACATGTGTCCGCAATGTTCCACCCTTGAAATATTTGCAGAGACCTGTCAACCCCTTGTCAGGTAGCAGTAATCTCTAGTGTCCGCTTATGCCCTCTTTAATGATGTGTCCCCAATATTCCGTGTCCGCATTTGCCCGGCATTCGGCGGGACACCCCACAATAGCCGAGGCAGGTAGGTCTCATTTTCCTGGTCCGGAGATACCCTGTCCACGACTTTAGAGACAAGAAGCGAGAAGCGCACCCACAACTGGGAGCGCGCCATGAGCCGGGAGCGTGCCCGAGTTCGCGTACAAACCTCGCTCGATTTTGAGAATATACATGTGAATGGATGTGGATTTGAAATAGTAATGAAGTTGTACAATGGTATTGAACAATTATATAGGCTTGTATTGGACGAGAGCCGGGTCTTAAAAAAAGTGGTCAAAAAAGAGTCATAAGAATAACATGGGGAAAACGTGCCTAAAGTGTCATGTCTTTCTGGGTTCACCACTACTCTACATTTACACTTGTAAGGGTCAATAAATAAAAGAAATAGCTTTTTTAGCTTAATATTGAATATATATAGAGAATAAATAAGAAATAAGGTTTGACAATTATATAGGGATATTTAGGCAAAAATCAGGATTTTTGGTTTTGGTGGCCAATACATGATACCCGTGTTATTCTTATGGGAAAAAACGCCCCAAGTGGGGTAAAACCATCATATTGCCACTACTGCCTAACTTCCGTTTCTTCCCAGGCCGCTTACAATTATCATCACTCATTCTTCAGGACTATCTTAGTTAATTCAACTTCAGTCTTCAGATATGTAAATGTAATTAATCATAGGCTAAGGATAATGACGAGATAACGTACAACACCCAATAATCGATACGTAATTTATCTAAAAGTTCACAACCTCAAATCACGGTCAATTGTTTTACAACGCACGCAGTAACGCAGTAAGGGCATCAGTGATCTGTCTAGTGTCAGTGCACAGTCACCTCAAATACATTAGAGGTGGCTGTGGTCAGTGTCTATGTGACTACTGACAGTGACACAGACTACTCTCCCGCGCAAAATGACGGCCAGCGAATCCACAGTGGGAACGGGGAGCGAGGTAGAACTGGTGGAAGTGGAACCACTAGTACTGTTCCAGCTTTGACTACATGGCTACATGTGATAGAATCAATGCCCGCCCCGTACCATCAAAGCTTTTGGTGAATATAGTCGTAGTGTACGCCTTTGCCGTGACATGAAAAATGTTGTAAAACACTTAATATATTTCTAAGACTAGGTAAATTGTTTGGCACTTTCTTTATTTACTGGTTAGCATAAAAGTATACTACGAAAACATATTTACTTCAACAGTAAAATATATATATAGGGACACCCAAGGGGGGGGGTTGTAACCCCCCAAACCCCCCCCCTTGGCTACGCCACTGCACATTGCCATTTGGTTTGTGATGCTGTCATCACTATATATAGATATATATTCAAATTTTAGTTGGAATTTATTTAGATTGGTTTTAATATAAATTATATAAATTCTATTTTTCTAAAGTTTAATTGTTTAAATAATTTTATTTAAAAGGATAGTTGGTCCAGTTATGATTATCAGTCGCCACGCGCTTACTTACAGATATGAGCATCCTGTTGTTGTCCTCGAATAGACTAACCAATAGGAATCGTTTATTTCAAGGATTTACCAAATATGGCAATGTAGATTATGGTGAAACTAAGAGAGGGGATTTTTGCAACTCATAGGTTTTTAGCTGAAGAAGAGATCATTCTCTTCTACAGACTCCTGCTGGCAGCACTCACCTTCTGAGTTGTAAGTAGTCCCTCGGGTTACTGCTTAATCAGCCAAGTTCAGTAGTACTTGTTGTAATGTTTTAACTTATAAATTTCTAGCTACCGACGAAACTTAGGACTTACCCACAAACCTTTCTCGAATATCAGAGAGCTCACTCAGCCATGATGCTGTTGGTTTATTTTAAAGTAACAATAATAAAGTATGATAATTTAGTGTAATTATGTAACACTGTGAAAATATTTGAATTTATTTAAAAGTATGATAATACAACTTGTGTTTAATAAAGAATAGTATTCATAATTGTTGTTCGTCATTGCCCACCATCCTGGCGCACGACAATTTTGGTGTCAGAAGTGGGATATTCGGGATTGGTTAGTCCTATGTAATTGTCTTTATAAATAGCAATGTTCAATGGTGGTATTTTTGATAATAGCTTTGTATGTAATAGGGTACTGTGTATACTTGTATTTTACTAAGTAGATATTATAAGAAAGCTGGGGTCTAAGTCAAGCAAAAACTTTGAGGAGCCAGTTTGTATGGAAAAACGTTCCTTTGGGAAGCCACCTTCTTGTGGGCCAAGTACGGGCAGTAAAGAACCTATAAAATCAGAATTATTCACTAAGATAGGGACACGTTCAGCTGTAATAACTGCTCGTTATGAACATGTTTATCCTGTGAATCAAAATAGTTCAAAACAAAATAGTAGTCAAAGTCTGGTAGAGCCAGTTAAATTAAAACAAGTTTCATTTGTAGACGATAAAGTAGAACATATTTATGATGTACCTAATCATGCTAAATTAACCGACTTATAAGTAATTAGACAAATGGTCTAAATGTCGGAGAATGTTTTAGATGAGTTGAGTCAAATTATAGCAGAAGTGGAAGCAACTTCGTTCTTTGATTTGCCTGATGTTAATGTTTTAGTGGAACAGTTAGTTAATTTAGTTATAACGGAAAATGATGTTCTAGAAGCGGCAGAGAGACTTGGTAGGGTAGATATAGACCAGATTAGAGTTGAATTGGTTGAAGAATACTCTGTATTATTAAGAAATATTCCTGAATACTGGGAAACAGTTCAAAGAAGTGTAAGAACTTTTGTAATTTTTAATAGATTTTTAGGGAATGTTTAATAGAAATTCATGAATCAAGATAGGACAGAGTATTATCTACCCATCCAAAATCCAGATTTGATCCTGGAGGGTTGTGAGACGTTGTTGAAAACTCTTGTAGAAAGGATTATAGAGAAATATATTAATGGGGGTAGGATTAATTATACCGATGATACCAATGTTATAAGGGTTAGGGTTAGACAAATTGTCATTGATTTTTTTTGATTGAAAAGTAAATTGCAAATGAATTGCACAGATACCGGTAATTATATACTTATAAGGCAATAACTTTATACTAGTAGTGTTCAATTCATAAAAGACTCTAAACACGTGGCTCTTTTTACTAGTTATCATACGAGTCGGTCTCACACCGTGTTATTGTGGGAGGACCTTAAATTAGGGTTGAGAAACGCAGAGGTGAGGCGGAAGGAGACTATCCCAGGGAAAATACAATTGAAAAATGTATTAAGTTTGCTGACTAGTGAATTTAGTCATACACGAGCATCAATTAGGACTGTTGAGTTGAGGGAGAATTTTTTGGTAGTTTTACTAGTGGAGTAAGTAGATATATGGAGTGTATCAGTAGGTTACTCTGTTTCTTGTATGGGGTTGTAGCAACGGTGATTTTGCTTGTCGTTTGTATATTGGCGTGGAGTGGGTATCGTCGTATCTTGTGGTGCAGTGTCGTGGACCCGTTGTACCAGTGACAAATTTAATAAGGTTTTGATAACATACCTATATATATAGTTTCTGGTTTCCCTCGTTAATAATAGTAAATTAAAAACCTTTAAAATGGTCAACACTCCACCTCCCTTGCCTTTGCCTCCTAATGTGCTGTTTGGTATTTTTATAATTGCTATCATATGTTGCATATTTGATGTTTGTTTTTATTGTATTGTTGTTTTGAGCTTGAAGACTTACTTTTGGGATCTTGGCTAATAAAGTATCTATGTTTAACTGTGGTGTGAGTTTTACCTTTCACTTCATGGTGTCAGGTTAAATAAACTTTTGTGGAGAAGAAAGAACTAAGCATGGCTGAAGCAGTGAGTAGTACAATTAGTACAGTTCAATACCAACTTGTCACACCTGAACCTTTCAATTTCAGGGAACCTTCTGAATGGCCTAGATGGATAAGAAAATTTGAAAGGTTTAGATTAGCTTCAGGATTAGACAGTAAGAGTGGGGAAAATCAGGTTAATATGCTTTTATACTGTCTAGGAGATGAAGGAGAAGACCTTCTAACATCTTTCGGATTAAAAGATGAAGAATTACAGAGTTATGACACTGTCAAGGGTAGATTTGAGTCTTACTTAGGTTTCAAAATCAATATTGTATATGAGAGAGCTAAATTTCTAAAAAGACGTCAGTCTGAGGGGGAACCTGTTGATTCTTTTATAAATAGTTTACACAAACTGGCAGAGCGATGTAAACTTGGGGAATTAAAAGATGAACTAATTAGAGATTTGATAGTAATTGGGGTAAATGATGATAAACTTTCTCAAAATTTACAGTTGGATGAAAAATTAACTTTAAGTACAGCAATTTTGAAAGCAAGACAAGCAGAGAGTTTAAAACAACAACAAAAAGTAGTGAGGGAATCACCAGAAATTGAGTTTGTCAATAAGGGGATTAATCAATCCACTAAACATCGGTTTAGGGACAGTTCTTGCAATAAAAGTCAAGATCAAAGCTTTTCAAAGAAAGGTAAATGTAACAAATGTGGATTTGTTGGTCATCACAATAGCAATGATTGTCCTGCCAATCAGTCTACATGTTTCAGATGTGGAATAAAGGGACACTATGTGAGATGTTGTACCAAAGGATTTGAAGTGAGAGAAATTAATAAAAGTAATGAACCATTAGAAAAACCTAAAACCTATTTAGGGGAATTGACCATAGAAGAGGTTGGAGGACAAAATCCTTGTAAAGTAAAACTTAATGTCAAGGGGCATGATATTTATTTTAAGTTAGACACTGGAGCAGATGTTTCTATAATTGGATATGATCTTTGCAAGGAATTAAAACTGGAAACGAGTGAAACAAGTAAAATATTATTTGGTCCGGGGAAAACTAGGTTGAAAGTGGTTGGTAAGATCGTTGCTACTTTGGTTTTTAGAAATAAATCTATTGTAGAAGATATTTACGTCATTGAGCAACAACCTACTCCACTTTTAAGTAGAAATGCAATGTTGAAATTAAACCTAATTCAGTTCAACATAGATTCGATTTTCTCTAACCAAATATTTTCTCAGTTTTCTGATGTTTTTGGTTCTATTGGTGAAATGAAAGGGGAAAACTACAGAATTGCACTAACACAAAATGCTCGTCCCTTTGCTGTGGCAGCCCCTCGTAGAGTGTCCGCTCCATTATTGAGCAAAGTCAAAGAAGAATTGGATCGACTGCATTCTGAGGGAATAATTGAGCCAGTGGTAGAACCAACAGACTGGTGTGCACCAATTGTTGTTGTACCGCGTAAGACAGGTGATAGAGTGAGGCTATGTGTTGATTATACCGAACTCAACAAAAGCATTCAGAGAGAAAGGTGGCAACTACCAACTGTAGAAGAAAGTCTAAGTAAATTAGAAGGCGGACAAATATTTTCATTACTAGACGCTACAAATGGATTTCTTCAAGTTCCCTTACATCATGAAAGTTACAAGCTTACGACTTTTATAACTCCTTTTGGGCGATTCTTTTTCAAGAGGTTACCATTCGGTATTAATTCTGGCCCAGAGGTTTACCAGAAGAGGATATACCAAGTTTTGGATGGACTGGATGGGGTAGTAAACCAAGCAGATGATATACTTGTGGTCGGTAGAACACAGGAAGAACATGACCATCGACTAGCAAATGTATTACAAAGATTGAGAGAACACAATGTTACACTTAATAAAGATAAATGTAACATTAATGTGAACAGAGTTAAATTTCTAGGACATTTGATTGAAAATGGATTGATAAAGCCTGATCCTGAGAAAGTGGAGGCCATTATGAAAATGCAAACCCCAAATAATGTTAACGAGCTTCGGCAATTTCTTGGCATGGTTAATTATTTGATGAAGTTTATTCCTAACTTGGCTGAAGTTACAGCTCCATTGCGAATTTTACTTAAGAAAGGTTATCAGTGGGTTTGGTCTGACGTTCAAAAGAGTGCTTGGGATAAAATTAAATCCCTAATTTCTTCAAATCCAGTTCTGGTGTCTTACAACAAAAATCGTAAAACCAGAGTTGCAGCTGATGCCTCGTCATTTGGCCTAGGAGGGGTGATTGAACAATTTGTGGATGGAAAGTGGAAACCAATCACCTATGCATCGAGATCTTTATCACCGACAGAGATGCGTTATGCTCAGATAGAAAAGGAGGCACTGGCACTGACTTGGGCATGTGAGAGATTTTCACAGTATGTTTTAGGAACCGAGTTTGAACTTATGACTGACCATAAACCTTTAGTTCAGGTGCTTGGAAGTAAACAAATCGCTAGTTTATCGGCAAGACTTCAGCGGTTAAGAATGAGAATGGCTTGTTTTAGATATAAAGTAACATATGTGAAAGGAAAGGAATTTTATGTACCAGATGTTTTGTCTAGGAACCCCATTAAGTCAAATGAAGAACATGAAGACATATTGGAACAAGATTTGTTTGTTCAGAGTATTTTAGATGCTATTCCTTGTTCTGACAAAAGGCTCAAGGAAATCAAAGAAGCTCAGGATACTGATGAGGAATGCGGAAGAATTAAATCCTGGATTGTGAATAACAATTGGAATAAAAATTCGGTGTATTGGAAGTACAGGACTGATCTAAACATCAGTAAAGGATTCCTCCTTTTAGGCACAAGACTGTTTATTCCAAAATCGTTGAGAAAGGAAATACTGAGTAAAATACATGAAGGTCACATGGGAATTGTCAAATGTCGAAGGCGAGTGTATGAATCGGTGTGGTGGCCTGGCTGCTCAACAGATATTGCTACACTTGTAACAAATTGTCCAGTTTGCTTGGAGCAAAGAAGTAACAAATCAGAACCATTACTGTTGACTGAACTACCAAATAATCCCTGGGAGTCTTTAGGTATTGATCTTTTGAAATGTAATGCAAAATGGTATTTAGTTGTGCAAGATTACTATTCTAGATTTCTTGAACTGGTTTATGTGGATGCATTGACTACTGGAGCTGTGGTTGCTAGATTGAAAAATATATTTGCTCGACATGGAGTACCATATGTGGTAAGAGCTGATGGAGGTCCGCAATTTACTTCTCAGGATTTTAAAAATTTTGCTGAAGAATATGGTTTCCGTATAGTGACATCAAGCCCAAGGTATCCACAATCAAACGGAGAAGCAGAAAAAGCAGTTGACATAGCGAAGCGGATTCTAACAAAATGTAGTGATCCAAATCTTGGATTGTTAGAATATAGAAATACACCCTTAGAGTCTGGTCTTTCACCTGCAGAGTTACTTTATTCACGGAAGCTCCGATCAACATTACCGTCAATAAATAACTTCAGACAGGTAACAAGGGAAAGATTGCAAAAGTTTAAAGAGAAGGATTTTTCAATCAAGGAAAGAAATAAGAGAAACTACGATGTAAGGAAAGGTGTAAGAGATCTCTCACAGCTTGATCAAAATGACAAAGTTTGGATTCCAGATTTAAAACGTTATGGACATGTTGAGAATAAATCAAATCATCCTCGGTCCTACCTGATAAATACACAGGCAGGGAAGATCAGAAGGAACAGGAGACATATAATAGCTGTGCATAGGCCTATTGAAAATGGTAGAAATAGATTTGAACACCAATACCAAGAAGACCAAGGAACTGAAACTGATGCTGGACATAATTACAATAGCAATGAAAATGACAGACCTAAAAGAAGTGTAAAACCACCTCTTAGATACAGTGATTCAGATTTTTACAAATAAACTAAAAAAAAAGAGAAAAGAGAAGATGTGCTGTTTGGTATTTTTATACTTGCTATCATATGTTGCATATTTGATGTTTGTTTTTATTGTATTGTTGTTTTGAGCTTGAAGACTTACTTTTGGGATCTTGGCTAATAAAGTATCTATGTTTAACTGTGGTGTGAGTTTTACCTTTCACTTCACCTAACATAGCAAATAATGCTAATCAAGCTCAAAATGCGGGCGCGGGACCTGCCGTGCAACCACATCCAGTAGTTCCAGCCGTTCAAGTAGACCAACCGAGGCCAGGTCGCTTGTATGATTTATCAGTAGCGAACCTTGTGGAGCCTTTCCGGGGTGATGGCACAGGTCCGACCGTGAAGGATTTTTTCCGTCTATTTGAAAGTGCGGCAGGCGTGGGCCGATGGGGAGAAACTGAGTTACTTAATATTTTGGGGTTGAAATTAAAAGGTTCGGCAGCAACTTTTCTGTCCTCACTGCTTGATAAGTATGGGGAGGAAGTTGAGTACAATAGACTTAAGAAAGATATAATTGAGAGGTTTACTGGCAAACATTCACAGCATTATCACTATTCAAATTTGTCAAACGCGGTCCAGACGAAAAATGAAACTGTGGAGGCATTTGCAGATCGTGTCAGGCGTTTGGGTACCTTGACAATAACTCCGCGGGTCGATCCGGATGAACAACGAATCGTTAAGGAAGAAGCGGAAAAACGCATGTTGCATGCCTTCCTTCATGGACTAAGTGGTCCTGCAGGTCAAGCGACAAGGTATAAATTCCCAGAAACCTGGGACGAGGCGGTGCAATATGCAGTCATGATAGCCGCCGATGAGCGCAGCCACCCGAGTAGGGAGCAAAGAAACGTGTTTTCCACTTTGGTCACATGCTACAATTGTCAGCGACCAGGGCATCTCGCTAGGGAGTGTAGGGCACCAAGACGTACACCTGGAAGTGGTAGTGGTGTGAGAGATTCAAACGCAGCCTCCCGTGGGGGTTATGCCGGGGTAGGTACTAGGCGAGGAGGTCGTGACCGGAGAGATAATGCTCACCCACAACGTCTATCAGAACGTTATCAACAGCCTCAGTCCAGTAGTACTGAATGTCAAGGCTCGGGTAGGCGTCCCTTATCAGACGTAGAATGTTATCGTTGCCACAAGAAAGGCCACTATGCTTCTAACTGCGACAGATCCATAAATGGGCAGGGAAACAGGAGGGGTCCGGTAGTTTAGATAGGCGCCCATCTATCGGACCAAGCATCACCTTGAAGCAGGTGATTGTTCCTAGTATCCTTACCACCTCGAATGGGGATCTGACCGTAATTGGGATTATTGAAAATAAAGAGGTTACCTTATTAGTGGATACAGGGGCAATACTATCCTTGCTTAAGGAGGGCGTTAGTAGCCAACCAATAATGAAGAGTAATGATGTTGTTAAGGGAGTAACCGGAAATGATTTGGAAATTTTGGGAGTATGTGGGACAAAAATTATCCTGTGACTTTTCGGGTGGGACATTTACAAATACCATATGGAGGAATTTTAGGTTTAGATATTTTGAGGACAATAGGAGCCATTATTGATTTAAGAAAAGATAAAATTGAGTTTGAGGGGGACCCATTACTTAGTGACGATGAATACTCACCGGAGGAGGAAGTAGCTAATCCGCCTCCAGTGGAGGGTGTAGTATGGCAGGTGGTCCTGCCTGAGAAATTTGTTCTGGATCCGGTAAGTGAGATAAGGGTCAGGGCAGTGCTGAAGGCACTACCTGAATCCCGAGGCTTAGCTTTCCCGGAAACAGTTTATGTTCAACCGTTCGATTTAGACATGACAGGAGTTTTTGGTGCGCACGTTGTAAGTAGAGTTTTCAGAGAACCGGGTATTAAGGGTAATGCCGCGGTATATAGTGTACAATGCCAGCTGGTGAATTTAAGTAAGGAGGCGGTGAGCCTTGAAAAAGGGGAGCGAGTGGCCATAGCTACCCCAGTGGTGAATGATGAAAGGCGAGTGAATGTGTGTGTGGTTGAGGGACAGCACAGAAGCAGATCGCTTGTGCTGCCACGAATGAATGTAGTCAGTGAAAAGGCAGCAGCAGGATTGCCAGCACGGGTACCTGCTCCTGGCCTAAATTTTGATGGGGCTGGCGCGGGTGATTCTGATAGGGTACCCGTCCCAAGCCTTTGTTTTGATGGAACTAGTAGTGTCCAGGAGTCCGTGGATGATTCCGAGGCTGTCAAAGGGTCAGACCTATTAGTTTCCGTCCTGGGAAAAGGCGTTGTCGATGTAGATAAATTAATTGAGGGTAAACTTGCCCATTTGAAGGGTAAAGATAGAGAAGTCATGTTTGAAGTTCTTTCTGAGTATAAAGATGTATTTTACGACGGTCAACGAGCTTTGGGTTGTACAAGTAAAATTGAACATAATATTTATACAGGCGAAGTCCCACCAATCCGGAAACGTCCCTATAGATTACCGTATGTTCACAAAGCGTTAGTAAAGGAGCAAATTCAGGATATGTTAGATAAGGATATCATTGAGCCGAGTGATAGTGAGTGGAGCTTTCCAATTGTATTAGTTTTGAAGAAACGACCAGTAGATGCAGGTCCAGATTATAAACCAAATTGGCGTATGTGTGTAGATTATAGAGCCTTAAATGCAGTATCACGAAAAGATTCTTATCCAATTCCTAATATTCAGACCACCTTGGACTCCCTTGGTAAATGTAATTGGTTTTCTGTGTGTGATCTTATGAGCGGATATTGGCAAATTAAAGTCGCTAACGAGGATCGGCCTAAGACGGCATTTGTAACGGAGGAAGGGTTATTTCAGTGTAAACGGTTACCTTTTGGGTTAAGTACAGCTCCATTGACATTCCAACGAGTCATGGATTCCGTTCTCTTGGGCTTAAAGGGAGCAGGAGCGTTAGTGTATTTAGATGATATTTTGGTGTATGGTAGTACTATTGAGGAACATGCTACTCGGTTAAGAGAAGTCTTTAGTCGGTTGAGAGACGCAAATCTAGTATGTAGACCGGAAAAGTGTGTGTTCGCTCAGACACAAGTACATTACCTAGGACATGTCATAAGTTCCGATGGCATCCGACCGGAAGAAGATAAAATAAGTGCAGTAGTGAACTTCCCTATTCCACATAATGTTAAGGACGTGCGTTCCTTCATTGGCTTATGTTCATTCTATAGGCGATTTATTGGAAATTTCTCTGAAATGGCAAAACCGCTGACAGATTTGACGCAAAAAGATAAGAAGTTTGAGTGGGGAACAAGACAAGATGAGGCCTTCAGGGCCCTGAAACACGCGCTTACTACACCACCAGTATTGGCATATCCACAGTTTGATAAATCTTTTATTGTCACAAGTGACGCTAGTCTTTATTGTATAGGAGGTATTTTAAGTCAAGAATACGAGGATGGTGAACGACCGGTTGCTTATTACTCAAAATCCATCTCAAAAGCAGAACAAAATTACGGTGCTACAGAAAGAGAATTGCTTGCTGTAGTTATACTAACTAAAGTGTGGAGATGTTACCTGTATGGTAATAAATTCACATTAAGAACAGACTGTGCCGCGATAAAGTGGATATTTTCTTTGAAAGACCCAAATAGTCGATTAACTCGCTGGGCACTTAAACTGTCCGAGTTTGACTTTGAAATTGAGCATAGAAAAGGTAAATTAAATCAGGCTGCTGACGCATTGTCACGTTTTAGAACTATCTGTAGACCAATATGGTCACGAGATGCTGTCCTGCAGGGACAAGAATCAGATCCATTTTGTAAAGAGATCTCTAAACAAATCAAAAATGGGGAAGACAATAACTTCATACACGACCTTGATGGGTTACTGTATCAGAAAGACGAGGCCGGCAACCGGCTTGTCGTTCCAAGAGGGATGATAACTAAAGTGTTAGAGACTCATCACGACTGTGTATTTAGCGGTCACCAGGGGATCAAAAGAACTCTAGATACCATCAAAGCACGGTATTTTTGGCCCACACTTAACAAAGATGTTACGGAGTATGTTAGTAACTGTCGTTCATGTAATCTTAGGAAGCCAGGAAAACGTTACACTGCGCCCATGGGAGTATTCGAAACAGTTAAAGTCCCAATGCAGATGGTCAGTATGGACATAGTCGGGCCTCTTGTAGTGACTAGGGCGGGTAATCGATATTTACTATCATTTATTGACTCAGCCACACGTTGGGTAGAGGCCATAGCTATTCCGGACCAGACAGCTGAAACTATCGCCAAAGCGTTTGTTAACAATATTATAGCTAGATTAGGCGTGCCCAAATATCTCTTAACTGATTGCGGGAGCAACTTTCTGTCTAAATTATTCAAGGAAGTGTGCAGTTTGATGAAAATATCCAAACTGCAGACCACAGTCATGCACCCCATGAGTAATGGGCTGTGTGAGCGGCAACATCAGACAATAGCTGCTATGGTGTCGCATTATGTGAATAAAGACAGTAGGAACTGGGACACGTTTATACCCTACATCCTTATGGCGCTCAGGAATGCTAAGCACCCTGTTACAAAAAGTTCGCCATTTTTCTTGATGTATGGGCGCGAGATGCGGTTACCAGCGGACGATGATTATACGTTTTCTGGCGATACGGAGACACCAGTAGGGGATTTGGTTGTGAAGATTAGGGAAGCAAACGAGTTAGCCGCTCAGTATACCGAAGCAGCACGGCTAAAGAATAAGGAGTATTATGATAAGAATACTCGTCTGTTAGAACTAGATATAGACGACTTGGTGTATGTGTATCATCCCGACATTAAGAAGGGAGTTCAAGCAAAATTCAAACGTTATTGGTCAGGGCCTCACGAGGTGGTGGGGAAGATAAGCGAGCTGGTATACAAAATTAATGTCAATGGTAGGGTTGTAAGTTTACATGTAAATAGATTAAAGAAGTGTCGAGGCAAACAGCTGACTGATAGTAAAGCGCGTAACAGGAAAGATAACGCGACGGGTCAGGCTGTGAGCGCTCCGGTTGAGATAAGCGATGACGTAACGGGTGACGATGTGCTGGAGTCTGACGGTGTAGTACCAGGAGAATTAAATTGGGTAGAGGGTCCCATATTGGTTGAGGACAACTTCATTAATGACGTGGTACATGAAATCGAACCAATAGACTTTGATTCTGATGAGAGCGTAGTCGAAGCACCAGATGATCCCCGTGACGCGGATTGGGAGCCGGATGTGCCTCAGTTCGAGCCACAAATTGATCAAAATGCAGACGGTCCTGCATATCGTACTAGGTCTAGAGCCCGTGACAATTGATTAGAGTAAGCTATGAATTGTTAATACATTATTATGTTTGAATGAGTAAGCTTTCGTGTTTTGGCATTTGATTTAATTTTGATTTCAGTGTTTAGTTAAGGAACATTATGGGAGTATTCATATTATTTATTTTATTTATGTTATTTATAGTATATGGAATAATTATAAATTTTGAAAGAAAATATATATAATTTGGCTCTGCTTGTTTTGATATTTTTTTCAGTAATTAATTGTTGATAGAATTATTGCTAGTATTGATGTAGACTGTTGGTTGATTGTAAATATGAAGTAAATAATTAATGTTATGATATTGCTGTTTGAATTTGACTTAAGAGTTAGCTTACCAAAGAATCATAATTTATCTAGTCAGTTTCCATTATACATTATAATAATATTTGTATGCGAACGAATTATGTTTATTCTCGTAGATTGTCGTTTGTTGACAATCGTTGCTGCACAATATGATAGCTATGTATGATTGCATTTATTTTATTTCTGTGATTTTGTTTTATCTAAATAACTAGTCATGACATTTGCCATTTAAGTATTGGAACATTATTTAGTGTATTGTACTTAATGTATATATTCTTATTTTATTGTTGTTAGGTATGTTCATAATTATTTGTACGATCAACCAATGAACATTGCTACCAGGATATGTTTTGTCTTTTAATCATTGAATGGGTTTTAAAATAAATTTAAAATATATATATATATATTTCGAACTGGTGATTGGCAACCGGGGGACTACAAAAAGGGGAAATGATTGACTTGCTTGAAGTACATATCTTTATATGTAGCATTTTCTTTGTTTGTTAATTATTGGGAATAATATAATCTATTATATTTAAAGGAAATATTTAATAATAATTTACTTATTTATGGAGATGATGGTGAGATGATACTTATTGCTGACCATGCAAGGGTAACGAGTAAATCTAGTCATATAGTATATCCAGTCGTTTGGACGGCAATTGGCAACAAACTAATCCAGTTAGTCTTCTCATTAAAATTGGGGAAATAAATTGAATTTAAGAAAACATTTCAATTTATTCTCTAGCTATAGACATGAGCTAATGCATCTGTTTGAGTTAAAGGGACATACCTTTATTGGCTGCGACGATTATGGAAGCAGAAAGGTGACCAACTAGAGGCACGTGAAGGGTTGGACGATGATGTGGACTCAAACGGAGGCTCGAGAGGTGGACGAGGCGGAAGCGATGGAGGACCTGCCACGGGCGCAACAGGTGGGAGGTCGACAATGGAGATATAATCAATTTCGGTCACCTCCGTCGCCGGAGATGACTGAGACTGCTGACTTCTCGGAGCAACGAGAGGTAGACCCGCACCGTTGTCGTCGATGTCAACCTCGACACGGCTTCCGTCGGAAAGCCGATAGACTTCCTTGTTCAAGGCGAGGGTTTGTGAGTCAAACAATATTACTACACGGAACCACTCGTAGGAAGTGCTGGGAGAAACGCGAGTGTATACGTCAAGTATGAACCGGGCAGACATGCTAGTTTGCTAGACAGCCGAGAAAGACTTGGAAATTAAGTGTATGAGGGCTGAAGTTCCTCCGGTCATTGATAATGCCGCCTACGACTCCGGGATAACGAACTTTGCTGGAACATTTATATCCTTTTTGCATACTGTATGTGTATAGGAAAAAATATATGTATATATAATAATTTACAATGCAATTAGGGAAGTTTTAGGAGTAATTAGGTTGTTTTTGTATGTAATATTCAGTGTATGTTTTTGGGTATTTGTTATGTATTGGAATTTTATATGGGGGAGTTAACGTGAATACAACTAAATGAAATATGATTTTTATTTTTTTTGCTTTGGTAATTTTATAGCTTTAAAATGTTGATATTAGTTGAAAGGAGTTAGGGTTAGTAATCAATTCTCCTTTCAGGCAATTAAAGTTTTATTCTAGTTCATGTTTATTTTAATAAGTAAATTCGCAATATTGTTAACAAATAGGTATCTATGTAATGTTTGTTAGAGTAGTTTTATCAGAATTACATATGATATTATGGCTTTTGTTTTGTGTGAATTATAATGTATAATAAGATTTTAAATGATGTATTTAAATTTAAACTATAAAAGTGAAGTTTTGTATCTTTATTATTATTATGTGTTAAGAATTTATTATTGCGTTATTATTGTATTGTAAAATGGGTGATAACCAATTTGGTTTGTCTTCAAGTAGCTTTTTGTAACTTTGTTTTCATGTAGATTATTTAATCCTCATCTCAATATTAATTGAGGTTCTCATTCAAGGTTGTAAAATGAGTATATTTGTAATAGATTATAAGTGTCCAACACATCATGGGTGGGTTGTTGCTAGTCAGCTAACCGCTGCCGCGGCATGGTGTTATCTGGCCGTCTGATAGCTGCTATCGCGGGTCTTCCGATTAACTGTTTGCTGTAGGACAAGTGTAACGAACTTATGTTACCTTAAAAAATCAACTCTCAAGGGAGATGATTTTCTCCTTTTTAGATGGGGCGAATGTGATGCTGTCATCACTATATATAGATATATATTCAAATTTTAGTTGGAATTTATTTAGATTGGTTTTAATATAAATTATATAAATTCTATTTTTCTAAAGTTTAATTGTTTAAATAATTTTATTTAAAAGGATAGTTGGTCCAGTTATGATTATCAGTCACCACGCGCTTACTTACAGATATGAGCATCCTGTTGTTGTCCTCGAATAGACTAACCAATAGGAATCGTTTATTTCAAGGATTTACCAAATATGGCAATGTAGATTATGGTGAAACTAAGAGAGGGGATTTTTGCAACTCATAGGTTTTTAGCTGAAGAAGAGATCATTCTCTTCTACAGACTCCTGCTGGCAGCACTCACCTTCTGAGTTGTAAGTAGTCCCTCGGGTTACTGCTTAATCAGCCAAGTTCAGTAGTACTTGTTGTAATGTTTTAACTTATAAATTTCTAGCTACCGACGAAACTTAGGACTTACCCACAAACCTTTCTCGAATATCAGAGAGCTCACTCAGCCATGATGCTGTTGGTTTATTTTAAAGTAACAATAATAAAGTATGATAATTTAGTGTAATTATGTAACACTGTGAAAATATTTGAATTTATTTAAAAGTATGATAATACAACTTGTGTTTAATAAAGAATAGTATTCATAATTGTTGTTCGTCATTGCCCACCATCCTGGCGCACGACAGGTTTTATCACCGGAACCATAGAGGGCAGAGCCTACTAGTAGGAGAGTTCAAAAACTATCTCCATCGGGACACCCGTATTGCGCCAGAGGGTCCAGGTAGCAGCTCTTAAATCTACCCCCCAAAACAGACCTGTACTGCGCCAGAGCGGCCTTTATCTTGTACAATTAAGTTCTGAGAGAAACTGTCTTATTAATAAGTCTGAGAGTTTCTTCAGTGTGATATAGACACTCTGCGACTTATACAATACTGTATTTTGTGCTCAAACTTATTCGACTTATACAACACTCAATCTACATTCTGAAAATGTTCAACACTCGAGTAACAATGCTGATCTAAATATTAATTTCTGCTATTGTTATTCGTATTATAATTCATTCTTACTACAGTAAAACTAAAAGGCAGAATAAAATTGAAATTATGACTTTTGAAATCAATAAGTCTGTCATAATTTAAACATTGAAAGTATTCATCAGTAATGATAATCATAATAGAAATAATAATCTGTCGAATTTTAGTTTGTCATTTGAGAGTATAAAATGATTCGTTTCTTGAGTATGGTCGAGAATATGTAGATGACCCACTTTCACTCATGTTTTCAACGTTACTTTTCGCTACACTACACAGAGACTAATTATTTTCCTAATTAATACAAACATGGAATATTTCTTTGTTACAGTTAGGAACATTACAACACTTATAGCATTTTTTAGGTTAAGCCTTCGATTTAACGTTAAAATTTACAGTTGTTGTGGTTGTTGCCAATTGAAACAGTTGATACAAAAATAACCAAATTACCGTTGAGTGATAAGTACGTATCTAATTGCAATTCCTCAATGGCACTGAGAAATACAAAACTATTTGGATGCGGTGAAGAGCATGACTTGTTCAATTTCTATGAAAGCTTTCACACACGTTTGTGGTTCTCCACAGTTTTGACTTGTCGAGAGCCCAGATATAATGAGGAAAACTTGCACCACAAATATAGTTTTCAACTATGTAGTCACTGAACTTTCTTATATTTTCCTTTGGTGGCTGAATACACCCAGCAGAACGCAGAAAGCATCGCCCACTTGTTCAGGTCTGAGATAGGCCAGACCGAAACAGTATCGGAGCCACGTCCCTTCTTCACGGCTTTTGACTTTGTACGCCGTAGTCAATTCCAGCATTTTTTATTTTTCCCCCCTGTGAACAAATTACAGTAAGACTACAAATTGATGTGGCAAAAAATACATCAGAAACAATTTGAGCCATATCCCATGATACTACTACTTATCATACGCTTAACAAATGTACATGAAAATGCAAATTGCACAGTAAAATAATGGATTTCAACTAAGACACAACGAAAAAGTCTCAATTATAGGTGACGCTGGTTATATAGTATACAGTACATTGCATGCAGAACTGACTGTCAAATAAGTAACCCAAATGTTAATTAGCGTACTGGATTATTAATAAATCATGATCAGCTTTATTTGAGTAAACAAAGAAATCTGCTGTTACAGTAATGGCTCCAAATTATATTCTTATGGAGAACCTAATTTTGTGTTAACATTTAAGGACTTATACTATTTTTTTCAGCCGTCACGGGATAAAAGACCTTTAATTTGAGCTCTCTACCGTCGTTTTACGACTTCCCAGTCGCCCACAGTTTTGACGCGTACGTAATTGAATATTGTTAAACAACTTAGGAAAATTTCACTGTTAAATCATAATTTATTATATTTATAAATTCTATATGGCTTGTGGCGATAGTTTTATAGTGTTTGGTTTTGGTTTATGCCTAAAATGGTGTAAAAGAGTAATTACAAACTACTAGTGGCTTATAGGGACATAAGTCCCTAAAAATCTGAAATGTAAAACCAAATATTATAATATTTAAACAAACTCAGAATCAAATTATCTATGTGTCAGGATAGGTGTCCCTGTACACCATATCTTTTGTGTAAAAACAAGTTTGTTGTTTGTCTTAGTTTCCTTTTGTTCATGTTATTTTCAATAAATAGTTTAAATTACTCCAGAGGTTTAACTCTGTTTAAGGCAGCAAACATGTTTGTGAATAAATATTGGTTTTCTAAGGTAGCTTTGGTCTTTTGGTTAATGATGATAAAAAGGCTTCCCTAATTAAAATACTGGAATTTGTCCTCGTCAAATATGAAAAGGCAAATAAAGGTGTTGAGATAAGCTTAGCTCAAGAGCTGCCTTTTTTTATTTGGCCAAGGCCAAAACCGCTAAATTAGCACCCCGACCCAGTTATTTTTTCTAAGCTCATGCTCCTTTTGTAAAGGTTTAACAAAATCTGTGTAAAGTAAAGGCATCCCATTGACCAAACTTAACGCCAAATTTGTTTCTGATCAACTTAGATTATGTGGTGGTATTCCTCCAAAAGGTGCGATTAACTTTACATATTCTATAAAAAAAAGGACCTAATCAACGGCTGATCCCTAGATATTTTGTGACTGGTTAGGGTGCCATTACCCAGTTATCAAAACCTATTACCAAATTACTTTTTATCATAATCTTCGACATGCATATTTATGTTAGTTTTAAGAAACGGAAACTACCTCTAGGTTTTACTGTTATATATTATGGATGCTCCCTTTACCACCGTGCATTTAGGCTATTTATTTGAACCTATTTTGCTTAGAGCAACAGACTAATCACACACTTATACAACTTTAACAGACAGTACCTGTTTAAAATCTCCAAACAATATTGTTGTTCCGCCCATTGAAACTTGTCATAGTACTTACTCAATGAACAAATATATTGCCTGTACTATTATTCCCAGGATGCTTTTGTCAGGATGTTGAGGTTGTTCGACTTCATACAAAATATTGATTAAACAATACAATAAACATCAAAATAAAAATGTTAGTAGATATACACAAATTCCAGAATAAATCTTTCAAATATGTTTTAATATCAAAACAAAGCAGAAGTTTTCCATTTAATCTTGAATTGTTTATTATTTAGTCAATGCGGTTATTTTATGTTAAACTTTTCTTCAACACAACAACAACCTTCAAATTCGAAGAAAAACTTGATTATTTTTTCAGCCTTACTAAAATAAATGAAATAAAATAAATAAAATAATAATAAATAAAATAAATAATAATAATAATAATAAAATATATAAATAAATAATCTATCTATATATTAATAGGCAAGCAGGTTTCTTTAAAACCTTTTTTCCCAGCTCGTGTGCATCTAAGGAAAAATCTACGAATACTGTTAGAAAGTTATTTTCCTGTAGTTATAGCAGAATCCCTTAAAAAATTCAAATAGGCTCAAAAATAAGCACAAAAAATGAGTTTGAAATAAAAAAAATTAACATGGGCTTTATGGGTTGCTATGCTGGTGACAAAATAACAAAGTAATATAAACAGAAAATCAAAACAAAATAAATGTAAGAAATTCCAATCACATGTTTTATAAATAAAGAAGTCTATACAGGTATATTGGATTTTTTTAGCTAGAAGCGGTTAAGGTGTGGTGGAATATCTTTGAAGATGGACCTTTTAGTGCGATCATTGTGTTCATACGTGTCAAATTTTAAATGTGTTAAATAGATACATTTGCATAGTAACAAGGCCCTAAAATTAGGCATTTTAACACTAAATGTGTTAAATCAAAACAAACAAAGTAGCATTATATATTCTTTTAATTGACAATGGTTAAACATACTAACTATACTTTAATAAACTCATTTGGTCATTAGAGGATATTTACTGTGAAATAGAGGCGTGATTCCTAATTTCAAATCATCTAATGAATAAACTGTTATTTAATTATTGTCTTCAAACTAAAAGTGATGGTTGCTTTGAAAATAATAATTTTACCATAAGCAAATATAAAAATATTATATCTTCTTGAAAAATTAATGTTCATACTATGAAGCACATTAACAAACACATATCAAACCCACTTTGTTAAGGATACAACACTTAAAACATTTTATAGGTAAGAAATACAAGTTCTGACGCTTTATAATTGCTTTTATTATTATTTTTCTCTGCTTTTTGTGAATTGTGAGAATGCATGCATGCATGGGCGTTTCACAGTGAGTGAGAGGTTATGTTCGTTCGGTCAAACCGAGCGACTAAAGTTTCAGGTTTTTTTTTTGTTCTTCTTTTTTTTCAGTCAGCTCAGCTCGGCCGGCGCTGCCAGTGCCAGTCTGCTGTGCAAACAAACAAACAGTTCAAACATGGTCTACGAACCATGAAAAACAAAGAGGACCAAATATGAGCAATCCAAAAGAATTCCGTAGATTATAAAGTAATATTTATGTCACTACATTTTAGATTTTTTAGTGTGCTGCCAACTACTTTGTTTTAAGTTAAAGTGCCTGCCACAAACCGCCGTAGAAATATAGTACAATTAAGAAATCTTTGTTCAAAAAAAGAAAAAAAAAATGTAAATTATTTCTTTGCTAGCCTTATTGTATCAATTGGACCTCACCGACAAGTTTTATAAACTTGGTGAGGCCAAGCTGTTGTAATTTTCATAATAAATATATTTGTATTTGTATAATTATATTTAGATAATAATGTAGTTGCTGTGACTGGGATCATGATAAACTGTTGGGACATAATGATGATTTACGTTTCGTTCGGAAATATCTCAAGACCCAGGGTTTCAAGTTAGGGGTCAGAATTATATACTCTCGAGATGACGAGATAAACCTTTATAGACTAACGTTTTGAGTTTTTACCCATTTAAATTATAATTAATTAACAGCTAAATTGTATTGTTAATCATTCACTTATGCAATCTGATACTGTAAGTTTACCAGGTACCAAACAGGAAAACGTTATACTGTACGATAGGTCAAGGAAGCAGGATTCGAGTTTGGTTTATAAAATGCGGTAGCCAAAATACTGAATATTTTCCAATAAATCAGACAATTACATATACTAAATAAATTTATTTGATCTTAAATAAATCTTCTTTCGTAAGTAATACAACGTTGTCCCTAATTGACAACATGCCAGTTTGTTTGTTTTGATTTAACCTAAAAAATTGACATGTGAACATTGAACACATGATCACACTAACTACTGAACAGCCAAAAAAAGTTCATACTCAAATATATCCCAACATACCTCAACCACTTCTAGCTAAAAAATCCAACTGTAGACCTACATATTTTTGGTCGAGTTTTCGACCACTGGACGACCTCTAGTATATAAAAAATAATAATATAATTAAATTAAATTCCTTTGATTTGAGCCATCTCCTAAGAGTTTACTACTTATCATACCCTTAACTAATTTACTTAAAAATACAAAAGTTTGCAAATTGCACAGTAAAACAATTGATTTGAACTTTCTAATGCGTAACTAAAAAGTCTTTAAGCTGTTATAGATAACGTCATCGCTGGTTTTATATGGTATACAGTACATTGGAGAATCGACTGGCAAATTATAATCTAAATGTAGGCCTAATATTGCTCACTGGCTTAGTGATAAATCACGATCAGCTGTATTTGACAAAACAAAAATCAGCCGAAATATCTAACTCTACTCTCATGGAGAACATTTTAC
This sequence comes from Macrosteles quadrilineatus, assembly GCF_028750875.1. Classification (NCBI taxonomy): domain Eukaryota; kingdom Metazoa; phylum Arthropoda; class Insecta; order Hemiptera; family Cicadellidae; genus Macrosteles; species Macrosteles quadrilineatus. The sequence goes on along the minus strand of NW_026542594.1, from coordinate 31,855,287 downwards.
GTTAGGATCTAATTTTGTGTTAACATTTTGAGAATTTCACTATTTTCCCGCCGTCACGGGATCGAGACCTTTAATTTGAGCCCTCTCCCGTCGTTCTAAAACTTCCCAGTCACCCACATTAATACCTTTAAGGGCCATTCAAAGCATTTTTGTCAAAATGTTGTAGTACTCAATTTTACGTGAAAACAGAATCAAAATCTGTTTAAATTCAATCCCAGTGACCAAATCTCTAAATAGCTTTCAATTTGTTCACCTAAAGGGCTGAATAATTTCAAGTTATACTGTAAAACAGCTTACTTTTGCTTTTTAATTTAGCTTACAACGGACTTGTTTGCTTTTTAATTGTCAATGTGGGAAATTGTATGTAAATTTGATAGTTATTTAAGGGAAAACGGCCGACATGGTTTAAGAGTAGAACTAGACATTACTGGGACACACTGTAATCAGTGGATGTTATAAATAAACTATATAAAATGCTGTATTAGATTTGTATTATGTTAGTTTACCGATCATAGCCGTAGGAAGTAATTACGACTTAAGTCATTAGGCCTACAACAGATTACTTCATTTAATTTAATTTATGCCATATTAGCTTAAGAACATAGATGAAAATTACATTTCACATTGCATAATGGCCCAGCTGAAATGATTAATACTGCACGGTACCAAACACTTAAATCAGTAACAATTGGAGTAAAATGTAATTATTTAGAAAATAATATACACTGCATATAGGTTTACCTAGTACTTAAACTTGTTGTTACCCACGGGGTTAACCCCGTTTGACTTCATAAGGTATTAATAAAACTGTTGATTGGTTAAGTTAAGCTGAAATACACAAAACAGAATACAGTAATACAAATAAATAATCACCCCTGATTTTAATAAGGTAATAAATTGAAAGTATAACATACAAATAAGTACAGCTGAGGTATTTTTAACATTAGGTATATAGAAAGTTCCATTTTAGAAAGTAATGATGACCTTAAAGGGCAATTTATGAAATAATGGATAGTTTTGCGCAAAGTTTCTCGTCATGACGAACATTTTAAGTATATGGTTTAAGGGGGGTGTGTGTTTTAGTTTTCTCACAAGTTCACGGGTACTGGATTTATATGTATGGATATGGAATAGACATGTAAGCAAAACTAAACTGGAAATGAATACTGAAATTAATTCATGCTTATAACCATCCCAAGGCATAACTCGATAACTCTGTTTGATCTTGGTTACCAACTCCTATATTTATTCTTGGGTAAATACAGTATGTCAATTGCCTTAAAAGCGTTCAACATTTTTGACCGCAAACATATAATTTTCCTACTTATGGATTATCCTAGTCAACCAAGGTGATTAAATTAATCTTGAAAGTTGATTACAAAAACCTATAAGTATAAAAGAGGATGTTGGTTTGTTTATTTGTATATTTGGCAGTGATAAACTCAGACCCCGATGGCCACGAAACTTGGTACATACAATATATAGAATTTCATGGAGTAGGTTTATACACCATCAATTTCGTGATAGCTCTCAGGTCTTTACAATAAACAGGCTTACAATAAACTTTTTACAATAAAGACAATAATAATGTATTATTTTAATAGCCATATTTTAATAGCCAAAGACACTCTCACCGATTCAGTGAGTACAGAAAAATAATTTGAACATTGATCGGTACTCTGGTTTTCTCGGAGTAGGGTGGTTTTCACGCTTATTTCGATGTCGATATCGGTTTTTAAATATCTGTTTACGTTTTGAAGATATATTCAAACGAAAACTCTCCCCCATACATTTCTTATGGACGAGTCGTATTTTTTTCTTATATGTCTAGTTCTTATCAACGCTTGCACTGATCGTCTAACCTTTAAATATTCTGTGATGTAAGGGCTTTCATTTGACCTATTGATGATTCAAATCGAACGAGTTAGCGACGAGCTACAATCCCCAAAACCATATTAAATTTAACTTTTTAGAAATCTTTTTTATTAAAATATTTATATCTCGAGTTGTTAATACGTCACCAAGTTCTTTCTGATTTTGAATTATTTAGTAAATGTTTGGCTTTAATTTTATTAATCTAATATATAAAATTCTCGTGTCACAGTGTTTGTCTGCAAACTCCTCCGGAACGACTTCACCGATCGTTATGAAATTTGGTGTGTAAATTCTGTAGGTATGCGAATCGGACGTAAACTATTTCCCGTTTCGAAATTCTTAAAAGGGCTCCGCCCCAGTGGCTCTGGAGTTTCCCATGTTAACCTTATGAGAAATGGAATTAATGAATCTTAACAGCTGTTTCAATTAAACGAGTTGTAGTGGGGAGGCAAATTTAGTAAAATATGTAAAATAACAAAGTTGGCTCACCCCGAAAGGTAACCGGTGAACACTATGCTAGATGATATCGTATAGTAGTAGAGATGATATTTTGACCGGTGTTCACTCTGTATGAGTGGGACTCTCTTTTCTGGACGCCATTTTCCAAAATGGCGGATGTCAATGTTTGATCTTTGTATAACTCGAGCAAAAATTATCCGATTTTGATGAAATTTGGTATAAACGTTTAAAATGACATTTATTCAAACGAGTTCGGGAACCAGCATGATCGGACCATGGAAGCGGGGGTTTATGGGGTGTTTATGGGGGGTTTTATGGGGTCAAAATGGGATTTTCTTATGTTTCGCCCCCAAAGCACAACATTTCCAATTTCTCTCTAATCCATTTTAAAGAACTTTAAAAAACAAATTATTAAGTATATTAAAGTTTTTTTGTACCCTTATTGGTTACGGAGAAAATTCAAAAAGTGTTAATTTAAAATTACCATGTTATTCTTATGGAGGATATTGTCAACTCTTGTAGTTTGCTTGTTTATGGATATATTTTGATCAAACTTGGCAAACCTATTCATTTATACTAAGCTATTAATGTTCTATTAACATTCACACTTTATTAGCCTCCCTGTAGCAGCAAACCTAGGTACTCGTTAAATCTAATGTTATTTAAATTGAATTAATTTAAAAACCAATCAGTCAAATGGAAATACGCTTAGTCTGCAGGTTTGCTGTGACGGGGGTATTTATTCTTGACATTTCTTCCTTAACCTAGTGGTTCAGGAGATATAAGCAGTTAAAAATGGGGTTTCCTCCATGACAAATAAATTAATCCGTTTTAACTGCCACCCTAATGTAACCCGTTGGGTCGTTGTACTTTTCTATAATATAAAATTTATCGTCTATTTTTAAAATAATGGACCCCAATACAATGTGACATTAAATATATATTTTTTAAATATAATTAGTTATTTACAATAATATTTCTTTAAACATAGATAATGATATTTCTGCTTATTAAACATGAAAAACACTAGTAAAAGGTTCTTTGTGCACGGTCTAACTCACCTTTTAGTATACATTCAAGATATCAAGATAATATATATTCAAGAGTTATACTGTTACCTCCTCATCGTCCTTGTTTGAATATATGTTCTTACATTTCTCAAGAGAACATCCACACACTTTCTTTGAGACATGGTAGCTTGTTTACTGTACACACAATTAGATCGAGAACAATCTGTAGTACATCCGCACTGCACGAGCTGTTTGTATGTGGATGTAAACGGATCTTTTAGGTGTAAACGGAAGGTTTTTATTTCACCATTATCGTCGTACCATCCACAATCAAGTACATCAGGCAACACAGGCTAAGCCTCCGGTGCTTTCTTCCACACTCATGTGCACGTTCGTTGGATGTGTAGCTTCAATGAAGCATTTGTAGGGGGGAGCATTTCTGGTGTTTTCTTTCCAAACTGTAATTTTCAAAGTTCATTGATTGATTTAAAAGTTTCTGTATTATGGAGAGGACGTGAGTAAATTTGAATAAAAAAATCTTCAGCCGATCTGATTGTCAATTGATCTTAACATTAATAACATCAATTAACATCAATTGATTAATAACATTATATTATCTGATAATGTTCCAACTCCATTTTCTGCAAGCAATTTAGGATTTTTCAGATAAACCTCTCATGCAGTCTTCTTGCCTATGCCGTTTGGCTGACTGGTTTTGTTACAACCAGTAGTTATCGAGTGAAAACCAACAATAGATTCTCGCACTTCAGTTGGAGAATATTGTATGCACAGGGACAAATATTTTCTTAGATGATGTTCCTTGTGACATCCATATTTCATCTACGTTAATTTCTTGAAACATGCTCACTAGCAAAACTAGCGAACCTGTATCTTTGCATTGTACAACTATCCGACTGTACCATTATTATTAGCGACATCTTTTTCATGGAGCAAGATCCTCGTATCTGCTTAACGGAACCCCAGATGTGGAAGTAGCCTTATCACATTGTTCGTAGCCACCAGCTGTCACTACAATCTTGCTTGGGTTTACTTTCTTAGAGGATACATCCAGTAAATTTATTTGAGAGGAAGTTAGTTAAAGATTTTTTATTCTCAAGAAGATTTAATAAATCCATTCCAGTTCTGTGGCAAGGGTACGTTTCTATCTCGTATGTCACGTCTTATAAGGGGGTGCTCTTGATTTTGCGTTTAGTCCTAGTCGCAGATTTAATTGAATTATTTTTATAGCTATCAAAGACAACATCAATTCTGATTTGTTTTTAAATTAATTCAATTTAAATTACATTAGGTTTAACGAGTACTTAGGTTTGCTGACACAGTGAGGCTAATAAAGTGTGAATGTTAGTGGAATATTATTAGTTTAGTATAAATAAAAAAGTATACCAAGTTTGATCAAAATATATCCATAAACAAACAAACTACAAGAGTTGACAATATCCTCCATAAGAATAACATGGGAATTTTAAATTAAAATTTTTTGAATTTTCTCCGTTACCAATAAGGGTACAAAAAAACTTTAATATACTTAATTATTTGTTTTTTTTTAAGTTCTTTAAAATGGTTTAGAGAGAAATTGGAAAATTTTGTGCTTTAGGGGCAAAAAATAAGAAAATCCCATTTTGACCCCATAAAACCCCCCATAAACACTCCATAAACCCCCGCTTTCATGGTCCGATCATGCTGGTTCCCGAACTTGTTCGAATAAATGCCATTTTAAACGTTTATACCAAATTTCATCAAAATCGGATAATTTTTGCTCAAGTTATACAAAGATCAAACATTGACATCCGCCATTTTGGAAAATGGCGTCCAGAAAAGAGAGTCCCACTCATACAGAGTAAACACCGGTCAAAATATCATCTCTACTACTATACAATATCATCTAGCATAGTGTTCACCGGTTACTTTTCGGGGTGAGCCAACTTTGGAATTTTGGCCATTCGCCTCCCCACTATTGGTTCTGATCTATGATGTTCAATAGCATTAAAGTTACAAGGATTACCAACAGGGTGCAGCACTATTATTTCTTTTACATTTATGACAACAGCTAATTTGCAACCAAAAGGTGAGTGAGCGTAGCGAACGAACTTCAACCTGGAGGCGAGTGAGCGTAGCGAACGAGCTAACCTGGAGGCGAGTTAGCGTAGCGAACGAGCTCCAACCTAAAGGCAAGTGAGCGCAGCGAACGAGCTCCAACCCAAAGGTGAGTGAGCGTAGCGAACGAACTTCAACCAGGACGTGATTGAGCGATGCGAACGAGATCATCTTGAAAATTAAACGTAACGGTACTTTCTTTCCATCGGTCTGTCTTAGGGGAAACCTATAACTTAGGCGATAAAAAGTTCGCCGGGTCAGCTAGTCACTATATAAAATCTGACTAATCTACAGTGAGTCGTGGACCTTCATTTAACAATAAATTATTTTTATTTAGAAATTTGTCTTTGGTTTAAGACATATATAACCAATTATAAACAATCAACGATGCAACAGCTCAAGAGTCCATGCATGCCAGTCCTTCGTTATTTTATAAAAGTTGAATGTTTCTCAGTACATGCTCTCGCAATCCAGTTAAGAATGATCAGCGACTATGAAATTTGGATCTTGGTTACTTTGGCAACAAGATATATAAAGAAATACTTTAATAATGGTCTAAACTATGAACCCGCTGAACGTGTAAATAGGCCTATTTTGATAGAGTGTGTAAAATCAAACACAGCTTTAGGAGGAATACCACCACATAAGCTTACACAAAGAGTAGTTTCTATTTTATGTTGATCAGAAACGAAACTAGGGTTTAGTTTGGTCAGCCTTTTACACTAATTTAGTTGCGCCTTTACAAAAGGAGTAGAGATATAAGATTAGAAAATAATAACTGGGCCAGGGTACTAATATACTAATGTATTATTGTAACACTGTATCAATTCAGACACATAGACAATTTTATTCTGAGTTTGTTAAAAATTACAATAATTTGTTTTACATCAGAGCTTTTTAGAGATTTATGTCCCTACAAGCCACTAGTATATTATTTATTTATACATAAAAATTTTTACGAATGGGGTTTTTGGCCTCTATAGACATCAAAATGAAAAAAGTATATCGGTCCAGGGCCTCAGGTCGTAGGTGCCACCCGCTAGCCCCGGGTGCCACCTACGGTAATAGCTACTTCCCTGTTGGGAAATTTTGCTAAACATCAAAATCCGTTATGTTTCTACCGACTTAAGGACTTAAATACAGTAATGGTGTTCATGACCTCCCTTTTCGCTCGTAACCTGTCACTGACATTGGAATATTAATTAGACTGCTTTATATCAAACTTTGTTTGTAATTCCTTTTTTTGAATAATTAAGTTTAGTATGACAAACTAGAATTAATGACTGTAAGAAATTGTGTTAACATTATTTGATTAGTAACATTCATGTAAACAATTGCGTACTTTTAGATTTGTTTTTAGGTTTAGAATTTATAAACTATTATCCTATTATACAGACATTTCTGTGCAAAAATTATTAAAGTTCATTTGATTTTATTTAGTTTGTAAATGTTGATTAGCTGATAATTAGTTATGTTCATAAAGTCCTAAAAAAATTGTGTATATTATATACCAAATAAATGCCAATTATGACCAACTGTTGCCCGGTAAATTTCATTACCATACAGTACGTTATGAAACCCCATTTAAGCAGGTGGCAAAAGGCTGCTTTACGGACTAAATCCATGCGTGGAAACTGGAAAGGCCATTAAAACAGTTAACTATGGCAACAAGTGAAGTCAATATTTCACTTTATTATTTCACTGATAATTTTCCGCAATTTACCTTAATTTGATTTTTAAACTACTGTTTTAGCTTTATACTCGCACGAAATACTTATGAAGTAATCTAGAGCCATTAGTAGTGCCATTACAGGATGGGAAAATAGTACATATTTAAATTCATTTTTGAATCTTATACTGAAATTAGACTTAACATACGCAAGGTTAGATAAAAGGGATTCGACTTACATTTCCTGTTCCTGTAGACAATGTTGACAACCTTTAAGTTAACGACCACCAACAAAACAGTTTTTGACACCCTGCTGCCTTCATCAATGGAACATATCTATATAATTAATACGCTACATGAAACTTTGTCGGTTGAACTCCTCCGCCATTTCTTTACCGATTTTATCCATTGACATCTCGTTGGAAAGAGCGTGTCACGTAGATTTGCAAACTGGTCTTACATTTCTTTTTATGTCCCTTGGGCTCTGCCCCAGTGGCTTTGAAAGCTCCCATGTTATCCTTATGAAGAACATAATTATTTACATTTTGATCAGCTGTATAATTTAAAATTGCTGTTATTTATTTGTCAATTCAACGAAACGCATTGAGTACATTTACTGATTTGTTGAAATTAAATATTTACTACTTTAATTTACATTCGTACACATTATTACAATTTAAAAAATCGAGAAAGCCTGGGCAATTTGATATATTTTACAAAAAATAAAAAATAAAAAATTAATTGACAGGGTACACATTTTTCTTGAGCAATAATGATTGCTCAAGAAAAATGTGTACCCTGTCAATTAATTTTTTATTTTCAATAAAAAGACTCTGTCTTTCAATGGAAAGACTCATGGAAACATAGGAACGTAATAGAACGCAACCAAGTAGAAGAAATAGAGATTAAAAAAAACACTTACTATCGTTATCATCCTATATAATGAAGAACATCTACAATATGAATATTCCCACAAACAATGAACAAGGATGTCAGCCATAGTGTTACTATTTTGTAGGTAACACGGACTTTATGATGATTGGCAAAGGAAGTAGTCCTGAAGGAAAACGCTCTAAGCCTGAATAAAATTGGTACGGCAAGGACATTAAATATATATTTTCATGAAAGTCAAGTAATTTTAAAATAATATAACTACATCCAAGAATCCTTAATAACAACTTTCACTGAAGGATTTGCATTATTCACATTTAAGGGGAACAAAAAACCATATTAACAACATTAGACCTTTCAATTCTGCATTTTTTTCAGGTAAATATAACTTACGTTATAACAGTAACTAGCCAATTTAATGCCAATTGAAGAAAATACAATTGTTATAGAGAGGTTATGCAGAAAGTCAGGCAGTTCTTAAGTAATGTAAACAAAATGTTATCGCTATAAAAAATTACTAACATTTGTAAACGTACTGGCGACAACGGGTAGTACTATGCAGACTACATTATCATTGACGAAGATCAACAACCTAATGCGGCTATAAGTGGGAAAGATTTGTAGAATACACTATACAACCAGATTAGCTTTTGAAAAATGATAAAATATTTATAAGAATTGTGATTTTATGGAACTCTTAGGTACGTAATCTATGAGTCGAGTCTTTTAAACACATCGGAAATTATGACTTTTATTAGTTTTAAATAAGTTATTTGTTTTTAAATACTGCAATTACTTTAATTCTTTGCAAATTCCTCGATTTCGAGCAACATGTACACTAGTAACAATAAATATATAACAGTTTAAGTGCTACATATTTTACTTGGAGATTTGGGTAGCCAAGCGTCAAATTGATAAAATAATTGAGCTACATGCAGCAATGTTGGAATATATAATTTGAAAACAACTTATTATTTCAAGCAAACCCCTATCTTCTGATTTATTCTAGGCTACACTTGTATTTTAATTCGATCAATGAGTTAATACCAATACGTAACTTGGCTGATTCACTGGCAGATAATGCAGGAGTAGCATTAAGGGGGGAGTTCACGCCAAAAATGCCCAAAATATGAATTTTTACAATTTTTTATTTTTTTATTTGTTTTTATTATATATTACATTCTGAACATAAAACAGTTAAAACTACCCTTATACGATTTTTTTCTCATAAAAAAAATACTCTGAAGTAGCACTTTGTCAATCACTAAAAGCACCGTGTTTTGGTATTCGGTCGTTGCCAAAAATGGCCAAAATATGAATTTTTACAATTTTTTAATTTTTATTTTTTTATTATATATTAAATTCTGAACATAAAGCAGTTAAAACCAACCTTATACGATTTTTTTCTCATAAAAAATACTTTGAAGTTGCATTCCGTCAATCACTAAAAGCACCGTGTTTTGGTATTCGGTCGTTTTTCAAAAGTTTACTTTTTTCGCATGGGAACATAAATATCTCAAGTTCTATACTACATAGAAGGACGAATTCTTTTTTATTTTGTTCAGTTTGACAAGATCTACAATCTCTAGCATGGATTTGTAAAAATAATGCCATTAAAGTATTTAAAAAAATAGTTTTTACCAGTTATTTTTTTTGTGGAAAAAAATATTTCAAAATTTAAAAATTTACTGTAATTTTATTTTATATAATTTCCTTAAACCCATGCTAGAGATTGTAGGTATTACTCTCAGGAACAGATTAAAAAAAAAACAACTCTCTATCACTTTTAAAACCTGAGAAATTTATGTTCTCGCAAACCCTTGCAATACGCAAAAATCCCCCCCCCCACCATGGGTAGCGGAAAAAAAATTTTCCAGTTTTTTTCTGTATGTTTTATTTAACTTCACCTTAAGGTGTAGTATGAGTAAAATTGGTTTGTAAATAAAGATTTTCACTTTTTATTTGAACTCCCCCCTTAAACTACAGTATTCTGGTAAATAGTCAAATGGCAGTATTCTCAAAACCCATGCGCAATGCGAGTCAGTCGCCCAGGCACAAGGCGTAGTTCTGCGCTACAAGGGAATGAGAGCGCTGCGCAATGCGAGTCAGTCGCCCAGGCACAAGGCGTAGTTCTGCGCTACAAGGGAATGAGAGCGCTGCGCAATGCGAGTCAGTCGCCCAGGCACAAGGCGTGGTTCTGCGCTACAAGGGAATGTGAGCGCGGGCGCAGTCGTTTAGTCGTTTCACAGTTACTGCGTTTTGATGCAGATTGCAGATTAGTCGCCGGATGGCTAATTCGGTTTGCAGGAGCACGCAGTGTAGCGGGAGTAACGGTGTTTGTGATTACCCCTGCATGTTTGCGTTCCGACCGACCTCTCCGCCCAAATAAAGCGCTCGCAATTTGCTAGCCCGTGTATGTCTATACACCAATCAATTATTTGCTGCCCCGCCATTGTTTGGCTTAAAGCTTTGCGAAAAATGAATCGGCTGTAGAGCGTTGCGTGTCCACCCAGGCTCTTTGACCTCGTCCACTACATTCGCCAAATGAAATTTGCTTACATATTTTCGACCTTTGTTTACAAAATTCGCAAAAGCTAAAACGCACGATTTAATTTACTCTTTTACACACATGGAATCTTTGTACAAAATAAATCAAGTGTATACCAATAACTAAAGTAATTTGATCGAATACATCGATATAGTTTGTAATTAATTGTTCACAATACATATTATAAATGGTGCATGATTTGGTTATTCTAGAGTAATAATATATTATAGAGTAACAAATATATGAAGACGTAAATGATACCATCTGTGAAGACCGCTTCTTCCATCACCTAGGGCTAGGTGGCGTCCCCATCTCAATTAGTTGATTAAAGATTAATTGATTGACGCGACGTCAGCTCGAATTCGAGGGGGGTTCGCTAAAGAGCGCAGTAATTCGCTATAGTCAATTTATTGTTCAACCCATCTTTGCATTACATACTCTATCTGAGTATGTTGTGTTTTGTGTGGTGAATGAAAAGAATAATTATACAAGCTTCTCATAGGAAATCCTAAAAGGTTACAATCGAATAAAAAAAAAAACACTTTTGCCATCAACCAGCAGACAGAGCACACAGGCTTAAGTTGCTCTATTGTAAGTACCATATTGTTTTAACATGTATACGGGCAAATAAAGTGAAACCTTTTATTATAAAAATAACTCTATGCTTTGATTTATATTCCAAACGCGGGAAATAAAATGTAAAAAGCTTAAATTTTGCAACAAAGTTTAAATTGAATTATAACCACGGATATAAGAACACAAACATCAATAGCGTCACTAACATCACTAACATTAACAAATAATGCCACTTGGCACCCCTAAATAATCCTATACTATAATCGTAACATCTAGTTTGGATGATTTTTGACAGTTACATTTAAATATTACTGGTGGCTTGTGGGGACACAAGTCCCTTAAAAGCTAAAATGTAAAACAAATTATTGTACTATATAAACAATTTCAGAATAAAATGATCTTTGTGTCACGATAGATATCCCTGTACACAAAATCTTTTGTGTAAAAAAAGCCTGTTTGTTTGTTATTTTGATTGTTGTTATTTTCCATACATAACTTGATTTCTTCCAAAGTTTCTACTCTGCTCAAGGCAACAAACAAATGGGTTTAATAAAGTAGCCTTGGTCTTAATCTAAATAAGTATAAAGGTACCCCTTTTACCAAACCTAACCTCATATTTATACTTCTGGCCTCGATCGAAATAAAAACTATTGAAACTATTGGTATAAGTCTATTTGGTGGTATTCCTCTTGATAGTATGATTGAATTTTACATAATTTATGAGAATAGGCTTATCTAAATGTACAGCAGGTTCATTGATACTGGGTCTAGTTTTTTACCACACTGTATTCGGTTGCTTCTCCAATCATGGTGTTTTAGGTATTTAATTGTAAATTGCATTACATTTTTCATTCAATTAGTACATTATTATGTTGTTTGAATACATATTTTTACAATTTTGATATTATTATTTTGGGTTTGAAAAAAAAAACTATTATCGATTGACTTCTAAATCCTTTGGCACTGGTTAGGGTTCCATTTCCCAATTGCCGAAGCCAGCTACAAAATTCCTTTTCATCAGCATGGACACGCATATTTTTGGTTAAGAAACACAAAGAAACGGAAATTACCTCCAGGTTTACTGTAATGTATGGATGCTCCCTTTACTGTGTATACAAATGCTATGCATGCTAGTTTATTATTTGAACCTTTTTTGTCTAGGGTAATAGGCAGTACCTGGTTAACATATCATCTAAACAATATTATTTTTCCACCCTCGGAACTAGTAACAATTTAATGAAACGATAAATGTTGGCTAAATTTTGGACAAACGATGGCTTTTTATCTTTATTCTCTGATTATTTTTATGAGTCACAGTCACCATTGAGGTTATTATTTCTCGTCATACAAAATTATTGACTAAAAACTACCATAACTGCCAAATGTTAAGATTGAGAAACGTAGGAAAAAATAGATTAAATCTTCAACATAATTATGTTCTTTAAATAAAAACAAAGCAAAAGTTTCCTTTTAAATCTTGAATCGTTGATTATTTAGTCAATGCGGTTATTCCATGTTGTACCAAGGCGCCTCAGCGCAACAATGACATTCAAATGTGAAGAAATGTAAACATTATAAAATAATTTAGTAAACATCGTGCACATTAAGCCAATACCAATGGGTTTAACACTAGGCCCCATTTAATTTAGCGTTAAACCCAAATAACATGCATTTGATATATACAAATTAGGTTTTTTATTATTTACACAAAAACTAAGAGAGATACGAAGTAAGTGTAAATTACAAAGTTGTTTGGAATTAAAAGACCTATACAATTATGTGCCACTTGAAATATATGTTGCTATTGGAAAATTTTGAACAATGGGCATTTGCAAACTTTCAAGAAACAATTTTTTGGATTTTTTATTATTTCAAAAAACCGTTACTTGTAGCATATCACAGTAAAGCAAATTTTATAACGAGTAAGAAAATTCAACCAGAGAAGGGCTAAGTGCATTGGTATTGGAAACGCAGCTTATTAAAAACATATTGAAACGGAAAAGGATATATAATTTCTTTTTTTGCCAAAATGTTTGTCTATTGAATACCTTTAAAATTATCTATAACATGACATATGTTTACTTTTGAAAATTCCGAGATTCGAACTAGTGACCCTCAGTTTTTTGCACACCCTGTATCGGGAAAAATTAAAAATATTTTTACCTTAATCCTTAGGGTTGATTTAGCGGGAAATAATTTATTTCATCCTTGTACGTTAAGCCGTTCTTCCGTATAACAGATATATATATATACAGGTATAAAAATTTGAACGAATGGTGTTTTTGGCCTCTGGGGACATCAAAATGAAAAATAAATCGGTCCCCGGCCTAGGTCTTGGTGTCCTGCTATTTGCCACCAGTGTCGTTTGCCACCAGTGTCATTTGCCACCAATAGGGTCAGTTCCTGGAATTCCCGCCCCTGAATTCCCGCCGTGACCGTACCTAGTGTCACAACCATGTAGTTGTACTTATAATTTTTTAAATAAATAAATATTTCAAACTCCAGTTACAACTGTTAATTGTGAAAATTAATTTTACCATCTTGTTCGGCAAAAAAAATCGCACATTTTGACTATTTTGAGTCAAAACTCAAATAATCGCAAGTTAAACAGTATAGGCCTATGTTAAGTTATTTTAAACTAATTGAATATTCCTTATATGGCCTAAGATTAGATAATTAATACAAAAATAACATTTGGCACAGAATACGACACATCAATAAGATTAAATCCCATGAAAATACGCGAAAACCCGCAGTAAGTGTTTAGTATTCTGCAAATATACAGAGTGAAGAACTTAAATGTGTCGCCATTGCTATCTCAGAAACTATTCGATTTAGAGAAAAACATTATATTTACATTAGATTTCAACAATTATCTTTAAACTATTTCAACTATTATCTTATGACATAAAAAAATATGAATTCCATTCCTTTAAAGTCTGAACTTTACTTTTCAATATTGCATTTAACTTAAAAATTTCTTATGGGTCACCTTGTATTTTATGACGATTTTAGACTGTAATTTTAAACACGTTTTCAGTTTATTTATTTCTATAAAGCTATGTAAAGGAGATACAGCATGTAAAATTTAGGGAAAAGTAGCTTTTTGTTACATTCAGCATGATATAGCTCAAACGAGTAAGTTTTGGAGAAAAAATTCAAAGAATAAATTATAAATGTCTTAAAACTGCATCTACATTCTAAAAAGATCATAAAATATATTGAAATTATTCCCTTTAAGTTCTTACAAAAAAAGCCACAAAAATTAATTGTTATCTGAGTTCAAATGAATTGTATAAGCCAACTGTATTTTAGAATCTTATTCTTACTTGAGCTACTTCATGACAAATGTTCACAAAAAGTCACTCTTCCAAATGTAACATGCTGTAACTCCTAAACAAGTAGTTTTATAAAAGAAATGCAACCACTACAGACGTTTTAAATTGCATTTACATTCTAAAATCATCGTAAAGTACATGCTGTCAAAAAAGAAATTTTAAAATTAACCTCAATATTGGAAAAAAGTTATGATTTAAAAAAAATGGAATTCATTCATTTGTCACAAGAAAATAGTTGAAGTTCCTATTTAAGCGTAATGTTTTCTCTAAATCTAATAGCGTCTGAGATAGCAATAGTGGTAATGAAACGTTGTTCCCCCTGTATTTACGTAATATTGATTTAATATGTCATTAAAACAGTTTTTAAATGGCACTCTTATTTTTAATTCATCACTCTGAACAGAAAAAAACTCCGAGTTCTTAACTCTACTTTGGTGACGGAACTTATGAAATACTCGGGTTTATTAAGGCTCAGTAGATAAAGTCTTGCATTATTTGTATTATTTTGTAACGAAACTAGCCTTTATTCCTCTTGAAGTTGAATGAGTATCCTTGATAAAAAGCTCGCGGCTTTCCGCGAATCGTTGTTGATATTTCCATTCCAAACTTAAATGAAAAACAACCAGGAGTATTGAACAAAGAAACAAAAATTCTATACTTAAATTATGCTACTGTACGATGTTAAACTTGGTTAGAACAGCACCATGTCGTAACACTACAAAACCACAGATAAGAATGAGCGTTTCTGCCATGTATTTCTCTAATCCTAGAGAGAGTGTTGGAATTTTTACCCATAAAAGTGTTGCAGGAGAGGGTGATATTGTGAATCATAGTTCCATCGGCCGGTGCCTCGAGGGGTGATGACCGTCGGACTAGGGTTGGGGCTGATGACTCACCCAGCCAGGTATAAAGTGGTGGCAAATGACACAAATCCTAGAGTGGTGGCAAATGACACTGGTGGCAAATAACACATATTCCTAGGTCTTACCATGAGACCTACGGTAATAGCTACTTCCCTATAGGGAAATTCCCTAAATTAAAACAAAGCAGAAGGGTTTTCATATATTTTCACCCACAAGTTCTTTAATTTAAGCCATCTGCCACGATTCTACTACTTATCACAAACTTAATATAATTACATAAAAATACACAAATTTGCAAACTGCAAAGTAAAAAAGATTATTGATTTCAACATTCTTAACATAACGAAAAAGTCTAAATCATTGACAACGTTATCCATGGTTTTGATATAGTATACAGTATTGCGTACCGGCTTAATGATAAATAATGATCAGTTGTATTAGGGATGCGGAATACTACCCCCCAGAAAACAACACCCACAGGTGAAACGTGACGTCAAGAAATCTGCTACTACACAATATGGAATACTACCCCTAGCAAAATCTGTGTTGCTATATAACTATAATTTCAATTTGAGTAATTCCGTTTGACAGAAAAGGCATGTGGGAATATCAAACAGAATCTTGAAATGTTACAGTAAGTTTGGTTGGTTAGGTTAGGTTAGTTTAGAACAATTCGACAACGAAACTTGAGTATCCGTGACTGGGCAACTGCCCCTCCGATCTCTGACGTCAACATCATGTCGTAGGAACCTGCTTGGGGGGGAGTAGTGGCGAACTAGCGGTCTAACGTCACTTGGGGCGTTTTTCCTAAGAATAACATGGTGACCATTTTTTGGCCACCAATTCCAAAAATCCTGATCTTTGCCTAAACATCCCTATATAATTGTCAAACCTTATTTCTTACTTATTCCCCATAAATATATTCGATATCATGCTAAAAAAGCTATTTCTTACATTTATTGACCGTTACAGGACCTCACAAATTCTGAGGTGTGTTTCACAAAAAGGGAGTGGTGTTTCACAGCCCCGCCACCAGAGGCAAGAAGCAGGAGCCCGACCATGGGTCGGGAGCATGCCCGTGCCTATGAGCCGGGAGCGCGCCCAAGTTCGCGTGCAAGCCTCTCTTGATTTTGAGAATATACACGTGAATGGATGTGGATTTCAAATAGTAATGGAGTTGTACAATGGTATTGAACATATATATATATAGGCTTGTATAGGCCGAGAGCTGGATTTTTAAAAAAGTGCTCAAAAAAGCTCACCATGTTATTCTTATGGGAAAAAACGCCCCAAGTGATGTTAAACCGCTAGTTCGCCACTACTAGTTTGGAGGGGGGGGGGTTATTGTCCGGGGGGCAGTTTTCCGGCGACACGTTGTATTGAGTCGCAAAGAATCGCCTTACGTTGGATAGATGGATAGATAGAATATAAATAGATGACAAACATGTTTACTTTCGGGTCAGACACGTCGAGACGTCATTTTTTGTGTTTATAATACCTTAATTCGTTACGTGTTTGTTCTGATATTCATGATTATAACTCCAAATGGCAACCCTCCACATATTTATGAGTTTGAGTGTCATGTTTTTTTTGTCGTAAACCACAGTCTATTGTTCAGTGACGTAGTGTGACAACAATAGTGGCCGGGTAAGATTAGAGTCACGAGACTATCAAGATTTGCAGGGACACAACCGCCCTAGGGCTGCACGCGTCATTCACACTTCACACTGCACCCAGCGAAAGTGTGTAAAAGGGGGGTCTACTTACTGTGGAAATCTATTAAAAAAATAGTGATTCCTGTGCCAACACCCAGAGATTGTTTGGACCACACTCCATCCTTGGTCCACATGGCGTGGATGCGGAATACAACTCTCCGGAAAACTACCCCCTCCCCCCAACAGGTGAAACGTGAAGTCACGAAACCTGAAAACTATCCAATATGGGAGCCGTGTCCGCGACTGGAATACTCCCCCCTAGCAAAATGTGCCATACATTAAAGTAAATTTCATACGTAATAATAATCATTGTAATTTAGGTTAGGTTAGTTTAGAAAAGTTTGACAACGAAACTTTAGTGTCCGCCGTGACTGGAAAACTGGCCCCTCGATCTCTGACATGACGTAGGAACCTGTTTGGGGGGGGGGGGGGTAGTTGTGCGGGGTACAGTCTTCCGGCGACTCCACATGGTGCTGTTCCAGATCAGAAAATGGTTGGGAACTGGGTAAAATTATTTAGTATAACTGCTGAAACCATAAAGATAATCGGCGGAAGTCGCAAAACTATTCGTACACCAGCAAATGTCTAATGAGCGCGAGTCGCAGTAACTCGAATTCCAAATAGGTTTTCCAAGAACCTTTCGTTGTTAGTAGCTTTATTTTAGCTCTTTTCTTTCTTTGGGAACCCTCCCTATAAGCTACTTAAAGTACAAGGGGTTTTCAAAGTCACCCAGATATTCGCTTGAATAAGGATTGTCCAGGAAATTAAAGCGATCCCTGAAGAAATGCTTGAACGAATGTTCAAAGGAATTTTTTAAGCAGCCATAAAGAATGTCTAACTTATCTCTCGTACAAAATAATGGTGGCCAACGTCTCGCAATTCCGCCATTCGGTAATCATTGCCACCTCCAAATCCGCACTAGTGAGTAGGCCTACTAAGACTATCCGCAGTGCTATCCTGATCATTAGATCAATTCGTTAATTACAAGAAAAACATTTAGTTCGGATTCCACTATAAACTAACTGTAGATCCCCTCTGTATGAGATATTAATTAACAGCTTCGTGTAAGGATATAAAAGGAACATGTCGGCCTTCGCTAACAAGACTACAAGATCGCGCCACTCATCCTTGATCCTTTACTCATATTTGGGTTAAAATACGCACATAGTGGTGTCTCCATCTTAAATAATTGATATTGATTGATTGTATTTACTGTATATACTACAGCTTTGCTTTCGTCATTGTCTATATCACTCCTTATAATAATACAAATTCCAGACAAAGTAATATAAGCAAGAGTGTTTGCTGAAAGAAATCCTGTTGGTCCTTGTACGCCTAATTGGTGACATAAGTTATTTTAAACCAATCACCGATCTTGCGATGAAGATTTGCATACTGAGCGCTATCAATTAAAACCTTCCAAAAAGTTTTGATACTTGTGTACAGTTAAACTCTGTCCAGCTTACAAAACAAAAATGTTTCCGCTGAAACAAAACATCACTCGTGTATTTGTACGATTGTCGTTCCGCGCTTTTATTTAACCAGACGTCCAACGAATGCACGGGACCACAGTGAACCACAATACGAGCCGCAAAACAAAAATACTGTTTCTGAGAGTACTGCATCCACGTAGATAACCCAAACACAAACAAAGACAATTTTGAAAATAAATACGAACGAGTGTTAGTTTTTCGGTATAGTAAAATAGCTTTCAATTTATAGAAAGCCCGCATGTGTACAGAGCCCGGTCAACATGTCGGTCGCGTCCGCAAATATCCCTCCAGATGCCAGTATTTATCAATATTTTGTTTGTCCGTCCATGTTTGTGCGCCCGTATCACAGAAACACACAAACACGACTGAACGCCACAATCTCGTTAAAATGTTTAAAGTACTCCGGTCAATGTTTAGTTTTATTCTTAATTGGATTATAGTAATGCTGTAATTCAGTGACCGGAGGTGAAACGTTTTTCGGATTTATTCGCGTTTTTGCCGGTAATGGATTAATTTAGCGATATCGAATTCAGGGATTAATAGAAACCGGGGGCGGTGCTGTTTGAGTTTTAAATGTATAATGAATTCTGTTTTGTTGTTCTTTTGTGGCGACCCGACCACGCTCGTTGGTAGGATTTTATTGCAATGAATTTTTCATTATCGAGTTTAATGGGCTGATGGTTGTCGCTGTTCGTCGTCTTCTGGATGACGATTTTATCTCAAATGAATATTTGAGTAAATCACATTTTAACGAAGCAGACGTATTGGGTATGGTCCGTGTGGAAACCAAATCGTAGCCCAGAACTTGTATCAGTATCAGTAGAGTAGAGAACTTGATAGTATTTCACCAATACCTGTGTTGGAAGCGGTCGTGTAGCGTGTAGGTTCTGGATGAGTCTGTGAGGTGAGCGGAGCGGCGAACACTGAACAGGTCCTCAAGGGTCCTTCACAGTCCTTCTGGGTGGTCCTACATTCCCGCACGATGTTGTGTACATTTACATGTCTTCAAACACTTCCACAGAAGCTAATGTGCAGTTAACACAACTGATCTTAACTAACTAAATACATAAGTTATTTGATTGCACCGTTAGATATAAGGCACTCAATGATTAAATGGCCTCTGTGTCTTTATGCTCAATTCTTGTTGATGAGAGCCACATTTACAAGATTTGAACTAGTGACCCTTAGTTTTTGACACACCCTGTATTGGAAAATAGTACAAAAAATTTTACATTTTATAAATTGTATATGTTACATTATTCCTTGGGATCGATTTAGCGGGAAATAAATTCTAATTTTTAATGAGAATTCGTTTATTTCGAAGCAATAATGTGGTTCGGATTCCACTATAAACTGTAGGTCCCTTAGTTGTCATTGGCTGTATGGGCTGATAATAACAGCTATGTCTAAGGAATATTACGGCTTTAGTCACTTAAGACTACAAGATCGTGCCACTCATCCTAGTATTAAATTATCAAAAATATCATTTTTGACTTTGAATGTTGCAAATAGACATTCTATTTAAGTGAACCAGAAGTAAGCCTACCATTGACTTTAGATACTGCAAATAGGCATCTTGTTTATGTGAACCAAATGGACCAATGACTTTGGATACTGCAAGTAGATTTCTCATTCATGTGAAGCAGGTGTACCAATGATTCAGGATACTGCAAGTAGACAATTTATTTATGTGAACCGAATGTTGGATATTGCAAGTCAAAAAAATCGTGTACGTGAACCAGACGTACAATTAATTGACTTGAGAACCTGCAAATAGACATTCCATTTAAGTGAAATAGGTGTACCATTGACTTTGGCTACTTCAAATAGGCATTCTATTTATGCGAACCAAATATTGAAATTGACCTGGGAACCTTTTCCATATAGCGAATAAACTATTACCGTAGGTCTCGTTGAAAGACCTAGACCCGGGACCGATTTACTTGTTCGTTTTGAGGTCCCCAGATGCCAAAAACGCCAACCGTTCAAACTCATAATAATTATTATAATATCTGTACCTATAAAATGCAAAACCCTCACTGACTGACTCACTCACTCATCCCTAATTCTCCTACTCCCCATATACATGGTGTTTTTTTTAACTTGCATCTTTATTTATGTAAAAACCGCATTAGATAGAAATATGCAGTTTGCGGGAATCATCTATTGACGTAGGGGGCCCAATTCTTTTGAATTCAACGTTACATTCACATTCCCCCCATTCCCCCTCTGCCACCAACTTAATTAAGTTACCCCTTGTGACATATCAAATGAAAGAGCATGCAAAAAGAAAATGTTTGGCGAAAAAAAATTAAAATCGGCTTATAAATTTGTGAGATATTTCACCCCCTTTCTCTCCCTACCCTTAACTTAAAATTTTGAAATTGCGAGATATCCCTTGTGACATATCAAATGAAAGAGCACGAAAAAGAAAATGTTTAGTGAAAAACATTTTAAAATTGGCTCACAAATTTGTGAGATATTCCCCCCCTCCCCGGAACTTAATTTTTTTTAATAGCAAGACACCCCCCGTGACATACCAAATAAAAGAGTATGAAAAAAGAAAATGTTTGGCGAAAAAATATTTGTATTTAGCTTATAAATTTGTGAGATATTTCACCCCCTTTCTCCCCCTTCCCTTAACTTAAAATTTTGGAATTGCGAGATATCCCTTGTGACATATCAAATGAAAGAGCACGAAAAAAGAACATTTTTAACTAAACTATTTTTGAAATCGGGTTATAAATTGTAAGATATTTCAGGATGTGTTATTAATACTTACAGCTTTAGCCCTTTTAAGTTAAGGGTAGGGAGGGAAAGGGGGTGAAATAAAAAAATGTATTAACCGATTACAAAGATTCTTTCACCAAACATTTTCTTTTTTTATGCTCTTTTATTTGATATGTCACAAGGGGTACCTTGCTATAAAAAAATTAAGTTCCGGGGAGGGGGAGATATCTCACAAATTTATGAGCCAATTTTAAAATGTTTTTCACTTAACATTTTCTTTTTTCGTGCTCTTTCATTTGATATGTCACAAGGGATATCTCGCAATTCCAAAATTTTAAGTTAAGGGTACCGGTAGGGAGAAAAGGGGGTGAAATATATAAAAATGTATGAGCCGATTTTCAATTTTTTTCACCAAACATTTTCTTTTTGCATGCTCTTTCATTTGATATGTCACAAGGGGTACCTTGCTATTTGAAAAAATTAAGTTGGGGGCAGGGGGGAAAGGGGGGGAATGTGAATGTAACGTTGATTTAAAAAAATTGGGCCTCCTACGTCAATAGATGATTCCCGCAAACTGCATATTTCTATCTATTGCGGTTTTTACATAAATAAAGATGCAAAGAATGAGGGCCACCTGGTCTGTAGTCAAGAAAGAAATAGGAATTAGAAAAGACGACAAATTTGTAGATGTGCAATTAGAAGTTGAGGGTAGTTTGTTAGATGATCCAGGGGTCATAGCCTCTTGCTTCAACAATCACTTTATAAACACAGTTGATATTTTAAATGTCCCGGCCCCGTCTTTCATAGACATCAAATCCCCATCAGCTTTGTCATTTCCAGTGTTGATGGACCTGTGCCCAACACAGGGCTCAGAAATAGGCAAAATTATACAGAGCCTAAGCAATTCTGGCTCTGTTGGTTGGGATGAGGCTCCAACGAGGTTAATCAAACTGTCCCAACACTTAATAGCCCCGGTCATTAGCTCGGGAAACGGAAGCCTGGCGAGCTCTGGCCCTAATCCGGGGTCGAACCCTTTTACGCTTCATTAGGCTTCAGTTCGCACACCAACTAGCTTTCCCCCCAAGAATACCTCTCTCCCCAAAAAGTACCTAACCCGTGGGTAAGAGAAGAGAATGACTTTGGTGCCCCGGTGGGGGGAGGGGTGCAAAGGGCAATGGCTTTGGGGAGGAAACACTTCCGTTACTGAGAGGGCAACTGATGGGATAGTGACCTTCCTAGAATTGAATTCTTATTGTTGAGATATTAAGTTAAACAAAATGTATTGCAGCCAATTCTTTGAATCACTAGAGTAATAGCATAAAGACGATTCAGGAAATGAGCTAGCTATTTCCGTCTTAAATCAAACTTAAGCATGAGTAATATATGGACGGCTCAGGAAATTGCCAAATAGTTTCTAATACATAGTTGTTTCTAGCCTTTATATTTTCTACTCCCTTAGTGCACTGTTTTATTTTACAATAAAAACCAAAAACTTAGCTGTGTTTTTTGGGAATTTTATTATCACTTCATTATTATTGTATATTTGTTATTGTGAATATTGTTTTATATAATTTATCATCTATTTAGTCAATCAAATTCATAAGAACAATAAATAGTTTTATATACCTGGTTGAGTTCACAATAAAAGTATCTTTAATAATTAAAGTATTTAAATAATGATGATTAAATTTAAAACAATAACGCAGGCCTAGTAACTAGTGTTGCATATACAACATTCGGTTGTGAATTTTCTTGTGCTTTGCCTTGAAACAAAAATTAGTTATATATGAGCGGTCTCTGGAAGATCACGCGGGTTTGGATGAATAGTTTAATGATGCCTATTGATTTGTTTCTATTGTTTCCGTACAGATTGATCAGTTTGTTAAGCGAATTTTCTATTCAAAGGTATAGGCTATTAGCTATTACTGGAGATCTCGTTGTAAGACTCCCAGGACCGATTTACTTTTTCGTTTTGAAGGGTCATAACAGCCAAAAACACCACCCGTCCACATTTTTAGATATATGTCCGTCAGCACGATAACTCAAGCAAATATAATCTGATGTTGATAAAATGTGGTATAAACGTGTAAACTTTCGTTAAATAATAAAATAGGCATTTCCCATTTTTGACCCAAATATACAGTTTTTCTATTTCTTTCTAAACCATTTTGTAGGGCTTATAAAAAAAAAATCATTTAGTACCACAAAGCGTTGGTTGTACGCCTAACGGGGAGATAAAATTCAATAAAAATGGTAAAGTAAATATTACTCTTTGTTATTATTATTTTTTTTTTAATCAACTGTTGTAGTTTGCTTGTTCATTGACGGATACTAATCGGGGAAATTTGTTTATTTCATACCAAGCTATCGACATTTTAACCAGCAAACACACCTCTTTACTATCACTTTAGCAGCAAACTTAGGTAATCATTAAATCACTATCATTAGACAGTTTTAAGGGAATATTTTTGTTTAAATCTTGCTAGGTAAGCGAAAATTAGCTTAGTCTGCAGGTTTACTGCGGCGGGAGTACGTTATTTTATTATAAGATTGAATTTGTCTGTTGAAATGACATATTATGGAAGTACGTTGTTCATACAATTAAAATTTTTATAGTATTACATTCTTATCATTCGTTAGGTAGTGTTAATTTCCCCATTATGTGTAATTTTAATATTTAATTCCCTTATTAAATGTTCCCTACACTTAATTTGTCCTCACATATTTGTAATTTGTAAATAAACCTAATGTTGACAAATATTCTTTTCAAGCCAGCACAACACCAACTCCCAAATATAAGAGCCCCCATAATTATTTTAAGAACCCCTGAACATCTTAGTAATAATCCTACAGTATATTAATTACTAGCAGAGTACCCGTCCTTCTTACGGGGCTGGCGTAAGTATGAAATGCTTATTGCAGTTATACTCGTAAATAATATACTACAGTATTTCGTAAATTCGGTAAATTCCGAATAGGTAGGCCTAAATATAATAACAGTTAAAGCAAAGTTGGAGAGGTTAAATTATAATTTATTTTTTACATTTTAAATTGACACGTTTGCTTTAATATTACGGTTTAAACTTCCGCCAGGGCCACGTACATTTCCTAATCATGTACTTTTCACTGCTTACGCTTCTTCGAAACTGACCAAAGTATACATTTCATTATCTAAATCATCGTATAACATCATAGTAGCCACTAGTTATCTCTCCCGTGAACTTATTTTACGCACCGACCATGTGTATTGTACGCAGTCTAGGAAACCACTCACGGCAGCTGCATTTTGGGACCTGGACAAAAGCCCTGCGGCACATCTTTACGCGTCTAGGAAACCACAGCCTTACGACTACGATCAGAAGGTGCAGTGTTTCCCATTTCGTTCGATGTTTGGATTTAACTTAACCTAAAAAAATGTTTGAAGGACTAACTATTTATATGATTTGTAGGGAAAATATAATGTGTAACACGAGTGCAAACTACCTCTGCCGCACTCGATAAACTTTCAACACTCGCCCACGGAACATGCGTAAACATTTCTCTCGTGTGCAACAATGCGCCACTTCGCCCACTAGTTACACAAATATGAATAATAATAAGCCTATAAAATGATCTATCATCATGCGAAATTTCAAACCCAATTCGAGTCATTTCTTGATTGAGTCCTAAACAAATAACGAACACACACACTTACAGCTTTATAATATCAGTACGGTATATAATGATGTTTCGATTGCCAATGTACTAATGCTGCCCAGGTTCTTTAATAAAGTCCTATAACAAGTACAGTTGGATTTTTTTAGCTAGAAGCAGTTAAGGTGTGGTGGAATATCTTTGAAGATGAACCTATTTGGCAGTAGTGTGATCATGTGTTCAGACCTGTCAAATTTTGAGGTTAAATAAAAACAAACAAACTGACACAATAATTCTTGGAATTGACAATAGTTAAATATACTTTAAACTTACTCTAGCCTACTTTTATATAACTACTTGGCAATATACAGAATAGAATATTAAGGCCTACTGTGAAATAGAGACGTGATTCCTAATTCCAAATCAGCTAATGAATAAGTTGATACTTAATTATTTCCGCCAAATTATAGGTGATGGTTGCTTTGATAATAGTTAATTATATGAGTTAGTATTAAAATATTGAATCTTCTTGCATAAGTTTATTAATTTCGATTATTATATTAATAGAATAATATGGTTGCTGTGACTGGGATACACATAAAATAACCGTTGGGACATACAGTAATTATGATTTACGTCTAGTTTTGAAATATCTTAACATCTAAACATAGACTCGCCTTTTGGGTTTCATGCTAGAGATCAGAATTAAATACTCTAGAGATGACGAGATGAACCTTTATAGACTCACGTTTTGACCCATTTAAATTATAATTAACAGCTAATTGTATTGCTGATAATTCATTAATGCAATCACTAATCAAATAAGTTCACCTCATACAAACAGGATAACATTATACAATAGGCCAAGGAAGCAAGCATAAATTAAACAATGAAATATACTTAATCATTTCATTTGATCTTAAATGGCAATTCTTTCGTAAGTAATACAAAACGGCCTCTAAATACTTAATTATTAATTGCCAACATGCCAGTTTGTTTGTTTTGATTTAACCTCAAAATTTGACACATATAAACACATTATCGTACTACAGCTAAATAGGTTTATCTTCAAAGATATTCCACCACACCTTAACTGCTTCTAGCTAAAAAATCCAACTGTAGGTAAGAATATTTTTGTATATATACGCTTCATAGGCTACACATATATTTTTAAAATTATATAACAAAAAAAGATCTATAATTTTAGCATTAGTATTAACTTTCAAACGCCAATCAATAGATACTTTCTTGGAAGCTCTGTTTTCTGTTTAGAAACTACTTTGCATCTACTTGTAGTGCATACAACACACGGCCACGCTCTCGTGTTGTTCTCCTCTCGCCACAGCTCACATTCACCCTCTCTCTCCTTCTTCCACCCCTCTTTACTCGACCACCCCTTTCTCCCAGCGAAATACCCGGTATAGTACTGTTGGGGAGAATAGGCTTATGTCAGGTAGTCTTCTCCACTCGCCTCGACACTCTAATGACCCCTTAATTTACGAGTTCGATAAGCCGGGTCGCCAGCGCTCCTACACTCCATTAGCTCAATAGTCAACCAATGTTTTTTGTCAGGTCAATTTCCAGATAAACTTAAACTATCAGAAGTAAAACCAATTTTTAAGAAAGGAAAAAGAACAGATATTAATAGTTACAGACCAATTTCTATTTTAGGCAACTTTGCAAAAATCTTTGAAAAAGCAATTAATTTCCGCTTGACAAATTACTTAGAACAGAACAATGTATATTCACAATCACAATTTGGATTCAGGAAAAATAAATCAACCACAAAGGCATTAACTAAATTTGTCAACATGATCTCTGAGGCGCTGGATGAGGGGCAGAGTACTGCTGGGGTGTTCTGTGACTTATCCAGGGCATTCGACTGTGTTGACCACAAACTAATTATTTGCAAACTGAAGAAAGTAGGGATTGTTGGTCAGGTATTGCAACTTCTCTCAAACTACCTATCAAATAGAAAGCAACGCACAGTAGTTTATAGGGATGGCCACAAGTTCTTGTCCGGATGGAATAATATCAGGTACGGTGTTCCTCAAGGTTCCGTCCTGGGGCCAACACTATTCTTAATATTTATTAATGATATAGACTGTAATATATCAGGCGAACTCTTCCTGTATGCAGATGACACAAATGTTATATTAAAAGCCCCAAAAATACATCAATTGGAAATCATTGTTCAGAAATCAATAAAAGAACTAGAGGAATGGTTCTCTCAAAATGGACTACTGTTAAATAATTCAAAAACACAAATTATGCAATTTAAGGGGAAAAACTCTTCAAATTCATTAAATACCAGCCTATTAATCCCGACAGATTCACACAAAGTATTAGGAATACATATTGATTCAAAATTAAATTGGGGAGATCATATTCAATATCTAACAAAAACATTACTTTCTTTTCGCTATGCAATAAGTGTTACAATTGATGTAACATCTCTGGAAGTATGTAAATTAGTATATTGTGCCTATATTGATTCTATAATAAGGTATGGTATAGTACTCTGGGGATCCAGTCCCAAAACAAAAACACTTCTTAACGCACAAAAATCAATTGTACGTACCATGGTTAAAGTATCAAAGAAAAACAGTTCTAGACCTCATTTTAAAAGATTAAGGATTTTAACCGTCACAAGTATGTACATTTTTGAAATGGTTAAGCTATTAATTAACAATATAGATAATTTTGAAGAGTTTAAATTTACACATAACTATTCCACACGTCAGAAACATTTATATCAATTCCCAATACATAGACTAACTCTTTTTGAACGTACACCAAAATACATGGCTATAAAAATTTTTAATAAACTTCCAAAATGAATCACCAACAATTCAAAAAACATACTCCTAGAAAAATTACATGAGTTATTAATTGAAAAGGCATATTATAAAATAGAAGATTTCTATTCTGATGTTTTCTAAACGGACAAGAATTAGGTTAATTTTGTAAACTAAATTCACTTGGAATACATACCTGATGGCTTTCATTGATTTTAGCAGGATTTTAACTTATTTTTTGTTTTTTATAATGGTAACTTTTACTTGATGTCAGTAGTAATAATTTTAAATTGTGTGAATTTATTAGTTATAATATTTTTTTAAATCTTTATTTTTGACGACACTCCTGTCTTTGTACGTTGTACTATGTAAGATGTTATGAGTGAATAAAGAATTTGAATTTGAATTTGAAGTTAAAAAAAAAACACCCTGTATATTTATACTGTATATATCCATTAGCACGGTAACTCAAGCGAAAATGATCCGATTTGGAGAAAGATTTGGTGTAAACCTACATTTACTCGAACGAGTTCGCGAATTAACATGATCTGACAATGGGAACAAGGGTTTATGGGGATCCCATTTTCACCATAAAAAATAAAAACTTTTAAATGTTTTCCAAATTATTTTGTAGAGCTCATAAATACAAATAATTTAGTATATTTAGAATGTTTTACTTTATTCCAAGCTTTCAATATTTCAATGAAAAAACACACCTTATTGTCTTTCTTGTGGCAGAAAATCTAAGTATTCTTTATAATTAATGATATTTAAATAGGAAATGAATCTGACAATTTTAAGGGAATGATTTTGTGGAATTCCAGCCAAGTAGATTGAAATTCACTTAGTCTGCAGGTTTGCTGCGGCGGGAGTATTTAAATGTAATACACTTTATAGGTTCATGCACAATGATTTGTAGAGTAGATGGACCCTCTTCATTTATTTTATATTTTCGATATGCTCGTAGTCAGTGGCGGCGATATGAACCCGCGGCCCCCCGCAAGTTTGTTCGCCGGGCCCCCCTCTCCCAATGATATTTAAAAACATTTTCCCATGTATTACCGCCTAAACTTGCAATTTTGCAATCAACTTGACAAGGCATCTCCCGAGGCGTCATTATCGTCTTCCATGATCGCGGCAAAATCGTAAAATGATTTTCTGACTTTGTGCTTGATCTCTCAAGCTTGTAGTCCAGGCTATGCTCGGCTCGAAAATCGACATTATAGGCCTACTGTATTATAAAAATCAACCGTTTCCAAAGCAACCCGATTTTGAACCAATCTGATTTGGCCTGAGGCCCTTAGGTAAGTAACATTTTTTATCTGATTCGATGTAAACACATCTAAAGTGCGAAGTAAACAAATCTAAAGGGCAGCCTCCTAATAGTAAGACATGAAATGAAATGAAAATCCTTCTTTAGCATCAATGAAAGAATGGAATTATTTATTAGCTAGTGCCCTAGCCACCTAGGTTAATTTGCCGATTTGGTCGTAACAAAATTGTCAAGTTTATTTAGTCGAATCAGCATAGAGGATCCTCTATGGTGTCACCCGCTGGGGGATAGGAGTATTAACATTAATTAACATTTCTTTTCCTAGGCCAGAGGCCACATTAGTTATAAATACGGCCCTATTATTATTCAACCAATTTTGACTGCACCTTCACACAATCCACGAGGACAGTTGATGCAACCCGCATGACTGATGACAATTATTTTACTTTGGTTGGTAGATAATTTATATCGATCGGTCAAGTAATGGTGTTAGTTTAGCTGTTGTAAACTACTTGAACTATAGGTTTGAACAAATTTTCATCACAAAAAACGTATTTTAATTCTCATATCAATATTGTTATGATAGGGGACCCGTGTGGCTGAGCCTGTTTATTAAAATTTACCGAAAATCCCGGTCAAGGCTCATGGGCCTAGGGTCAAGACTGGCCCTAGCTCGCGGGCCCCCCCGCACCGCGACTGCTCGTAGTGTATACGAGCCTGTAGTGCAAGTGAACATTCAATATTATTTATAAGGCTCGTATATACTATGAGCTGTAGATTAGGTGAGCTGTCCCCTGTTGTGACATTTGATTTTTTCAAGGGAATGGTTAAAACCCTGGAATTGTTAATATCTATATCCCAATGTTATGAATGTTATGTTATGTTATTGTTGGATAGCAATATTATATTGACGGCTCAATGACAAACGGCACCTAGGTCCAGAATTAAATTCCTACCCCACAACAGACTGGACAATGGCAGGGCCCTACACACAACAGACTGGCCAGTGGCAGAGCCCTACACACAACAGACTGGCCAGTGGCAGGGTCCTACACACTACAGACTGGGCAATGGCAGGGCCCTACACACAACAGACTGGCCAGTGGCAGAGCCCTACACACAACAGACTGGCCAGTGGCAGAGCCCTACACACAACAGACTGGCCAGTGGCAGAGCCCTACACACAACAGACTGGCCAGTGGCAGGGTCCTACACACAACAGACTGGACAATGGCAGGGCCCTACACACAACAGACTGGCCAGTGGCAGAGCCCTACACACAACAGACTGGCCAGTGGAGGGTCCTACACACAACAGACTGGCCAGTGGCAGAGCCCTACACACAACAGACTGGCCGGTGGAGGGTCCTACACACAACAGACTGGCCAGTGGCAGGGTCCTACACACAACAGACTGACCAGTGGCAGAGCCCTACACACAACAGACTGGCCAGTGGCAGAGCCCTACACACAACAGACTGGCCAGTGGAGGGTCCTACACACAACAGACTGGCCAGTGGCAGAGCCCTACACACAACAGACTGGCCAGTGGCAGAGCCCTACACACAACAGACTGGCCAGTGGCAGAGCCCTACACACAACAGACTGGCCAGTGGCAGAGCCTTACACACAACAGACTGGCCAGTGGCAGAGCCCTACACACAACAGACTGGCCAGAGGAGGGTCCTACACACAACAGACTGGCCAGTGGCAGAGCCCTACACACAACAGACTGGCCAGTGGAGAGTCCTACACACAACAGACTGGCCAGTGGCAGGGTCCTACACACAACAGACTGGCCAGTAGCAGAGCCCTACACACAACAGACTGGCCAGTGGCAGAGCCCTACACACAACAGACTGGCCAGTGGAGGGTCCTACACACAACTGACTGGCCAGGGTCCTACACACAACAGACTGGCCAGTGGCAGGGTCCTACACACAACTGACTGGCCAGTGGCAGAGCCCTACACACAACAGACTGGCCAGTGGAGGGTCCTACACACAACAGACTGGCCAGTGGCAGGGTCCTACACACTACAGACTGGGCAATGGCAGGGCCCTACACACAACTGACTGGCCAGTGGCAGAGCCCTACACACAACAGACTGGCCAGTGGAGGGTCCTACACACAACAGACTGGCCAGTGGCAGAGCAATACACACAACAGACTGGCCAGTGGCAGGGTCCTACACACAACAGACTGGGCAATGGCAGGGCCCTACACACAACAGACTGGCCAGTGGCAGAGCCCTACACACAACAGACTGGCCAGTGGCAGGGTCCTACACACAACAGACTGGGCAATGGCAGGGCCCTACACACAACTGACTGGCCAGTGGCAGGGCCCTACACACAACATACTGGCCAGTGGCCCTACAAAGGGGTTTAAAGTCTCATAAGGTATATTGAGATTGAGAGGAATGCTTGTAAGTAGAATATTAAAATGATTGCACTCGGACAAATAGCAGTGTCTGTAGCGAGCGGCCTGTTTGAATTATGGAGCAGGCAAATATAGGGTGAGGGCAAATGTTTACTTCTGCCCGTTTGCTCCCTCGAAATTAAAAGCACACAAGGAAAATAGAGCAGTTTTGGTTGGCAAAGAGTGTTACTGCACTTCCGCACTTAGCGAGGCGAGCCTCCAAGAAAATGGAATTTGTCAACTGGGACGAGTTTACAGGCATGTAACGCGATTAATACCGGCGATTTGTTTGAGCTCTTTATTTTGTGTTTGCACCGTGCCTTCATTAACTCTGTTTTTATTTGCCTCTTTCGTTGTTTGCACTCTCTGGCCAATCGGTGTACTGATTGATTCTATTTTCTCGCAAAATATTCTAAAAATTGGTTTTGGAGCTTTTTGATTGAGTTAATGTTTGATCAATCATTTTCTTATAATGATAGTTAAAACGTGAAGTGTTTTTTTTTTAAGATTCTGAATCAACCGCTAAACGAATTTTAATAATTAATTCTGGTGTCGAAAGGAAGATTTTTTGAGACGAACGGAAAGTCGAAGCCACAATCATAATTTTAGGATTCAGTTTTCTTTGAATTTGATTTTAACTATTAAAAAAGTCTAGCAACCGACAAGCTAACATTTGAAGTATTACAGTGCAACATAATAATATGGTTTTGCAAACATAAAGCTATCTACTGTCAAAGTTCTTATTTCTCCGGTAGTTTTTTTAGACGTCGATGGATCAGTTGCTCAGAGAAAATGTCTTTCATCAATCTGCCATTGAAATTATTACGTTATAAGTTGTTTACAAAATATTAATAGTTGATAATACATATATTTTACGATCATTGCAAATTTAGTTTTTCTTATCGTAAAGGATATGTGTTTTCAGTTACTGTAATATGGAAATTTGCTCTATATTTCCCAACGTTTGCGTGTAATCAGGATTTGTTGAAAGTATAAACTGTGTGAATATAAGTTTAAGCAAATTTATACTCAGTTTGGGGCAATGTTTTTGTAAACTATAGCTAAATTGTTTTTGTATGGGGTTTGCATGTTGATAGTTCATTTCCTTTATGTATTTGTGTCAGTCTGTAAACCATAATGTCGGTTAATGATGAAAATTTTTACCGTTATAGGATGAAATGGAAGATTGTATGTAGCTGATTATAACCAGTTAAGAAATTCGCTCTCAATTTCACTTCAATGCTTTCCCTACAGATCGTATGATCGATAAATTTGTTGTTTGATATGTTGATAGTTTGGTCAGTACAGTATTAGTATTATATTGTCTGTGGTTTGGTTTTGGTTTTCTTTCTTTTTGAACGTCTTTCTGCCGGTTTACCATAACGTTAGTTAATAATTAAACTTTCGCCTGGTAAGGTATACCTTGGAAAGTAGTATGTAGCTCATTATTACCAGAGTAGATATCAACCCCAAATTTGACTTCAGTGTTTTCCTGTAGATCGAAAAACTGCTGTTTTATTGTAAAATTGATTGATTCAAAATGTATGTAATCGGGGGAAATTGGCGTCTTCGTGACGGTTGTTTACATGGTGTTTTTCAGATTTTAAGTTCCAGACATAGGTTAATATGTGTGTACCAGATGTTCCGAATTAATAGTATATTTCATCACTATGGTCCAAAGTGGCCCGTTTTGACTCGAGGTCAACCTCGATCGAGGCGAAGTCGAGGTCGGAAAATGAGTGAAGGTTAAAACGACACTTTTTGCCAGTGTGGTGAACTATATTTTTCGTCATATTGCATCATTAATTAACAAACTAAGCTAGAAAACTAAATGATTGTTCGCAAAATAAAAATGTTCCGGGCATAATATATGTCAGCAAACCTCATATTCGTTCGTCAGCTACCCAAAAAACATAAATATAAGTGGTGGTTAGGAGACTGTACCCACGAATACCAGAAAATACCCGGTATGGATCATAAACATAAACAAATGACGTCTTAAGTCCGAAAGTAAACAAAACCATATGTTAATTAATGTTATAGTATATGGGTTTTGTTTAATTTCGTGCCTAAAACGTCAT
Organism: Macrosteles quadrilineatus; assembly: GCF_028750875.1. NCBI lineage: Eukaryota > Metazoa > Arthropoda > Insecta > Hemiptera > Cicadellidae > Macrosteles > Macrosteles quadrilineatus. The sequence goes on along the minus strand of NW_026542594.1, from coordinate 31,821,800 downwards.
TTGTTTATATTTGATCCATACCGGGTCTTTTCTAGTATTCGTGACTGTACCTAAAACTTTCCGCTAACTGCCACTTCCTAACAAGCAACAGAGCAGCCCGTTGTGGTTAAATACAACGGTCTCTAGTAAAATAATGGTTATGAAATGCATACGCCACTTTACTCGCTAATATTAATGGTACAGATTAAGCACATAACATAAGAATCTCACACGTGACATAAGGAACACACTTTAAACACAAATACAAATTGTTAACAACAATATTTAATCTAGGAAAATCAATTACACAACAATATAACAATAAGCTGTTAAATTATTAACACATGTGTCGTATGTTTAGAGTCGGGTTAGCTCTTCTACCCGACCGTTTTTCATAATTTTGGCCTTAAGCTAAAGGTACGGACACACCACAGATTTGCCATCAAGCATCGGCATTCATTTTGACGTATATTTCGAGTTATGCACAAAACACTTCCCTGTACATTTCTTATGGGAGTTAAATTGTTTTTTTCAAGTTCATTTGGCTCTTCTACCCGCCCGATTTTCATAATGTTTGTCTTAAAATAAAGCTATGCAAGAAAACATTTGTCTTTAAGCATAATCATTAATTTATCTAATGTATTACTTAACAAAAAATCTAAATTTGATTTTTTTGGATTTTTTACTTCAATTAAAGATGTATTCCAGCAGTTCTAATTACATTACCCTATCTATATGTTTTGGTCTAAAACCCTTTAGTGAAAAACCAGCTTTCATTTGAGCTATTGATTATTAAGATTCCGATCTTAATAATCCTACCTAAAACACACTGCTGAATCATGAATCAACAATAATTTTAATCGTGTTAGTACTTATCTGCAATTAATGATACGTAACTCTATTTTTATTGAAGTTATTTTATATGTTTTGGTCTTAAAATACTTCAAAGGCTTTCACTTGAGATATCGGTAGTTTTAATCAGTTAAGGTAAAGTTACTGTATCACTCAATCAGAAAACTTAAATTTGATTATATCTTGGATATGGAATTTAGTTTTAGATATATTTAATTAGTTCTAGTAACGTTATTCTATTTGTTTTGATCTAGGAACCTTCAGTGAAATACCAGCTTCCATTTGAATTATTGATTATTAAGATCGGACGTACCTAAAGCACACTGCTAAATCACGAACAACCCAAATTGTAAAAGAAAATTGAGTTATCTATCATCGATTTATAGTCAAACGATCTTGCTTGCAACCTCAACAGTAACTGTCGACTTTGACTGGTTTCACCTAGTAAATCTTAAAAAAATCCAACTTTCATAATTATTTGCAAATGTACAATAATTAGGCTTTCAAATTACTTATTTATTAATAAAATCTGTTAAGTAGAAATGTAGATTTAATTGTACAAAGTTTAACAACAACATATTTAATTCAGTATTTTCTCACCAGTCACCAATATACAGTAAATTGGGAGGTTGCTTAACGTTTTTGCAAATTACTTTGAAATGGTGAGGAAATCGACCAAAGTGGAAGGTAATATTCTTATAGAGAATGAAATTTCCTACAAATTACTATTACAGTACGTACTTCTTGAAAATACTCAGTAAAGGCAGCCTAAAGTTGGCTACAAATATAAACTTGGAAAAAAGGCGTTTTAAATGTATTATCGTTTGTTTTTATTTTTTCACCTCAAATAAAAAAATCAAACTTTCATAATTATTTGCAAATCTTCACGAATTGGGATTTCCAACGACCCATTAATTAACCAAATCGGTATAATAAAAGTTTAGATTTAGTTGTACATAGTAACAAAATTATATCTAATTTAGTATTTTCTCACTTCATAAATTTGGAGATCACTTAGCTAATTGCCAATAACTTTTAAATGTAGGGGAAATCGACCAAATTGGATGTGATGTTATAAAGAGAATAACATTTACTTCATAATATTCATGGTAGATCTGACAATATTATTGGAAAATAAGGTGTAAGCATGTAAACATAAATGTAAAGGCAGATACAGCGGGAATAGTTTTCTGGCCAAAATAGTATGTAGGGGTTTCAGAGTGAGCAGTCCGAAGCTCCTGGTAGAAGGACAGTTATTGTTGTTAATGAAGAAGTTCTCCTATGGTTTTTTTTTACTTAAGTGGTCACAGATGTTTAACTTAAATTTTCGTGAGTGAAGCCACGACGGGGTAAGCTAGTACAATCATATTTGCCAGAATATGAATATCAAACTCTGCAGTATTATGTATATCCTGATTGGCGTAGGTTCCACTTCACCTCAAAATATTTTCGCCAATTTGTCATTTTCAAACCACTGGTTGCAACCTTATAGTTTTTTTCAACTAGAAAAGGAGGAATTGAGTCAGTATTAAATGTAAGTTTGTGTTTTGTTGTTATTTAAATGCAAAATTTCACGTTTAACCACTTCGTAAGTTATCTTAATAATTACTTTCCAACAACCGTTTTATAATGTTTAATCCGACAAAAGATTATCTCGCAAACGTACTGAACATGGTGTATGACACAATAGCAACAAAGTGACGGAAGAGACTTGTTACGCAAAACTAGCATCATATTTATTGACCTATCCAAGCCAGGGGAGGTTATGGCCAAGCTGATTACTACTTGCAAACCTTTATGTCAAACTATCGCTTAACATGTTTGTGAATAAAAAAATATTACGACATAATAGCAAAAAGACGACGAATTATAGTGGGGACGTCAGACGTCTGTTTACGCATACTAATAACAATATTACATGAAATATAAACTGAACGTCAAGTTAGAGTTTTGCATGTAGTGAGCATGTCTAAACTGTACAAATCCAATTAAAGCCCAATTAATACAAATATTAATCTTTAATATACTGAACAATTATACGACTGACGCTTGATAACAAGATGATGCGTCGATCATCAATTAGATGAACTTGCGTCGTAACGAATAACGATGACCGGAAGTAACTACTGCACAGGTACTAAGAGGGAGGGGGAGCGTGGCGGGCAGGTGCCTTACCGGAAGTGTTCACGTGCTCTGGTCATCATCATGCGTGTGGAATATCCTTATGTAACAATTTATGATTCATAATTGCTCCTAGTTAAAAAATGACCTAAAATGTTTGTTCTCCCAGTTTCCAGCAAATATCCTGGACATGGCCTCACTGGATCCATTCGCGAACTAGTTCGAATAAATGTGCGTTTACACTTTTGAACAGAATTCCATCAATATCGTACGATTTATACTCGAGTTATCCTGCCCTGCTAACGAACATGTACTGTACTAACTGTTACCCGCGGGCTTAGTCCCTTCTGACTTCATAAGTATTATTAAAACTATTGATTGCCGTACCGGATATTATGTGCTCGTTGGTTAGGTGGCATTTCGAGTGGCTTTTCATGACTACTTTGAAGAACAACACTGGACTTAATACGTTGTCAGGGCAGAGCCCTAGGAGGGTATTCAAATAAAAGATGACTATCTCCATTAAACCTGTGGTTATATAGAGGAAAAATTCGAGGAAAAAATCAACTCAATTGGTCAAGTATTTTTCACGTTATTGACATACTCAAAAACATTCAATAAATAAAATAAGTCAATAAGTAATATAACAAATAAATAAAAGTCCATAAGTTGATGAATCTTGTACCTAAAATTAAAATTACCCTATTCGCACAATACCACAACAATTTTGTATTTAACTCGTTATGTATCACAGATTTTTGTTGCTGCTTTGTTCAAATTACCTGTTATCGTAAATAAAAAAGTTAATAGTGCTGCACCCTGTTGGTAAACCTTGTAACTTTATAATGCTTTTGAACATCATTGAACGAACCAACTTGTTTAATTGAAACCGCTGTTAAGATTCATTAATTCCTTTTAAATATGAAAAATCGTTAGGTTAACATGGGAAACTCCAGAGCCACTGGGATAGCCCGAAAGTTGGATTAGAATAAAAACTACATTCTTCGTTTTTCTCATGTCTAAAGGCTCAGTGTACCAAATTTCAGTCTTCTACGTAAATGGGAAGTAGGAAAATTATTGATGAGTGAGTGAGTGGGTCAGTCAGTCAGTCAGTGAGGGCTTTGCCTTTTATAGTTATGGATATTATAATGAATATTATGAGTTTGAACCATTGGTATTTTTGGCCTCTAGAATCATCAAACAGAAAACATAAATCGGTCCCGTGTCTAGGTATTGCTAAGGTAATAGCTTATTCCCTTTATGGGAAATTAACTAACGAGTTCTCTTTTAAGGCTTTAGTTTCATCTTCAAAGACTACCAGTCTTGTCAAAGCCACAAAGTAGGTGAACTGCAACAAATGTTTAGTACTTTTAATCTTTTTGCTTGCATAGTCCTATTACGTTAGAGTGTCATTTATCTGACGTGGACGTTTGATAAGAAAATCCCATTTCATGAGGTAGGACTGTTTTAGGTTCGTTAGGTCAACCGCTTTTGCCGCACCTGTCCGTCCGTAATCAGAAGGGTACATAAATATTGCCCTAACGGTCAAAATCTGTCAAAACTGGTATACCTATTGCGCTCCACGGTTACTTTAGGCAAGACCGCACTAGATATAGGCATATCTATAGGCCTTGCTTTAGGCAAAGGACCATTGCGCTCAGCGGTCAAAATGTATGTTGAACGCTTTTCGATTACTACTGACATACACACATTTACCACCAATCTTCCAACTTCCCAATGTGCAAGAGTGTTATACATGACACACTGATACTTTGGGCTTCAAACAGGCCTACAGTGATAAAGCGTTTTCATTTTGATCTGTTCTCAGAGTTCTTTTCCACTGGTCTTAAAAGTTCCTTTGACATTCATATAAAGGGTAATTTTTGTCATACCGCAGCAAAAACAGAAGGGTCTAAAGTAGTATTTTTACTCCCAGGGAATAAAATGCCTTTTTAGTCCGAAAGGGAGTAAAAATCAGCTGTTATAAACAGTAATTTTCGATTGTAGCAATATAACAGCATGGATAGAAATGACCCATCCATTGATTTATTAGGTTTTAGCAACAATAATGTTTTTTTAGCGAATTTCCCATGAATAAGCTATTACCGTAGGTCTCATGGTAAGATCTAGACCCGGGACCCATTTACCTTTTCGTTTTGAGGTCCCCAGAGGCCAATATATATATATATATATATATATATATATATATATATATATATATTTATGTGTCCGTTAGCGCGATAACTCGAGCAAAATTGATCCGATTTTGATAAAATTTGGTACAAACGTGTAAACCTACATTTATTCGAACGAGTTCGCAAACCAGCATAATCGGACCATGGGATCAGGGGTTTATGGGGGGTTTTATGGGGTAAAAATGGGGTTTTCTCATTTTTGACCCTTGTTGTGTTTTAAATAAAGAATAGATTTGAATAACTTAATGAACTCATTTTATTAAGATGTAAACAGAAAAACAAAACTGTAAAATCAAAACATAAACAATCATATTAAAATAATGATCAGCTGGTATAGCAATCCTCCTCCTTTATTTTTCTTCATATACTTACAATCTTCTTATTTGGTCCACATGTCTTTTACACACAATTCCTTCTTCCATTTTAACAAGATAAATAACATTTCCTATTTGTTTTTCAATTTTTCCAACTGTCCATTTGTCATTTGAATTAAGGGAGTAGTTCCTCACCAGCACTCCCTCTCCTATATTAAAGTGTCGCTTTGTTACTTGCATCTCTGTCTCTTTCAAATTAGGCTTCTCTACTAATAGATCAAGTTCTGTTCTTATATTCCTCCCAAACATGAGGCTATAGGGAGACTTCCCAGTCGTGGAATGCTGTGTTTTTCTCAACTGTTTTAGTATAGTGTTAATCTTGCTCTCGACACATCCATTTGCAATTATAAGGCTCTTCACAGTTTGGACCACCCTTTCAGCTTGTCCATTTGACTTAGGACAAAATGGAGCTATGGTTTTTTGTATTATTCCATACCTTGTGAGAAAATCTTTGAAAGGTTTTGAAGTTAGCTGAGTTCCATTGTCTGATACCAGGACATGAGGAAACCCGAAGGTTGTAAATAATCTATCCAATTGCTTAACACACCAAGCTGTGGTTGTAGATTTTGTAGGTATAATTTCTACCCACTTACTGTAAGCGTCAACGACGATTAAGTACCACCAACCCCGCAGTGTACCAGCAAAATCAATGTGTATGCGTTCCCAAGGTCCGTTCGGGAGCTCCCATGGGTGAGTTGTCTCCTTAGGTGGATTTTTAAATTTTTGTTGACATGAATGACAATGTTTTACCATAGCTTCAATTTCTTGATCCATATTCCTCCAATAACAGTAGCTTCTAGCTAGCAATTTCATTTTTGTCATGCCCATATGACCAGCATGTAATTCTTCCAAGACTTGTTTGTGTAAAGTGGAAGGTACACAAATTCTATGCCCTCTGAATATGCAACCGTCTTGTAGACAAAACTCATTATCATTCAAACTGAGTTCTTTTAAGCTTTTCCCTGATATAAGATGATCGTATACCTTTATAAGTTCCTCGTCCTTTTGTGTTTCTTCTTCAATTTGTCTTCTTGATACAGGCATCATCTCTACTTGATTTATTAGATACCGTTCATGGTCGTCACATACATTTGATACTTCTGTAACAGGAAATCTTGATAAATAATCCACATTAGCATGTTGTGTCGTACTTCGGTATTCAATCGTATAGTCAAAACCCGATAAGAAATGAGCATAATTAAAAATCCTTGATGCAGTCATAGATGGTAAGGTCTTTGTCGGGTTGAAGATGTCTACAAGGGGTTTGTGATCAGTTATTAAAACAAACTTCCTTCCATAACAGTATGCAAAGAATTTCTTTAAGCCCCAGTAAATTCCCACAGCTTCTTTATCTATCTGACTGTATTTGCGTTCTGTTTTCGTAAGCGATCTTGATGCAAATGCAATGGGCCTCTCAGATCCATCCTTGTATCTATGTGATAAGCAAGCTCCTAGCCCTGTAGGACTTGCATCTGTTGCTAGGATTAACGTTTCATTTGGGTCATAGTGAGCTAGAGTTTGATCACTTGTTATTTCTGCTTTTACTTTCAGAAATGCATCTTCACATTCTTGAGTCCACGTAAATTGTTTTCCTTGCCGTAACAAACCATTCAGTGGTTCCAGTAAGCTGGACATGTTTGGTACAAAACGTGTGTAATAGTTGGCAAGACCCAAAAATACTCTTAGCTGGTGTACATCACTTGGTCGTTTGGCTTTAATTATTATAGCTTCGATATTATCAGCAGATTTGTGTAAGCCATTTTCGTCTATGACATGTCCTAAATATTTGACACTCTTCTGGAAAAATTTACATTTGTCACGATTCAAGCGCAAGTTAAACTGTTTGATTCTTCCAAAAACTTTCTGTAGGCGATCTAATGTCTCTGAAATAGTGCTCCCCTGTATCAAAATATCGTCAAAAAAACAAACTGTACCTTCCAGACCGTGGAGAACCTTATCCATAAACCGTTGCCAAATACTTGGTGCAACTTTTATGCCAAACATCATTCGATTTACTCTATAAAGTCCCAGATGTGTACTTATGGTCTGTATTTCTCTAGATTCTTCGTCCATCGGAAGGTGTAGATAAGCATTACTTATGTCTAATGTGCAGAAATATCGACCTTTATTCATGTTAGAAAAAATATCTTCAATTCGCGGGATTGGGTATTTGTCGTCACATATAAGTTTGTTTGCCGTCACTTTGTAGTCAGCACAAATTCTTACGTTTCCATTTGCCTTTCTTACTGGAACAATAGGAGTTCCCCATTTTGAATTTTCAACTTTTGATATTATTCCATTACTCTCCAGTCTATTTAGTTCTTCTTCAACTGATTTCTTCAATGCGTAAGGAACTTGTCGAGGTTTGATAAAAATAGGTCTAGCTCCTTCTTTTAACTCTATGTGACCTTGTTCTGATGTAATTTTTCCGATTCCGGGAGTGAAAATTTCTTGAAACTCTGTCAATAGTTTGTCCAATTTTTCTGAACAATCACTTTCAACCACTTTGATATCTGCCCAATCCATTTTTACTTCTCTCAGCCACTCTCTTCCAAATATTGGCTCAACCTTTTGTCTCAGGACATACAACTTTTCATAGAAATTAAAATCTCTGTATTTACAATCGACAAAACAAACTCCAAGAGGCTTGATGATTTCACCAGTATATGTTTTCATTTCAACAGCGGTTTTGAAAAGACGTTTATTTACATGTAGTGATTGAAAATCGCTGTAAGATATTGAGCTTAACGCTGCTCCTGTATCAAGTTCCATCTTCAGCTTCTTTCCCTCAATGTCCACATCTATTAAAAACTTATAACTTCCAGATGAAGCTGATCCCATTGTATAAACCTCGTGGATCGATGAATGGTTGTCCTCAATATCAATTAAGTTTGATTTCAATTCCTTGTTTTTCCCAGTTCTTACATCAGTTCCACTTCTAGATAAGCAAACCCTTGAAATATGTCCAATCTTATTACATTTCCTACAGAATTCGTTCTTAAATCTGCATAAATTAGCCTTGTGCTGTTCACTGCCACACCTGTAACACTTGCCTCTTAAATCTTCAAATGAAACTATGGGTTTGTTTCCCTTAAATTGACTTTGTTTGTCTTTGTATCCAGATTGTAGGCGGTTAATGTTTGCAGTTTCTTTTAGCATTGTATTTCCATCTCTCCGGTTAATCTCATAACTTTCAGATTTAGATTGTTCTATGGAAATCGCAGTTTGTACCACTTCGTTGTAAGAAATTTTACCATCTTTTTCTTGAAGAAGTCTAATTCTAATTTCATTGTCTTTTAACCCCCGTATGAACTGCATTTTTAAGAACATATCACTTACCGTACTTTCACAGTTATAACAATAAAAATCACAGTCCGTTGCTAAACGTTTAAGTTCTCTGGCATATACGGCTATGTTCTCTCCAGGTTCTTGAACCTTGCAAACAAATTTATGTTGGTTAGCTAGTATGCTAGGTGAAGGCTCAAGACAATTTTTCAAAGATTCTGTGAGTTCATTGAAGGTTTTGTCACCTGGTAACTCAGGAGCTAATGTATCACACAATGTTTGGTGCATCTCTGGAGAAAGTGTACTGACAAACAAACATGTCTTGGTCTTTTCATCTGTAATTTTCTTTAACTGAAAATAGTTTTCAAGTCTCATCAAAAAGTTTTTAAATGTCTCGTTCTCTGTGTAAGGTGTAAAGTTAATGTTAGGTACATGGCTATCGTGTGCAACTGATATAGAAGTTGTGTGTTCATCTGTAGATTTGTTCGGTATAAAGAATGGCTGTAACAATGCTCTTATCTCTAAATATGCCTCTTCTACATCAGCCCTGTAATCTTCTTCTTGTTCAAAATCATCTTCATCTTCTATTTGTAAAATATCTTCGTGTAGTGAGATGAATTTATGCCAAGCTTCCTCTGCTACATTTAATCTGCCAGGAGCATCATTGACTGATGAACCCTTGCTTTTTAATAGGTGTAGAGTTCTTGTAATCTGGCCTTTTAGTGCTCCTCTTTTATGTTTCAGTCTTCTGATATCATTTCTTTCATCACTCGTCGCCATTTGTTGTGTTTTAAATAAAGAATAGATTTGAATAACTTAATGAACTCATTTTATTAAGATGTAAACAGAAAAACAAAACTGTAAAATCAAAACATAAACAATCATATTAAAATAATGATCAGCTGGTATAGCAACCCTAAAAACTTTAAATTTCTAAATTTATCTCTAGACCGTTTTGAAGAGCTTAAAAAAACAAATAATTTAGTATATTGAAGTGGTTTTGATTGTTCATTGACTATGGAGAAAATTAAAAAAATTGTAAATTTAAAATTGCCATGTTATTCTTATGGAGAATAAATAAACTGTTCTAGTTTGCTTGTTTATGGATATATTTTAATCAAATTTGGCAATTTGGTTTATTTCATACTAAGCTATCAATATTTCAATTGAAAAAACACACCTCAACATCTTCCCCGTAGCAGCAAACCTAACTACTCGCTAAAATTAATGTTATAGGAAATAAATCTGAAAATTTATAGGGAATATTTTAGTAGAAATCAAGCCGGGTAAATGGAAATTCGCTTAGTATGCAGGTTTGCTGCAACGGGGGTATTTTAGCTTATTGGTGAATATATAGTCTGATATATCGATGGTATAACGTACATATCGATAGTAACACAATCGTAATAGACGATACAAGCTGCTATACCCGTGCTTTGCAATGGGAAGAAAATGTGAAATAGAGAGCTATTAAAGTGGTGCTGATGTGTGTTTTAAAATACAGCAACTCTATGATTTAGTTTGAAAATAAAACTGATTTAAAAGCGTAAGCCTACTTACTTTCAAACCCCCAATTTTAATGTTAATAGATCCCTAAGAATATGAAAACATACCTTAGTGTAGTAATAGCATCAATTAATGCTTCATATTGATGCTTCATGAATTACATGTTTTACAATTTTCTTCAATTTTACTCAAGCCTCTTCACATGTAGTTTACTTTATAAATAGTCTAGGAGCTAGGCCAAGTCCCGTGTGCACTTTAATGTGCCCTCAGTTTTGTTGCGGGGCTTTGTTTAACACCTTTGGGAGCTTAAAAAAATACTGGTCACGTGGTCCAAATCATGGTCGTTTGGCCACCATATTGGAAAATGGCCGCCAAAACGCTAAATTATTTGCTAATACGTATCTCCGCACCCAGTGGTCCGATTTTAATTTTCTAAAGCTCATTTTACTCCTTATGTGATTGCAAACAATTTTTGTATTTACACTTTTTTGCTAAACCCATTATTTATTGAGATTAATTAACATTTATAATATTTCCAGTAACGTTGTGGAAATAATTGTTGGTTAATGCGTCCATTCGTTCCAAAAGCTTAAAACTATCAATTAAAAATATATTAAAAGACTTAAACGTGTGTTTAAAATATATATTTACTATTAACTTACATAGAGACATTACTATTTACCTACTGATAAAAGTTATATAGAGACATAGTCTTCCAAAACTTAGGGTTTCAAATCTTATCAAGAATAAGAATTGCAAAATTATGTATGAGGGTTCTTGCAATTGTCTGAAACACTACTCTTACATTTACAAAAGTCACAGCACATTACTTTCAATCTTCTACAGGGACATACAGTTTCTCTGAAACACGTCTGGCAATTACATGGCTTAGGGAAATCTTCAGGGAACGTTGGATCATCTGTCACTTGTGGAATCAGAGAATCACCTTCCTCTACATAACCATAGTCCAAGGGATTAAGTTTCTCAGATGGTTCCAAAGCATGGATCCATTTGTAACATTGCAAGTAGCTTCTTTTTATATGAAGACGGATAGATCTTGAGGTTGGTGCTAAATCTTGAAAGTTTCGTAGTTTCTTGTGATGGAACTGATGAAAACGCAATTTATCCATTGTTGATGAACTTGAAGAAAGTGCTCGAACCAAAAATTCTTCTGTTTTTTTTCCATGTCCTCATTTAATGGCCCTTTTCCAAACTCTACCAAGAGGTCTCCTGCACAGGATTCAGCTGTTTTTAAAGCTGCTAATTTCGTACTAACCTTGCTTGTAGTGTCGCAGCCGGTTAAAGAGTGAATGGCTGGTAAAGCTGTTAAAACAGTAAGTGGTACTCTGTCTTCAAAGGAGTGAAGTGGGATGTACCGCGATGTTTTGCCTACTCCAAAAGCAATCCACAGCTCTTTAAGTCCTAAGCTTTTCCACTTCTGTAGGTATTGATAGAGTGCACTAACAAAAACATCTGTATCAGTAGAACAGATAACTACGTTGCTTAATTTTGAAGACAATATTATGTGAGAAATATGGCTTAAGATCCTGTCATCGGCTTCTTCATGATCGGGTTCCAAAGTAGGCTCTTCTTCAACTATCCCGTTTTCAATAGCAAAACATCTTGGCTGACCATCTTTTACTACACCACCGAGATAAATGATAGAAGACGCAGTGAATGAATCCTCTTTCCGTGATATCCATTCAAAAAAGTAAGCTTGCAACAATTCTTTGTTTTTAGATGAGGCCCAGAAAGCGTCAGTATCCACAGGAAGTGGCGTGTTGTCATTTGGGGCTCCATATTCTACAGGTTGTTTCCTTGATCGCTTGGACCTCTCAAACCCTTTAACACTTTTTCATTATAAACGTCGAAAACAATATCGATGCGTTCACTTTTGTAAGATGCTTGGGATATAGCTATCCAAATGCTTCGTACCAATTCTTCATATGTCTTCAGTTTTAAAGATTTAGTTGGTACCTTCCTTGCAAATGCCATAAAATCTATAACTGTTGCTTTGCCAGGTGATTGAGGAGTTTCGGAATTTGGCGGTGTTTGTAACTTTTTTTCAAGTTCATGAACCAGCTGCGATTTATCTGATTTTGTCAGAAATCCATTTCTGGTCAAAAACAAAGATGTAGAAGTTAATTCATAGGACAAAAGATGATTTATGTCATATCCTCGACACCGTGAAATGTCAATTAAACGCAGAGCATGGGCGGTTTCATTCTTTACGTCCACTTCTAACGGATTATGGGGTTTACTACTCTTTTTTTTTAGTCTCTTAATTGGTTGCATTAGACTGAGTGACTTATCTTCAAATCGTTCACTCCGAAACTGAGTGTGGGCTGTTTCTCCTACTTGTATGCAGTCTAAAAGATCAGTGCTCATTCCACGATCTATCTTTTGTTTAGTAATAACATTTTGTAGTTCTGTTCCACAGCTAGAGCTTGTATGAATGAACGGATTTCCTTGCTTCTTCATGAAAGTCACAATTCTTCTAACGCATAGCTCATCAGCAGTTGTAGTGTTGTTTGAAAATTCGTGGTGCAGAGTGTATTCATCTTCATAGACAAGGCCACATAAATCACGCAAAACTTTTACTATTTGGACTTTCTCGTGTTTGATTAGATCATGAAGCAATACAGCTTCTTTTCTTCTTGTTACTCCGATGATTCCTCCTTGGCCTTTAGCTGGTTTGTTGTAATTTTGTTCCAGTGCTTGATCCATAGCCACACAACTGAACTTTCGCTGAGTATTTTTCACAACAAAATTTCCGGCTTTGAAATCCGCATAGATATCAGGGAAATCCAGAGGAAGACGTAAGAAGTCCTCTAAAAAAACACTTGCCCACCGAGAATAGTTTGTCTTGTCAAATGCAAAGAAGAGTGGTATTGACCGCATTAAGGCACTAATATTTAGATCCCAATTCCCTTCTCTCTGTGCGCGTGTAAGATCTCGTAATATAGGAAAAAGATGTGTCAAGAATTGGTACCAATACCGAAACGTCTCATTTTCTCTACCTTTTTCTATAGCAAATTTTTCTATTTCTTCCATAATATTTGAAATTTGCTGTTTGAGAGTCTTGACTTGAGTGTTTGTACGTGTCGAATCTTTAATCTTGATGCACTCTGTTAAATCCTTAAGTTCTTTGGCTGTGGTTTCTGAAAAATTGTTACTTTCCATGAATTTTTCAAGTAATAAACGTTGCAAAGCTTCAGCTAGCATGGAAAATCCTCGTATAGCACGAGAATAATGTTTCCCAGTAAGCACATTCTCGACAATGTTTGGTCCAAACGTTTCAGTTTCAACAAAAATATTTTTTACTCTACTTTCTGCTAAATATTTCCCAAAACAAGCCATAACGTCTTTAGCAAGATGAAAAGCTCCTAAGCCAAGAAAAATATTAGAAAACTCTTCTGGTCGCAGCAGTTGTATTTCTTTGGCTATTCTGTACACTCCCTCATCAGACCAAAGGGATCCTGACTTTTGATTTACTGTTGTCAGACAGTCTTGAAAGTTTTTCATGCACGTATATATTGAACTAAATTCGGTCGCAGGGTGTGGCAATATAGGGGTAAAAGCAGTTTTAGTCTGTGGGATATGTTCACTCGATATCATACTGTTGAATGCACTCCAGGTAGGTATCTTACATTCATTAGGGTCACTTTCTCTGCTTGCGAAATATCTGCACAAACTCCAGATCATATCTTGTTCTTTAGCTGATGAAGCAGGCAGGATAAGGTTAGGTTTAGGTGCTACCGTAAACGTCTCACTGATTTCTCCTCTTTGCACTGGTTTCTTAAAATATTTAAGCTCTTGACATGGCAGGAGACTGTGAAAAGATCGCATTCCTTTGTTGACTAGTCCTATGCTTTGGTTTACTTCGGGGGTATCTTCAACATTGTTACTTTCATTTTGAAATATTACCAGTACTGTGTCATGACTGCCTCCAATACCAGAAGGGGTTTGCTCTAGGTGATCAAAATTATCCATTGCTGCTCTTATTGGTACGTTTGGCTTAATTTCTTTGGGAAGGGGTACTCCTGTGCCCTTAGAGCTACTTAAAATTCTTGTTGCGAGTACCACGTTATGTCTCTCTAACGCATCATAACTAACAGTCATTCCAAGACGGTTCGTAATCTGTAGCAATAATTTTGAACGAGTCATTTCATGGATAGTTTGTGCCAATCCAACATGCAGAGGGGTACTATGTGCACCACTGTGTAATAGGTAAAATAATATCTGGAAAACTACTACAGCTGGGAAACATTACTGAGCAAAACTTCAACCAGGATTTCGGTAATGTGTTCTTTGCTTCTGTAAAAGATTGAAATATATCTTTTGCGTTGCAGTCTGTATTACCTAAGTCAAAATTAAAGTTTTTAATGTCACTTCGCAATGTTTCAGCACATTCTTTAACACAATCGTGGCTACGAATTTCTTCTGCAAGTTGTGTCACAGTTATTTGATTTGAAAATACCATTTGTGATACAGATCGATCCCTTGAGTAAGTAAAATGAATAGTATCATCAAAGTGCTCTATCAGTAAACTTTTCATCCTTCTGTTTGAAATTTTGATGTCACTGGGTAAATATTTCTCGTTAAACTCATTGCGTAGGTATCCGATCGAGTATCCTTTGTTTTCAAATTGAAGTTCAGCCACAAACTTAGCAAACGTTTCTTTCAGGCTTTCAGAACCAGCAGTTTCTTCAACTATATCTTTTTCACTATCTCTTTAATAGTTTACAATGTACTTTTTTATGCAATTCTTATGACAGTGGATACCTGCAGCAAATACACTATTCACATCTTCCAACAAAGCTGTTCGTTGAAAAACTGCATCAAGGTAAAACCGCGACGCTTTTAGTAGTTGCTCTGCTCTGAACTGCTCACAAATACGGTACAGTTTCGAGTCTCCTTGTACTTTTGATTTATTACACACTATACATTTTTTTAACCGTCCACTATGTCCAGGAATACTTTTACGTCTCTGTCGTTGGGTAGTATTATCCTCTTCCAATCTTGAGTCTTCAACATATTTTTCTTGTCTTTCTTTAAATCGTTTTCCTTTCAATATGTAAGGTCTGTAGCAGGCTAAATGATACTTTATGCTATTTTCATCTTTAATGCCTTTCAACACATCGTCCTTAATAACTTCAGTCGCACTTTTAATGTTTTTTATACCTTTTTCGCTTGAACTTAATTGCAAAGGACGTTTGACTTTTTTACAGAAAATGCACAAGTCAATGTCTTCATCAACGTCTCTACGTCTCTTTCTATGGTGGACCAGATTCACGGTGTCACTCATCTTATTTCACTTGAAGTTTATCTACTCTTTCTGAGATGTGAATAAACTTTATTTATAAGTAAATACTTATTGAGTAAAGTAAATACTAATTGTTAAGTAAATTAAATACTTATTTAGAGGTGAGTAAAATTTTACATTAAATTAACATTGTGTGCTTAAAGTAAATAGGTACTTATAGAAAAAAGTAAACACTTAAAAAAAGAAATTACTTATGTTTAATTCACATTGGACTATTTACTTAAGATAAGTATAAGTAAATACCTACTTAAAGTTTATTCACATCGCAGTTTATAAACGTGAGAAATAACCTTGCACTAAAACCAACCATATTTTACCAACTAAACAAACAAACAAAAACAAGAAACCGTAAACAATGAATCAGACATGTAAACAGCTGACAGTTTATATCGCTAGCGACAGTAGTGGAGCGAAATACTGGGGCTATCGATACTTTTAAGCTTTTGGAACGAATGGACGCATTAACCAACAATTATAGGTCCGTGAAGTTGGCGTACCCATATTAGCGTATCCACTTTTGATCATACCAATCGTTAGTTCATCGTTAGTTCTCGATAGTTCCCAAATTTTTTCGTTAGTTCTCAAAAAATAAAAAAGTTATAGCCGATTATAAGTGGGTACGCTAACTTCACACTTCCGGGTTCTAGCACGCGCCGTTTTCTGAGGAGAAATGTTTACATCTATATACCAATCGTTAGTTCTTCGTTAGTCCTCGATATTTCCCAAATTTTTTCGTTATTTCTCAAAAAATAAAAAAGTTATGAGGCATACAAAGTGGGTACGCTAACTTCACAATTGTACAATTTCCAGCGGGAACAGTTTTTTTACTATAAATGCCTATATCTACATACCCATCGTTAGTTCTTCGTTAGTTCTCGATAGTTCTCCAAAATTAACGTTAGTTCTCAAAAAATAAAAAAGTTACGAAGCATAAAAAGTGGGTACGCCAACTTCACAGTTATAGAATTTCCAGCGGGCACAGTTTTTTTACTATAAATGACTTTATCTATATACCAATCGTTAGTTCTTCGTTAGTTCTCGATAGTTCTCCAATATTTACGTTAGTTCTCAAAAAATAAAAAAGTTAAGAGGCATACAAAGTGGGTACGCCAACTTCACAAATTATAGAATTTCCAGCGGGCACAGTTTTTTTACTATAAATACCTATATCTATATACCAATCGTTAGTTCTTCGTTAGTTCTCGATAGTTCTCCAATATTAACGTTAGTTCTCAAAAAATAAAAAAGTTAAGAGGCATACAAAGTGGGTACGCTAACTTCAAGATTGTACAATTTCCAGCGGGAACAGTTTTTTTACTATAAATGCCTATATCTACATACCAATCGTTAGTTCTTCGTTAGTTCTCGATAGTTCTCCAAAATTAACGTTAGTTCTCAAAAAATAAAAAAGTTACGAAGCATAAATGTGGGTACGCCAACTTCACAGTTATAGAATTTCCAGCGGGGAAAGTTTTTTTACTATTAATGACTATATCTATATACCAATCGTTAGTTCTTCGTTAGTTCTCGATAGTTCTCCAATATTTACGTTAGTTCTCAAAAAATAAAAAAGTTAAGAGGCATACAAAGTGGGTACGCCAACTTCACAATTATAGAATTTCCAGCGGGCACAGTTTTTTTACTATAAATACCTATATCTATATACCAATCGTTAGTTCTTCGTTAGTTCTCGATAGTTCTCCAATATTAACGTTAGTTCTCAAAAAATAAAAAAGTTAAGAGGCATACAAAGTTTGTACGCTAACTTCACAATTGTACAATTTCCAGCGGGAACAGTTTTTTTTACTATAAATGCCTATATCTATATACCAATCGTTAGTTCTTCGTTAGTTCTCGATAGTTCTCCAAAATTAACGTTAGTTCTCAAAAAATAAAAAAGTTACGAAGCATAAAAAGTGGGTACGCCAACTTCACAGTTATAGAATTTCCAGCGGGCACAGTTTTTTTACTATAAATGCCTATATCTATATACCAATCGTTAGTTCTTCGTTAGTTCTCGATAGTTCTCCAATATTTACGTTAGTTTTAAAAAAATAAAAAAGTAAAGAGGCATACAAAGTGGGCACGCATACTTCACAATTATAGAATTTCCAGCGGGCACAGTTTTTTTACTATAAATGACTATATCTATGTACCAATCGTTATTTCTTCGTTAGTTCTCGATAGTTCTCCAATATTTACGTTAGTTCTCAAAAAATAAAAAAGTTAAGAGGCATACAAAGTGGGTACGCCAACTTCACAATTATAGAATTTCCAGCGGGCACAGTTTTTTTTTTTAATAAAAATGCTTACATCTATATACCAATCGTTAGTTCTTTGTTAGTTCTCGATAGTTCTCCAATATTTACGTTAGTTCTAAAAAAAATAAAAAAGTTACGAGGCATACAAAGTGAGTACGCTGACTTCAAAATTATAAAATTTCCAGCGGGCACCGTTTTCCGACTAAAAACGCTTAAATCTATATACCAATTTTTAGTTCCATGCATTGTAATTTGATTCATATTCACACAATGAAAATCAAAGTAACACTGACATTAGAATAACTATCACATTATGATTCTCTCGAAGAGAAAGGATTGCTTATCAGTTCCAGGATAGCGCTTATCTGTGATATCCGCAATAGTAGTTGCAGGTGTCACTCGGTTAGATTATTTTTTAGGAGTGATAATTTTGATTACGTTATCAAAATGATTAACAGTTGAATATGTTCAGTTAATTAGAACATCCAAAAAAGACAACGCTTCCAAAAATTGGTTTTAGATAAGCAATGAAATCATATGTATACCTACTTAGTTGTGTGAAAAAGTGCATTTTATAAAAAGTCCATCATGGAAACAAAATAAACTATCCATCAAAATGAAAACCAGAGTCTGCTAAGTAAAATGGTATAAAGTAATTTATAAGCAGTGATTATTTGAATTGGATTAAGCAGATAAAATATGTACGATCAAAGAACTTCTGTTTGGTTAATTAAACTAATCGTTTGTATTGTTTGTATTTGTTTGTGTTCGGTATTAGTATTATAAAATTACATCATTAAACGTAACACGTTACGAGTGACAGTTGCACGGATCGAGACTGGAAGGTCATACGGACTTGAACAAACTGGAGACTGGAGTAGTGGATGGAATAAATGTGTACAACACATTACTAGCATGGCGTATTGGGTATGGCGGGGTCGAGACAATATTTATTTAGTTGTTTAGTAGTATACTGTAAGCATTTTTCGTTGAATGAAGGTGCGCGCTGGAAATCAGAAGCATTAAATAAGTTTATCTATTGATTATTGGCTATACGTATATTTATTTAATTTTTTTAGAACTAACAAAATAAATGAGTGAGCCCATCTTACGATTAATATTAAGATATAGGCACTTTTAGTCAGACAAGGGTGCACGCTAGGAATGATTTGGGTTTGAGGTTGGCATAACCACGTTTAAGACCTTATTGCCTTTTTATATTTCAAGAACTAGTAATAATATTGGGGAACTAACACGACATAACGAAGAACTAAAATTTGGTAAATAGATATAAGCGTTTTTAGTCAGAAAACGGTGCCCGCAGGAAATTTTATAAATTTGAAGTCAGCGTACTCACTTTGTACGCCTCGCAACTTTTTTATTTTTTTGAGAACTAACGTAAATATTACATAGCTATCGAGAACTAACGAAGACCTAACGATTGGTATATAGATATAGGCATTTATAGTCAGAAAACAGTGCCCGCTGGAAATTCTATAGTTGTGTAGTTGGCGTACCCACTTTTTATGCTTCGTAACTTTTTTATTTTTTGAGAACTAACGTAAATATTGGAGAACTATCGAGAACTAACGAAGAACTAACGATTGGTGTATAGATATAAGCATTTATAGTCAGTAAACAGTGCCCGCTGGAAATTCTATAGTTGTGTAGTTGGCGTACCCACTTTTTATGCTTCGTAACTTTTTTATTTTTTGAGAACTAACGTAAATATTGGAGAACTATCGAGAACTAACGAAGAACTAACGATTGGTATATAGATATAGGCATTTATAGTAAAAAAACTGTGCCCGCTGGAAATTCTATAACTGTGAAGTTGGCGTACCCTCTTTTTATGCTTCGTAACTTTTTTATTTTTTGAGAACTAACGTTAATTTTGGAGAACTATCGAGAACTAACGAAGAACTAACGATTGGTATATAGATATAGGTATTTATAGTAAAAAAACTGTGCCCGCTGGAAATTCTATAATTGTGAAGTGTGCGTACCCACTTTGTATGCCTCTTAACTTTTTTTATTTTTTTAAAACTAACGTAAATATTGGAGAACTATCGAGAACTAACGAAGAACTAACGATTGGTATATAGATATAGGCATTTATAGTAAAAAAACTGTGCCCGCTGGAAATTCTATAACTGTGAAGTTGCCGTACCCACTTTTTATGCTTCGTAACTTTTTTATTTTTTGAGAACTAACGTAAATATTGGAGAACTATCGAGAACTAACGAAGAACTAACGATTGGTATATAGATACAGGCATTTATAGTCAGAAAACAGTGCCCGCTGGAAATTCTATAGTTGTGTAGTTGGCGTACCCACTTTTTATGCTTCGTAACTTTTTTATTTGTTGAGAACTAACATTAATTTTGGAGAACTATCGAGAACTAACGATGAACTAACGATTGGTATATAGATATAGGCATTTATATTAAAAAAACTGTTCCCGCTGGAAATTGTACAATTGTGAAGTTAGCGTACCCACTTTGTATGCCTCTTAACTTTTTTATTTTTTGAGAACTAACGTAAATATTGGAGAACTATCGAGAACTAACGAAGAACTAACGATTGGTATATAGATATAGGCATTTATAGTAAAAAAACTGTGCCCGCTGGAAATTCTATAACTGTGAAGTTGGCGTACCCACTTTTTATGCTTCGTAACTTTTTTATTTTTTGAGAACTAACGTTAATTTTGGAGAACTATCGAGAACTAACGAAGAACTAACGATTGGTATATAGATATAGGTATTTATAGTAAAAAAACTGTGCCCGCTGGAAATTCTATAATTGTGAAGTGTGCGTACCCACTTTGTATGCCTCTTAACTTTTTTTATTTTTTTAAAACTAACGTAAATATTGGAGAACTATCGAGAACTAACGAAGAACTAACGATTGGTATATAGATATAGGTATTTATAGTAAAAAAACTGTGCCCGCTGGAAATTCTATAACTGTGAAGTTGGCGTACCCACTTTTTATGCTTCGTAACTTTTTTATTTTTTGAGAACTAACGTTAATTTTGGAGAACTATCGAGAACTAACGAAGAACTAACGATTGGTATATAGATATAGGCATTTATAGTAAAAAAACTGTTCTCGCTGGAAATTGTACAATTGTGAAGTTAGCGTACCCACTTTGTATGCCTCATAACTTTTTTATTTTTTGAGAACTAACGAAAAAATTTGGGAACTATCGAGGACTAACGAAGAACTAACGATTGGTATATAGATGTGAACATTTCTCCTCAGAAAACGGCGCGTGCTAGAACCCGGAAGTGTGAAGTTAGCGTACCCACTTATAATCGGCTATAACTTTTTTATTTTTTGAGAACTAACGAAAAAATTTGGGAACTATCGAGAACTAACGATGAACTAACGATTGGTATGATCAAAAGTGGATACGCTAACATGGGTACGCCAACTTCACGGACCTAACAATTATTTCCACAACGTTACTGGAAATATTATAAATGTTAATTAATCTCAATAAATAATGGGTTTAGCAAAAAAGTGTAAATACAAAAATTGTTTGCAATCACATAAGGAGTAAAATGAGCTTTAGAAAATTAAAATCGGACCACTGGGTGCGGAGATACGTATTAGCAAATAATTTAGCGTTTTGGCGGCCATTTTCCAATATGGCGGCCAAACGACCATGATTTGGACCACGTGACCAGTATTTTTTTAAGCTCCCAAAGGTGTTAAACAAAGCCCCGCTACAAAACTGAGGGCACATTAAAGTGCACACGGGACCTGGCCTAGCTCCTAGACTAAAAATAAAAAATGAAACTTTGAGCAATACTTTACAAAACATATACAACCTCATTTTAAAACCAAACATAACCCTCCTCAATCTACATAAAGCAAAACAAACATCTTATTCGAGTAAATAAACAAACACCAGTTCATTGTACTGACCAGCTGTTTAATTAACTAAATTAAATTAAATCATTTAAACTTTGGAAGCATGCCAGGCGTAGCCCTTTGGAAATCAGCCTGTGGGGCAGAACCCTTAGGAAATTCATCCATATCAATACTTTTCGGCATATCTACACACTCTAAGCTTCCTTTTGATGTGCCATATGCCTATATTTTTATTTGGTAAATGACCTTAACTGTTTACATAAAATTTGATTGTATCACTTTAATAATATAATAGATGATTGAATCATCTAAAGGAACAGGTACTGTACATTAGCAGAATGAAAACAAGCTGTAAATCGTTTTCACAGGTTATCTTTACATGAAAATTATTTTCGTTTTCTAGCTTAGTTTGTTAATTAATGCAACTATTAATGGAACTATTTTTCCCAATGACACATAATCTTTCGTTTAATCTTAACCTAATAGTTACTACTGAATGTTTTCCCCTTTGTGCAGTATTTTGTTTTTTGCAAGTGGACTGTGGATGGCTTGCGATAAACATATTAAGTATTTTGTTAACTTTTTAATGGAGAAAGTATTGTTTTCTTCCAAATTTTCGAGTTTGAGTTTTGAGTGGATATATCCGTTTTGAGCCACCCTGAACCCGAAACAGTAGTTTTCGAAGTGATGTCATTCCGTGTGTGTGCGTGTATGTGTTGGTGTGTGTGGATGTGTACAGAGCTAGAGGCCACACCTGTGGTCCGATGTTGATAAAATTTGGTATTAAGGTACTAATCCATGGCATCTCTAGGCATTTTTATTTTTTATTTAGATTTTTAATGGAGATTTTTCATAAAAACCCATAAAATAACAGGAAGTAGAATTTTCTTGAAAAAGAATTTGATTTCCCCAAACTATTTTGATAAAAATTTTGTATTTTGCAGCCCCCTTAAATTTTGAAAAAAAATTGTAGAACTCCCCTTCCTGTAAATTTTACGGTTTAAAAGTTAATGTAACTCATGTAATTTTCTTATAAAACCCCATAACATAAGAAAAATGGATTTTCAAACAAAAAACCTGTTTTGATTGAAATTAGTATGTGATGGTCCTTATAATTCTAAACAAAATAGTGCACCCCCGGCACCCCCCCCCCCATTCCTGTAAAAATTACGATTCAAAAGTTATTGCAACCTTTGTGATTTTACCTATTAAATGTCATAGTAACTCTCATCGCTTACCCATGATAAAGGTTGTTGACAACCTAATGTGATAAAGTATGTTTTAGATAACCCATAAGGCCAACGTTACTTTTTTTTAATTTTCAAATGAGTTGTTTGAATAGCGAAATACGAGATTTCCTGAGGTATTGACTTTCACCAATGAAGTTTCTACCCCTAAACGTCCCTAATTTCAAAATTTAGTCAGAATCCTTCCCATAGATTTCTAGATAAATTTACAAATTTACAATAAACAAACCCACCCACTAACGAACATAGCTCCTATTTGAGTTTGGTATACGATAGGATATGTTGACATTATTTTTTATTTTGTCATTGTTGCCATGGACAAATTAATAATACAAGTACTGTAGTATACAAATTTCATCACTAGGATGAAAAGACTGTTATTAGTAGGAAACTTTAAGACTTGTTTGGAAATTAAATTTAACTTTTAATAGACAGAACAGATCACAACACCAATACAAACTGAACTAAACTATTACACTTTATAAATAATGTCATATGTTTCATGATTTATATGACATTATAAGCAGGCTTATTAAAATTGCTTTAACAAAGACACTTTTTGACCAAATAATGAACTATATTTTCCGTCATATTGCATTATTAACAAACTAAAAACGGGGAAAAATATCTAAAGATAACCTCTCAAAACGATTGACAGATTGTTTTCAATTCTGCTTATGTAAATGAGCACCTGTTCCTTTAGTAAGTGATTCAATCATTTCGTCTATTATACATTACATTATACCACCGATATGTCAGAAATTCACAATAATGCAACTAAGTTCTCCTTTATGACAGAACAAGCTTCCTTTCCTCCGTCTATTCTAACTTTCATCAAACAAATTGTAACAAATTTTGTTGATGAACATTTTGATAACAACGGAGGTAAGGATTTTTTATTTTTCGTATACAAACCTCAACACCCTAACACTTACACATGTCGTAGCAGTTGTTGTCTACTGCAAGTTCCATGACATGACGGGTGAGTGACGACTGAGTAGTTTGTAGTCTACTAGCACACCCGTGATTCAGCCGACTAGAGTGCCAGTGCGTGGACAGGACACAAGAGTCGGCACGCGTAAAGCACACGGCACGCGGCGACATATTATTTATTCACTTGACGTAGCCCAGCGGGCAAACATCGGGCTCTGATGAATTGCTTCCCAGGAACTAATAAACAGGGGTGTAATAAACCTTGGTCGTAAACCACCATATAGTGGGTGGGGGTGGGGGTACTAAACTCGGTTGTATTCAACAACTCACACGTGGGTTTAGTAAGACTGGGAATTAATGTACCAGAATAAATTAGCAAAATGAACAGTGTTTCTCTTAAAGTCTGAGTATCACATTTTTGTCATACCTAATCGACATTGTTCACACTTGATGTATAACGAATATTTTGGGGGAACATTTTTTTTATTATTATTAAAGCCTCCTATATATGAGCTAAAAAGCTTGTGCAATCGCTTAAACTAAAGAACACTGATACCTCCCTAGTATCTATATATATAAAAGGCAAAGCCCTCACTGACTCACTGACTGACTCACTCACTCATCACTAATTCTCTTACTTCCCATTTACCTAGGAGGCTGAAATTTGGTACACTGATTCTTTAGGCATTAAATAGGAAAACTAAGTTGTTTTTATCCTGATCGGACTCTCGGGCACCGCCCCAGTGGCTCTGGAGTTTCCCATGTTAACCTTATGATTTTTCATATTTAAAAGGGAATTCTTAACAGCTGTTTCAATTAAACAAGTTGGTTCTGTTCTATGATGTTCAATAGCATTAAAGTTACAAGGATCACCAACAGGGTGCAGCACTATTATTTTTTAAAATTTATGACTACAGCCAATTTGCAACCAAAAGGTGAGTGAGCGTAGCGAACGAACTTCAACCTGGAAGCGAGTTAGCGTAGCAAACGAGCTAACCTGAAGGCAAGTGAGCGCAGCGAACGAGCTCTAACCTAAAGGTGAGTGAGCGTAGCGAACGAACTTCAACCAGGACGTGATTGATCCATGCAAACGAGCTCACTTATGAAGTTAAACGGGGCAAAGCCCGCGGGTACAGCTAGTTTTAATATAATAGTATAGTTCGGAAAGCCTTCGAGCCTTGTGAAAAAGTTTGTAATATCAGTTTATAATACTGGCCACCTGGACACTCCGGCAGAATAAGTCGGCACCATAGGAAAGTCGAGAAACGAAGTGCGATCTCTTAAATAAACATTTTGAAATGCAAAATAAACTGTAAACCATTGATAGACAATGCGATACTATTTTTTTTAACACAGTGAATTAGATCTGCGATGGAAACTGTTGGGCATCCAAGACCACCTTTGTTTCAGGGTGTTTATGACGGATAATTTTCAACAACCCACAGTTGTAAAAAATATGACAAAATTTAAATCATAGAGCATCTTCTGGTGTACAATATCACTGGAAGCTAGTTTTTACCTAGTTTTCTCTGTTTACTATTTCTCAAAACATTATACAATGTAATTTATTTATAGTAAGATGTAAGACATTTCGAGACATATTACAACCGGGTGTTGTCTAAGCAACTTCTCTGTGTTGATCTTCACCTCTCACAACATTATACAATGTAATTTTTCTATGGTAGGTAGGGCGGTTGTAAGACACATCAAGACATATCACACCTGAGTGTTGTCTAAAGCAACACTTCTCCGTGTCAATCTTCACCTCTCACATCATTATACAATGTAATTTTTCTATGGTAGGTAGGGTGGTTGTAAGACACATCAAGACATATCACAGCTGGGTGTTGTCTAAAGCAACACTTCTCCGCGTTGATCTTCACCTCTCACAACATTATACAATGTAATTTTTCTATGGTAGGTAGAGAGGATGTAAGACACATCAAGACATATCACAGCTGGGTGTTGTCTAAAGCAACACTTCTCCGTGTTGATCTTCACCTCTCACAACATTATACAATGTAATTTCTCTATGGTAGGTAGAGAGGATGTAAGACAAATCAAGACATATCACAGCTGGGTGTTGTCTAAAGCAACACTTCTCCGTGTTGATCTTCACCTCTCACAACATTATGCAATGTAATTTTTCTATGGTAGGTAGAGAGGATGTAAGACACATCAAGACATATCACAGCTGGGTGTTGTCTAATGCAACACTTCTCCGTGTTGATCTTTACCTCTCACATCATTATACAATGTAATTTTTCTATGGTAGGTAGGGCGGTTGTAAGACACATCAAGACATATCACAGCTGGGTGTTGTCTAAAGCAACACTTCTCCGTGTTGATCTTTACCTCTCACAACATTATACAATGTAATTTCTCTATGGTAGGTAGAGAGGATGTAAGACACATCAAGACATATCACAGCTGGGTGTTGTCTAAAGCAACACTTCTCCGTGTTGATCTTCACCTCTCACAACATTATACAATGTAATTTTTCTATGGTAGGTAGAGAGGATGTAAGACACATCAAGACATATCACAGCTGGGTGTTGTCTAAAGCAACACTTCTCCGTGTTGATCTTTACCTCTCACAACATTATACAATGTAATTTCTCTATGGTAGGTAGAGAGGATGTAAGACACATCAAGACATATCACAGCTGGGTGTTGTCTAAAGCAACACTTCTCCGTGTTGATCTTCACCTCTCACAACATTATACAATGTAATTTTTCTATGGTAGGTAGAGAGGATGTAAGACACATCAAGACATATCACAGCTGGGTGTTGTCTTAAGCAACACTTCTCCGTGTTGATCTTCACCTCTCACAACATTTTACAATGTAATTTTTCTATGGTAGGTGGAGAGGATGTAGTAACATCAAGACGTATCACAGCTGGGTGTTGTCTAAAGCAATCCGTGTTGATCTTCACCTCTCACAACATTATACAATGTAATTTTTCTATGGTAGGTAGAGAGGATGTAAGACACATCAAGACATATCACAGCTGGGTGTTGTCTAAAGCAACACTTCTCCGTGTTGATCTTCACCTCTCACATCATTATACAATGTAATTTTTCTATGGTAGGTAGAGCGGTTGTAAGACACATCAAGACATATCACAGCTGGGTGTTGTCTAATGCAACACTTCTCCGTGTTGATCTTCACCTCTCACAACATTTTACAATGTAATTTTTCTATGGTAGGTAGGGCGGTTGTAAGACACATCAAGACATATCACAGCTGGGTGTTGTCTAAAACAACACTTCTCCGTGTTGATCTTCACCTCTCACAACTTTATACAATGTAATTTTTCTATGGTAGGTAGAGAGGATGTAAGACACATCAAGACATATCACAGCTGGGTGTTGTCTAAAGCAACACTTCTCCGTGTTGATCTTCACCTCTCACAACATTATACAATGTAATTTTTCTATGGTAGGTAGAGAGGATGTAAGACACATCAAGACGTATCACAGCTTGGTGTTGTCTAAAGCAACACTTCTCCGTGTTGATCTTCACCTCTCACAACATTATACAATGTAATTTTTCTATGGTAGGTAGAGAGGATGTAAGACACATCAAGACATATCACAGCTGGGTGTTGTCTAAAGCAACACTTCTCCGCGTTGATCATCACCTCTCACATCATTATACAATGTAATTTTTCTATGGTAGGTAGGGCGGCTGTAAGCCACATCAAGACATATCACAGCTGGGTGTTGTCTAAAGCAACACTTCTCCGTGTTGATCTTCACCTCTCACAACATTATACAATGTAATTTTTCTATTGTAGGTGGAGAGGATGTAAGACTCATCAAGACGTATCACAGCTGGGTGTTGTCTAAAGCAACACTTCTCCGTGTTGATCTTCACCTCTCACAACATTATACAATGTAATTTTTCTATGGTAGGTAGAGAGGATGTAAGACACATCAAGACGTATCACAGCTGGGTGTTGTCTAAAGCAACACTTCTCCGTGTTGATCTTTACCTCTCACAACATTATACAATGTAATTTTTCTATTGTAGGTGGAGAGGATGTAAGACTCATCAAGACGTATCACAGCTGGGTGTTGTCTAAAGCAACACTTTCCTTGTCGATCTTCACCTCTTCCCAACAAAGTGGAATTTTAATTTTCAAAGCCATTTGATGACTTTCTAAAGCCATTTTTAACACTTAATACTGTGCCAAATGTCCATAAACTTCCATTCCACCCGTTGTTTGTCATGAACAAATAGACATAAAAAAACTATATGACGATTGCATTCATGAATTTCAAAACACACTAGACTACGGCCATGTCCTCCTAAAAGCCGTTTGGAGACTTTTCAAGCCATTTTAAACGTTTAGAACTGTGGTCAAAAGCTCCGATTTCTCCATTTATTTGTCATGAATAAGTAGACATTTAAAAAAATAAATATGACGATTGCTTTCATGACAAACTTGCATTCATGAGTTTCAAAACATAGGCCTACTGTAGACTACGAAGCCATATCTCCTAAAATCAGTTTGGTGTTTTAATGCCCTTTTTAACGTCTAGAACTGTGCCCAATTGCCCGAAAACCTCCCATTTCACCTTTTATATGTCATGCAAGCAAGTATAGACGTTTATAACCTTACGTTTTTCTCCATTTCATAAAGCTGTCACAATATGTATAGTATCTAATTCAGTAATAGCATTGACTAAACAGGGTTAGTAAAAAGTGTGGAGACCCCCTGTTATTTTTTTAACGGCCAATACTAGAAAAACTAAACTCGGCACACCATTATGGCATGTTATGAAGTACTTTTTGGGCATAACGGCCACTTGGTGTTCATCCCCAAAATGGGGGATTTTGGGGAAAACTCAAACATTTCAAATACAAAGACCCATCGAGTGACCCCTCATTTTGAAGGTCATGGTAAAAGAAAACCAACAACGCAAACTAGAGGTCGCTATCTCAGTTCAGTAAAAAATGGCAGCCAATTGAAATTCTCATAAGTTCTTAAACCCAAAATGGGGGATTTTGGGGGAAACTCAAAAATTTTAAATGATAAGCCCCATTGAGTGACCCCTCATTTTGAAGGTTATAATAAAAGAAAACTAACAACGCAAACTATAGGTCTCTATCTTAATACAGTAAAATATGGCAGCCAATGGAATATAAAATTGCAAGTTATTTCCAATTTCTAAAGATTTCAATCAGCTTCCATTTTTTACTGGATTGAGATAGAAACCTCTAGTTTGCGTTTTTAGTTTTCTTTTACCAGGACCTTCAAAATGAGGGATCACTTGATGGGGCTTATCATTTAAAACTTTTGAGTTTCCCCCAAAATCCCCCATTTTGGGTTTGGTAAGCAAGTGGCTATTAGGCTTAAAAAGTACTTCATAACACGCCAAAGAGGTGTGTAGAGTTTAGTTTTCCTAGTGTGAGCCGCTACAAAATTTACAGGGGATTTCCAGACTTGGAAAACTGCAAGTTAAATTCAACTTCTGAGAATTTCAATTGGCTGCCATTTTTTACTGGATTGAGATAAAGACCTCTAGTTTGCGTTTTTGGTTTTCTTTTACGAGGACCTTCAAAATGAGGGGTCACTCGATAGGGCTTTGTATTTGAGATTTTTGAGTTTTCCCCAAAATCCCCAATTTTGGGGATGTACACCAAAGGACGGTTATGCCCAAAAAGTACTTCATAACATGCCATAAAGGTGTGCCAAGTTTAGTTTTTCTAGTATGGGCCGTTAAAAAAATAACAGGGGGTCTCCACACTTTTTACTAACCCTGTATAAACTTTAACACTTGGTGTTTATATAGTCAATGGTATTATGTTACTTGTGCTACCGCTGATGGCTGATTGATGCATGTGTAAGTTAGTAGCTAGCATACAATTTGACGACTATTAGGAACATGAAATCAGCTGTTTCCCCGTCCTCGCTGTCGCGCTCGCGCGCTCGGTGCTCGCTCAGCCCTAGCATCTTTTAACACCTGACTGCTGTAAAAATTGGATGATGCGTACAACTTTCCGTAGCGTAATCTATATAATTAATACGCTACATGAAACTTTGTCGGTTGAACTCCTCCGCCATTTCTTAACCGATTTTATCCATTGACGTCTCATTGGAAAGAGCGTGTCACGTAGATTTGCAAACTGGGCTTACATTTTTGAAAAAGTCCCTTGGGCTCTGCCCCAGTGGCTTTTAAAGTTCCCATGTCATCCTTATGAAGAACTAAATTGTTTACATTTTGATCGGCTGTATAATTTAATTGCTGTTATTCATTTTTAAATTCAATAAAAAGCATTGGGTACAGTTATTTATTTTGTTGAAATTAAATATTTACTATTTTAATTTAGATTCGTGCAAATTACAATGTAAAAAATCGAGAAAGCCTGGACAGTTTTATATATTTTACCAAATAAGAAAAACGAATGACATAGTACTGTATTTCTTGAGAAATCATTGAAAGAACCGATTCGTTAACCATGGAAAGTCATAGAGTGCCACCAAGTAGAAGAAATAGAGATTTAAAAAATATTACATCGTTATCAACCTATATAATGAAGAACACCTACAGCTACAATTATGATTCCCACAAACAATGAACAAGGATGTTAGTTGAAGTGCTACTATTTTGTAGGAAATATAGACTTTTAAACTCATCGGAAATTATGATGACTTTTATTTGTTATTAAATAACTGTTTTGCTTCTTTGAATTGCTCGATTTCGAGCAACGTGTTTACTAGTATTGTTTTATTCGTCGTTCTATTGCCCCACAAAGTTTACCTATGTGGAACTTAATACTACTCCTGTCATCGCTTATTAAGTTTAATAAAAACGACATTGATGTCTGTTATATGACATTGCGCTTTTTAAGGACGAAATATATGTTTAAATTTAATTTCCATAGTCCAAGGGAAGGGGGGCTTGCCTCAAGACATATCACTGCCAGGTGCTTCTAAAGCAACACTTCTCCTTGTTTACCTTTACCCCACAAAACATAATATAATGTAATAATCTGTATATGGTAGGTAGAGTGGATTTAAGTCACTTCGAAACATTTTGAGCTGGCCTCAAAATATCCCATTTTGGAAAGATACAGTACCTTTTGTATCTTGTTACGGTATACTGAGTTAGTTTTCCTGATACAACCAATACAAAATTTTATAGTTGATGTAGATATTTTGAAGTGGGGTCTCTCAGGCCGATGAAAAATAAAAATTACCGCCCTTCTGTAACGTGGTGATATAGAGACCTCTAATTTTGGCCCATATTCCTTTTAACTCTTCGCCTTGAAATGTGGTGTGACTGTAAAGACCCATCACTTTACATTTAAACACTTTCTGCTGTCCCCCAAAATACTCCGTTTTGGTATTCCGGACAAATTGGGATACCAACAAAAAGTGTACTTTTATTCCATGTAGAGTAGTGTATACTTATGTTTTCCTGGTAGGGAGTATTCATACTTTTTATCAACCCTGCATAAAGGGGTGGGTTATATATATTGAGGTAGTGCCAAGAATGAGTTTCACATGTTCGGGAATAAACACCATGCACCGGCCCTCCCCCGTGTTGCCTTACACCACCAGCCCCATGCCTTTCATTAACCATGCCACTTAACCATTTCCTTAATCCTGGATAAATATTTTGTAACCTAACCGGATGTGTACTGAACATCATCGGTTCAACATCATGACTTGATTGTTAAGTTGCTTTCTCAAACTTGGTTAAAGCTAAATCCTACATATTTGGATACGGAAGGCGCTAGGAAAAGCGCTCACCAATTTTATTGTCCTAGTGGGCAATCATGCTTACTGTCCGGAAGGTCAAATAATTTAGGTATTCTTGTACCATTACATCAAAAACAATGTAGTCAAATTGTTATCTAGTTTTTTGGTAGCCGCTTTTCAACTGTTACCCAGTATTTCAAACACTTTGTTTCAAGTACCTAACTTTTGTTACTGTATAGTTCTGTGTTTTTAAAATTATTTTTAATTTATTTATTTTTTTTGTTATCACTGTTATATTAAATGTAGGTTCTCTCTGTGCTATTTCTGCTAGTCATCTTAAATAAGATGTTGAGTACTTGTTAATACTTATAGTCAGCCCCACATTATTTATTTTTAAAACTCTTTTATCTATCTATATATATAAAAGGCAGAGCCCTCACTGACTCACTGACTGACTCACTCACTCACTCATCACTAATTCTCCCACTTCCCATGTACCTAGGAAGCTGAAATTCGGTACACCGATTCTTTGGGCATTAAATAGGAAAACTAAGTAGTTTTCATTCTGATTGGGCTTTCAGGCTCCGTTCCAGTGGCTCTGGAGTTTCCCATGTTAACCTTATGATTTTCCATATTTAAAAGGAATTAATGAATCTTAACAGCTGTTTCAATTAAACAAGTTGGTTCTGTTCTATGATGTTCAATAGCATTTAAGTTACAAGGATTACCAACAGGGTGCAGCACTATTATTTTTTTTATTTATGACAACAGCCAATTTGCAACCAAAAGGTGAGTGAGCGTAGCGAACGAACTTCAACCAGTGTGAGGTTAAAATTACCGGGGTGTCGAAAAAACGTACCTCACAAATAAAGTTTGCCGGATAACAGTCGAAGCGTGGGTAATTTCGTCCAAGGTTCGTAAATACTAAGTCTAAGCTCAGAAATGAGTGTGAGTAAAGCAAAAGCTTACTCCAATACAACTCTTTTCATCACAGCTATCACAGACCAAGTAATCGATCGGAAATAAATTTTGGTCCTTCGAGCCGGATAATGCCTCGATCGCCAAAAGTCGTCGATGGCTAAAATAAACGCGGGCCGAAATCCCTAACGCCTATTCTAACCCCGAGCGGTGCAATATATACTATTGCACACGTTTCCCTTATACTTACCTGACTCTGGGTTAGTGGTGCACCATGTACTGCCACACCCGACTAACTCTAACCTTACCTGGTCCTCCAACTGGGTAGTTCGGTTAGATAACTACTTAAGTAAATTACCTAGAGCCGGTGCCGGTATGAGAAAAATATCGTGAGTAACCGTGCTTAATGTTCTTAAGCACAGGTCGAGTTTATATTTATCGAAAAGTCGAATTTCAATGCAAAATGTTCTTATGCACATGAAATAAATTTAGAACTATCGTATATCCATCGAATGGTCGAATTTCAGTGCAAAATATTCTTATGCACATGAAATTATCGTATATCTATCGAATGGTCGAATTTCAGTGCAAAATATTCTTATGCACATGAAATTAATTTAAAAGCTACCGTTAACTCACCAAGACGTCTTACTTCCGTACCGCACGAGTGATCTGTCTTGACTGTTGACTCTCCATACCCAGAGCCCTTTATATACGCTCCTGTGACGGTAGGAATTTTCCAGATATCAGTGCAAAGGTCGCGAGTGCAGGTTGCAACGCGCTTGGACGGGCAACTCGACGGTGCGTGCCCGTCCGCGCCTTATCGCTCCTAACAACTGATACGACCCGACGACAACAAAGTTTGTTTCGGCTTTTAACATAAAATATTCTTTTGATTTAAATTAAGTATTTATACTCGACGAAATAATAAATATACCTTCGGGTTCAAACTATATTTATATTTACAAAAATAAAAACTATCTCCTTAAGTAGAATGACATTGCGACGATGTTCTCTGCATTGGAAAAAATATTAAAAGTGCAGTCGCCGCAACCGTTTGCCAAGGATAGCTCAGCCTACAATGGCTGGGTAAAATTCCAGGGTCTGCGATAAGGTCAGGGAAACCACTAGGCCAAAAGCCGGGTCTAACCGGTATAGGACTGGCTCATACACGGGCACTGTGAACAAGTCAAAAACAAGTCACCAAAACAAACGTGCAATAATCACTACCAGGCCTACGCCGATTCTCCACACTCCTAGGGGGTCATTGCTGACTACGCAACTCGGGCTTCGTCCTAACTATCCAATAGTTAAGCCCAGAGTGCCTAAAACACGGTGAGTTACACGACGACTTGCCAATAAAAACCACAACGCGTGTTATCACCAGGCGGGGTCTACTAGGCCACTATAATCCAATACACAACTCTAATGCCCAAGCTAACAATCAAACAGTTCACTCAATAATCGTACCACATAATAATATACAAGTACACTATAGGTAGAGTGACTACACCACTAGCAGCTGGTCTCAATAAATACCAAGCCAAACAAGCAAAACTAAATGACAATTGCACTATTAAAATATTGAGCTACTTAGTAGCAGATAAATAAATATTAAATACGTTCCAAACACTAGATAAATATATTATCTGATAGCCGGTACTCCGCTATCCAAGCTACCAAGATAACGTGTTGGACTACCAAACAAGCTGTTCAGGTTAAATTAAAATAATCAACTGAATAAACAATAACAACCCTATTACTGCTACTGCTACTACCAACTTTATGTTACTTAGCTGGGCTTCTGTTAATTGGCTAATAATATTAGCTACTAGCCTACTGGCCACGTGTTTCCAACTACGCACGCTAAATCGTGCAGCCTAGGTTTGTCGGGCCTCAGAGTTATTAGTAATATAACTAACTCTAGGTATAACGCAAAATAATATCTACTACAGTCAATTAAATTATATTATTTGCGCTCTAGCACCTGCCCAGAACCGTCAGGAATACACTTTAATATTATTCCTGACTAATATAAATCCTAACTACCGTCAGGCTTTGACCAGCACGGTTACAACTCT
Organism: Macrosteles quadrilineatus; assembly: GCF_028750875.1. Classification (NCBI taxonomy): domain Eukaryota; kingdom Metazoa; phylum Arthropoda; class Insecta; order Hemiptera; family Cicadellidae; genus Macrosteles; species Macrosteles quadrilineatus. Next base: position 31,787,123 of record NW_026542594.1, on the reverse strand, counting down.
AACTATCGCAATAAAATCAGATAATAATATTATCAACTCTTAAACAAAAATGTAAGGAACGTCGTCCACTCACCAATAGTGGGTCTGTACCCAACTTACACCAACACTCGGCGCGATCACACCACCAACGTACTCCGACACCACTGTCACGTACACTCCTCTCTACGTACACCACACCGACGTATCCCAGTCGTCCACAAGACACCACACTATCCTCACTGTCCGGGATCCACGACTCGAATGTCCGTCCTAGGCTATCCTGAAAATCTAGGATATCCCAGGCTTATCGGCACTGATAAGCCGGGTCAAAGGGCGCTCGCTAGCTTCGCCGCCGCCGCTCGTTCACCTCAACAATCGGTGCGCGGCCAAATAGCAAAAATATACCCCCCTAGGGAAAATAACTCGTTACATCCCCCTCTTACATCGGGATGAAAAAAAAAGAAAACGGCCAAAAAGAAAAAAAAAATCTTTGAACTCCGGCCAAAACAAAATACTCCAACCCCTAACCCAATGGTGAACCCTACACCACAGGTCTCAAACTTAAAACAAAGAAAAACTCTTCTACTCGCCACTACCAGCCAACATGGTGCTGAATGATTTGGTATCAGGAACCAGACGGGGATTTCCATTGCAAGGGCCTTCGGGGTCTTCTTCACCAATTTTGACACTGTCTATGCGGCAACCTTGGCCAGAACAGTCATCACCCACGCCCATTCTTATCACCTCCGTCACGACCGTCACAAGTCCGAGATCTCGTATGACATCCATACCCAAAATCATATCAGTGGTAAGAGTGGGAACGTACAAGGCGTCTCCAACCCACCGTCTTCCCGCAGCCTCCCCTGCCAATCTGAACGAATACTCGGCCCTAGACCGCGACCCATCTGCCATCCTTAGAGGAGAGGGTTTCTTAAAAGGTTCTACCCCCTGGCGTTGAAGATGATCGGCGACTTCTCGCCCAACCAGGTTAACTACGGACCCAGTGTCCAATAACGCCTTAAAAACGCTGCCCATCAGCACAACTTCAACAAAGGGCCTTGTCTCCGAAACCAGCCGGTTCTCGTCTACTCCACCAACCAGGCTGTCTAGTTTTCCGAGCCACTCGGACCACTCTTCTGAGGTCGTTCGTTTTGGGTGGCCTTGCCCAGTTGACCTCCTGATATCTGAGCTGGCCTGCCGTTTCCCGCACGACATCCACACTGACTCACCGTCAAACCAGGTTCGCCACACCCAAAACAGGAGACGGTCCTTGGTTTACCACATTCTCGGGCAAAGTGACCAATCTCCTGGCACCTAAAACATTTCACCGTCCCCTTTGGACCCTCAGGCACTCTAGCTGCTGTCACGGGCCGTTGACCGTGGACCCGATTCAACTTCGAAGCCACCCGCCCAAGCGACTCAGCTTCCGGAGATGGTCTCTCGAAACTCCGCTTCTCGACGACGGCAGTTTCGGCGCGCTTCTCCACCTTCTTTTTGGGTGTGTAGGCGGTTTCCAAAACCAGCGCTACGTTCGGAGAAGGAGGAGGTCTAAA